>NC_090931.1:1325808937-1326126437 GCF_040938575.1 Ambystoma mexicanum
TGGTCCTCCAACTGACCCGGTACTGCCGTTTCATATGGCTCTACAGAGGAGGGTGGCGGCGACATGGACCGCTCCGGAGAGTCTCCCGGCAGTGGGCAAGTCTTTGCTGCGAAAATACCACCCAGCCAGTAGTGACCCCTGCTTCTTGTCCAAGCACCCTACTCTGGAGAGTTTGGTGGTGCAGGCGGCTACGGCCCCGGCAAAGCAGGCGTCGTACCCTACCATCCCTCCTGATAGCGACGACAAGCGTTTTGACGGCTGGGCGAAGAAAGTGTTTTCTGCATGGAGTATGGCGCTTCAGGCAGCCAACTCCATATGTGCCTTGTCACGTTTCACGCACACTCTGTGGAACTGTGTTTCCTTGGCGGCTGAACATATTCCCGAAGGGGACGAACGGGATGGTTTCCTTGCCATGGTTCAGGATGGCAAGGATGCCATGTGTGAGGCCGTTCAGTTGGGTTTGGACATGGCAGATTGCGTCAGCCGGTTCAATGGCGGCGAGCACCGTGATACGCAGGTTTGCGTGGTTGCAGAAGTCGGGGTTTGCTCCTGATGTGCAGGCCCGGCTCCTCAACATGCCCTTTGACGGGGAACATCTTTTTGGCAGCAAGGCTGACGAGAGCCTTGAGAAGTTGCAGACCTCAAAGGCTGCAGCAAAGTCGTTGGGCGCTGCAGTTAGACAACCTCTGCCTTTTCGTCCTAGGGGACAGCAATGGAGGGGAGGTTCCTTTCGTTATTACTCATCCTTTGGTAAAGCGAGAGGAGCTGCCAGTCAAAGGGGCCACCGTAGGATTGCCAGAGGTGGAAAACAAGGTACTCGAGGTGCCAAGGCCGCTCGGGCTGTTGCCTCTTTGCCCTCAGGCAACGCCGCAGCCGCTTCAGCTCTGTCATGAGGCCATGTCCCATGGTTCGCCGGTTGGGGGAAGGCTGGCGCAGCATCTTGCAGAGTGGCGCGCCATTACTTCAGATGTGTGGGTTCTGGAGATCATAACCCACTGCTACTGTCTTCCTTTCCGGCAGAGGCCTCAAGACAATCCACAGGGTAATCTCTCTTTGCAGAGTCCGGATCCGCTCCTTGCGCAGGAAATTCAATCCCTGCTGGAGAAAGGCGCCATAGAACTGGTGCCTGTAGCGGAGAGGAACACGGGTTGGTATTCCCCTTATTTTTTGATTTCCAAGAAAGACGGGGGATTGAGACCCATCATGGACTTGCGCGGTTTGAACAAACTCCTCAGGAATGACGAGTTCAAGATGGTTACTCTCAAGTCCTCCAGGCCCTTCAACTTCAGGACTGGTTGGTGTCTCTCGACTTCAAGGACGCTTATTTTCATGTGCCGATCCGACCAAAGCACAAGAAGTACCTGAGGTTCGCGGTTGACGACTCACACTTTCAGTTTCGGGTCCTGCCGTTCGGATTGACCTCCGCTCAGAGGGTCTTCACCAAGCTCATGGTAGTGGTGGCAGCGCACCTCAGGAAAGGGGGGATTCACGTCTACCCCTACTTGGACGATTGGTTGATCAGGGCGTGCTCTCCCGAGCAAGTCCTGGATCATCTGTCGGTCACCTGCCACTCCCTCCACAAGCTGGGCTTCTCCCTCAACTTAAAGAAGTCCCATTTGACACCAACTCAGAGGCTCCAGTACATCGGAGCCGTGCTCGACACGTCCCTGGGGCAGTGTTTTCCTCCCCAGGTGAGGGCTCATCACATTCAGCAGATGGTGCACAAGTTTCAACTTGCCCTGACTCTCCCAGCGTTCGAGTTCTTGAGACTGCTCGGCCTCATGGCATCCTGCATTCTTCTGGTGCCAGAGGCCAGGTTGCGGATGAGATCTTTGCAATGGGCGTTCAAGCTCCAGTGGTCTCAGTCCTCCGGCAGGATGTCCGACCCTGTTCAGGTGCCGTCTTCGGTTGCCCAGGACCTTCTGTGGTGGGCCGACGAAGGCAATCTGATGAGGGGGGCTCCATTTTGGCTGCCCTGGCCAGAGGTGACGATCGTGACGGACGCATTCCTCACGGGATGAGAGAGCTCATGCCAACGAGTTGAAAGTCAGCGGTCGTTGGTCTCGGTCGGAGTCCAGACTCCATATCAATCTGTTGGAGCTGAGGGCCGTCAGGCTAGCCCTGAAGGCTTTTATGCCGACTGTGCGAGGAAAGAATGTCCTGATCCTGACAGACAACACGGTGGCCATGCACTACCTCAACAAAAAGGGGGGGGGGCAGGGTCACTTCCTCTGTGCAGGGAGGCGATGCAGCTCTGGTTCTGGGCAATCCAGCAGGAAGTTTCGATCTCGGCAGTTCATCTGGCAGGAGACGAAAACGAGACGGTGGATGCTCTGAGCAGGCAGACCGCGATCTCTCACGAGTGGGAGTTGGCTCAGGAGATACTCCTGGAGATCTTCGCCCTTTGGGGGACCCCTCAAGTGGATCTCTTCGCCTCAAGTGTCAACCGGAAGTGCAAGAGGTTCTGCTTGCGGGAATTTCCTCCAAACGGAGCCTTAGGAGACGCGTTTGTGGTGGAGTGGTCATTCCCACTGCTGTACGCGTTTTGTCCAGTCCCGTCATCCCGCAAGTACTGCGGAGGTTACGGAGTTTCGGTTCCCGGACGATCCTCATTGCTCCGGCGTGGGCCCGGAGGACGTGGTACCCGGACATCCTCGACTTGTCCATCTGCCCTTTATCCTCCTTCACATCCTGGTAAGGAAGAGAAGAGACTCCATAGGCTTGATCCTAGGAGAGCGTTAAGCTTTTATATTTCATGCATGTCCCAGGTCAGAGTGGACGACCAGCTCTTCATTGGTTACGCTGGAAAGCGTTTGGGACAGGCTGGGACGAAACAGACTTTGTCTCGCTGGATTATTTTGGCTATCTGAGTGTTACCGCTTGGCAGGTAAGGACCCACCGGTCGGCTTACAGGCCCATTCTACCAGGGGTATGGCTGCCTCTACTGCCCTGCAGAGGGGTGTTCCTATTCCCAACATCTGTGATGCAGCCACCTGGGCTTCGGTACATACTTTTGTACGTCACTATTCCCTCAATTCCATCCGGGAGCAGGATCTGGCCTTTGGCAAGGCGGTCCTTTACTCTGCAATTTGATTGGGCATGCTAAATTTCTGTTTTCTAAATTCTTTTCCCACCTCCTTGCATTGGTACTGCTTTGGGAGTCTGTCATAGATATGGAATATGTCGGAGGACCCAATCCTCTCGAAGAACAAGTTATTCTCTTACCTGGTAATGTTCTTTCGATGGTATGGTCTGACGATGTATTCCATATCGCTCCCTCGCTACCTTCCCCGCTACAGAATTCCCCGTCCTCCAGGCCCTTCAACTTCAGGATTGGTTGGCGACTCACATTTTCAGTTTCGGGTCCTGCCATTCGGATTGACCTCCGCCCGAGGGTCTTCACCAAGCTAATGGTGGTGGTGGCAGCGTATCTCAGGAAAGGGGGGGATTCACCTCTACCCCTACCTGGACCATTGGTTGATCAGGGTGCGTTCTCCCGAGCAAGTCCTTGATCATCTGTCCGTCACCTGCCACTCCCTTCACAAGCTGGGCTTCTCCCTCAACTTAAAGAAGTCCCATTTGACACCTACCCAGTGGCTCCAGTTCATCGGAGCAGTGCTCGACACATCCCTGGGGCAGTGTTCGCCTCGCCAGGTGAGGGCTCATCACATTCTGCAGATGGTGGACAAGTTTCAACATGCCCAGAGTCTCCCGGCATTGGAGTTCTTGAGGTTGCTCGGCCTCATGGCATCCTGCATTCTATTGGTGCCGGAGGCCAGGCTGCGGATGAGATCTCTGCAGTGGGCTCTCAAGATGCAGTGGTCGCAGTCCTCCGGCAGGATGTCGGATCCGGTTCAGGTGCCGCCCTCAGTCGCCCAGTATCTTCTGTGGTTGGCCGCCGAAGGCAATCTGATGAAGGGAGCACCATTTTGGCTACCCTGGCCGGAGGTGACGATCGTGACGAACGCATCCCTCACGGGATGCAGAGCTTATGCCGAGTTGACAGTCAGCGGTCGTTGGTCTCCGTCGGAGTCCAGACTCCACATAAATCTGTTAGATCTGAGGGCCGTCACGCTAGCCCTGAAGGCTTTTCTGCCGTCTGTGCGGGGGAGGAATGTCTTGTTTATGACGGACAATACAGTGGCCATGCACTACCTAAACAAAAAAGGGGGGGCAGTTCACTCCCACTGTGCAGAGAGGCAATGCAGCTCTGGTTCTGGGCCAACCAGCAGGAAATTTCGATCGCTGCAGTTCATCTGGCCGGCGACCAAAACGCAGCGGCGGATGCTCTGAGCAAGCAGAGCACAATCTCTCACGATTGGGAGCTGGCTCAGGAAGATCTTTTGGAGATCTTCGCCCTTTGGGGGACCCCGCAAGTGGATCTCTTCATCATCAGTTTCAACCAGAAGTGCGAAAGATTCTGCTCGCAGGAATTTCCTCTAAGAGGAGCCTTAGGGGATGCATTCGTAGTGGAGTGGTCCTTCCCACTGCTGTACGGGTTTCCTCCAGTCCCTGTTATTCCGCAAGTGTTGGGGAGGTTACGGATGTTCGGTTCCCGAAGGATCCTCATTGCTCCAGCATGGGCCAGGAGAGCGTGGTACCCTGACATGTCCATCTGCCCTCCACGCCGTCTTCCCTATCGAGACGATCTGCTCTCATGGGAGGGGGCGTCGGGTTCTCCATCCAGAGGTCAAGTCTCTCAGCCTTCATGCTTGGTATCTGAAAGGTTGAGGTATAAGGATAGGGACCTCCCTGAAGACGTGATGGAGGTGTTGGCTTTCGGCCAGAAGACCAGCTACAAAATCCCTGTGCCATTGCCGTTGGAGAAAGTTCTGCGACTGGTGCAGGGTACAGAATGTGGATCCTTTTCAATGTTCAATTCCTGTGGTTCTGTCTTTTTTGCTTTCATTAGCCCACAAGGGCCTGCAAGTGGGTACCATTAAGGGTTACCTGACGGCACTGTCAACATTTAAGCGCTCATCTGAGGAGTGTTCTTATTTTAAGATTCCTTTGATTTCTCAGTTTCTAAAAGGGCTAACTAATGTGTTTCCATCGTCACCTTTCCAGGTGCCGGGATGGGATTTGAACTTTGTTCTAAAGTTCCTAATGGGAGCTCCGTTTGAGCCCTTACATTCTTGTCCATTGAGACTGTTGGCCTTTAAGACTGTATTTTTAGTTACGGTTACTTCCGTTCGCAGAGTGAGTGAGTTGCAGGCACTTTCCGCCAAGCCACCTTTCACGGTGTTCCATAAGGGCAGGGTTGTCCTTAGGGTTCGTCCTTCTTTTCTTCCGAAGGTTGTGTCGGAATTTCATTTGAGCCAGAAGGTAATTCTTCCTGCGTTCTATCCTCCTCCGCATCCTGGTAAGGAAGAGGAGAGGCTCCATAGGTTGGATCCGAAGAGAGCTTTGAGCTTCTATCTTTCACGGATGTCCGGGGTCAGAGTGGACGATCAGCTCTTTGTAGGATACGCTTGAAGGCATTTGGGTCAAGCTGTTTCGAAGCAGACCTTGTCCAGATGGATCATTTTGACGATCTCTGAATGTTACCGTTTGGTGGGTAAGGACACTCCAGTGGGCTTACGGGCCCATTTTACTAGGGGTGTGGCAGCCTCTACTGCTCTGCAGAGGGGTGTTCCCATTCGTAATATTTTTGAAGCAGCCACATGGGCCTCTGTCCATACTTTTGTAAAACACTATTCCATGGGCAAGATTTGGCCTTCGGTAAGGCGGTCCTCTATTCTGCAATTTCATTGGGCATTCTAAAATTCTAAATTCTTTTTCCCACCTCCAGACGTTGGTACTGCTTTGGGAGTCTGTCATAGATGTGGAATACGTCGGAGGACACAATCCCCTCGAAGAACAAGTTACTTTCTTATCTGGTAACGTTCTTTTGATGGGATGTTCCTCCGACGTATTCCACATCGCACCCTCCCGCCTGCCCCTCTACAGAATTTCTTATGCGATTGCAGCTTAGTTTCCGCAAGGCTTTCTGCGGTCATACTGGCAGGAGATTGGTGCCACACGTTCTGGGGATAAAACTACAACTGGGGCTACGGGCGCCGTGCATCCTAGATATAACTTCCAGGGACGTCGACCCTCGACGGAGGCCCTTGAGGACAGCGTATCGGCGGCATCCACGCAGGACGCCTACGCCGAAATTTTTTCCGAGGCAGCACAGCTGTGGTGATTACTGTCATAGATGTGGAATAGGTTGGAGGAACATCCCATCGAAAGAACGTTACCAGGTAAGAAAGTAACTTGTTCTACAATGGATTCCCAGCCTCATGACTGGGAATATTTAAAGCATGTGAATCCATGAAAGATACCAGTACTGGAGAACAGGAGTTACAGGTAAGCAACATACATACTCCTTCTGCCGAGTCCTCTTCACGTACCCTCTCCTCCTTCTCAAATGCAACATCGGATGCATCACTCAGTCAGATGACCCTGACGAGCATCAAAAATAAGGTAAGGCACCTTCCTTTCCCACTTGATTCTTTACGGCTGATAATTGGGAGTCATTTAGGGAAGCCATGCTTCAGATTTTCCAGCAGATACCTGAAATTGTAAAACAAAACAAAAAATCTAACACTTCTGCGTCCCGAAAGTACAATTCAGGTAAGTGAGCATTGCTCACGTACACCTCAAAACTTTGGTACTGGTGAGAAGCCAAGAGAGCCAGTGTTATTGGAGGGATGGCTACTACTTTGGCCCTGCATAGAGAAGTTCCAATGTTGGACATCTGCCAGCCCACAATGTAGTCCTCATTGCATACCTTCACAAAACACTGTTGCCTGGATGCTCGGTTCAGGACGCCCATTTTGGGTATTGTGGTCTTACAGAATGTCTTAATCTGACCTTGCCCTTGGGGTTCACTCCTCCCGCATAACCAGACTATTGCTGGAGTCTCTGTAAGATGAGGAAACGGTTAGAGGCCACATTACTTGCCTCTGGTTGTGCTCTTTCTATTGGATGTCTCATGTAGAAAGTGGTGGAGCTGGTTCCATCAGATACGATATGACATAAGTCATTTATAACGTGCCTGTACACAAGTGTTTGTAGGTGCGACAAGAGAAGGTAGGGAAGACGGAGGGAGGACAAGACAAATGATCTTACTAGGCCTTGTCATTCAGATCGTGCAAGTGCGAGAATGAGAAGTGCAAGAGGAAAGGGAGGGGTGAGTGCAAGGGAGAGGGGAGGGAAAAATAGTCCAGCAATGCTCTGTGTGTGTGCAGCCAGGGTAGTGCGGCTCAGGGTATTGCAAGTAGAACAAGGGACTGTAGGGTTACAGTTACAGCCCCTACGTGCGTGGTAGGCTTGGAGGCAGTGCAAGGGTGACTGATCAATGAAGTGCATGGTACCCAGTGAGACTCTGAGGGTAGCCAAGCAACCAGTCAGTACAGCAGACAGGTAGGTCAACCGGGGAGGGAGAGAGAGAGAAAGCGGAGAAGATCAAAGTTTTGAGCTGCTTCTGCTTCTGGAACTTCAGGTGGTCTGGCTCAAGTTTCAGAGAGGCAGGGAGGCCATTCCAGCAGGAGGCACCTGCAGAGGAGAGAGATCTACCCCTGCTCTCTGCCTGGAGAATCGTCTAACCCTTAGAGTTGGCAGTAGCTGAGCGAAGGGCTCGAGAAGGAAGGTATTTTGGAAGAGAGTGTTGGTTTGTAGTGTGGGCCCTGGCCCCAGAAAGCCTTCTGGACAATGCAAAGGGTCTTGAACATGATCCTTGAAGCCGGGGCTGGAGAGATGCGGTCCCTGGGGTTGAGGCCAAGGATAAGTCTTGCAGTCCTGTTCTGGAATAGTTGCGGAGGGCAGAGAGTAGAGGAAGGCTGATTGAGAAAGAGGCTTTTGCAGTAGTCCAGTCTAGAGAGAACCAGGGCTTTGGAGACAGTGAGCGTCTGGGGGAAAGTGAATGAGGGAAGAGTCCCTTTGAGGAGGTGCAGCTGGTAGTGGAACTTCTTGATGACGTCCAAGATGTGAGGAGAGAAACCGGGAGAGTTGAGTAGAAGATGGCACCAAGGTTTTTCTCTTCGCAGGAAGACGAAGCAAGAGGGTCCAAGGAGGCTGGCCAGAGTGGAAGAGGGAAAGCCGAGGAAGGGGTCCTAATGAGAAGGACCTCGGTCTTACTGGCATTAAGGCACAGATCGTTGGAGGCGCACCAATCCTGAATTGCGGATAGACAGTCAGGAATGAGCGAGAGAGGTGAGGAGGCTGAGGGGAGCCTGAAGGAAAGCCGAGTGTCATCTGCATAACACTAAACGTTAGAGGAGAAGGTAGATATCAGGTGGGCCAAAGTGGACAAGTAGAGGTTGAAAAAACAGGGTGAGAGTATAGAGCCCTGGGGAATGTCACAGCTAGAGAGGAGGACGTCTTGAAAGGCTGGTATTACGGTTACTTCCTGATTCCAAAGAAGGATGGCGGTCGCAGACCCATTTTAGATTGGGGACTCCTCAACATGCTGCTTTGAAAGGACAGCTTCAAGGTGGTTACTCTGAAGCAGATCCTCAGTGCCTTGGAGCAACACGACTGGCTTGTACCTTCAGATCGAAGGACGCATACTTTAAAGTCACCAGTTGCCTCCCAGGTATAGGTATAGTACATTGGTTTTGTGGTGGGGAAGCCCTTGCATACTAACTCATGGTCCTCCCTTTAATCCTCACTTCATGCCTAAGCGTATTCACGATTGTCATGGTGGTGGCTCATCTCCAGAAGAGGAAAGTGCATGCCTTTCCTTAGTGCAACAACTGCTTCCTGTAGGCTATATCAAAGGAGGAAGCCCTTCAGAACCTCTAACTCCATGCACTCTTCCCCCACAGATTATCCTCTATCAACCTAAAGGATCCCTTTATGGCCACCTCCAAATGCTTGCAGTTTATAGGTTAAGTACCAGATAACGAGTAAGAACAGTTTTTTCCTCCCCCCAGAGTGTGTCCAGTCCACACACCATGGTAGCCCTCTTAAATGCAAATATGGGAACTTACCCTCCCCAGGTGGGGTTTTCTTGAGAACGTTGGGGCTCGTGGCATCTTGAATCTTCAAAATCCCTGAATCAAGACTTTAGGTGCCGTTGCTATATTGTTCCCTGAAAAGTCAGCGCCCCCAGATCAATAGGGGCCTTATTGTGCTTCTCCCAAGGTCTCCAGATACCTGTTTTGGTAGCAGCCATGGCCAACCTTCTTTTGGGTGCCAGATTCTGACAGCCATGGTTCCTGGTCACCCTGGTCATGGACATTTCATCCCAATGCCAGGAACCTGTACTTTCATGCCTGGCTATTGAGATGTTGAGGTACAAGGATTGGGATTTCTCTAACAAAGTTCCTGGTGTGATGCTCTTTGTGAGGCGCCCATCCAAAATGTCCATTCATGCGTGTTGCTGCCACAAGTTCATGCCTGGACAGACAGCTCAACCCGTTGTGCGCGACCAGTACGGTTCAGGGATTTGTTTTGTCTTTTTCCATTGCTGGTCTGTATACTGATGTTGTGAAGGGAAACATGGTGGCTCTTTTCATTTTCAAGAGGACTACTGAGTAACGGTCTTATTTTACCATTCACATGGTTCTGCATTTTCTCAAGTACCTGGCATATGCTTTCCCGCTGAAGTCTTATTGGAATCTGAACCTAGTTTTGACTTTTCCTAAATCTGTACCATTTGAACCAATTCACTCTTTTACTCTGAGATACCTTTCACTTATGCTGACTTTTTGAGTAGCCATTTCATCAGCAATAGGTGTGTCTGATGCTGAAGACAAGGTTACCTTTTAAATTAAGCAGCTTTTCCTAACTAAAGTGGTCTCAAAGTTCCACCTCAGCAGAATATACATATCCCGGTCTTCTCTCCTCTTCGCCACCAGTCTTAAGACAGAGGGGACGTTCCATATACTTTGACCCTAGGAAAACACAATCACTTTGTATAGGACAAACAATTTTCTTCAAGACAACCAGTTATTTATTAGATTGGCAGGTTCCAAGAAGGGGAAAGCCATAGTCGAAAGATCTCCAAGTGGACCGTTCTCTGCATAAAAACAGATGATGGGTAAGCTCACAAGGAGGTTCCAGTGGGCATTCAGGCTCTCTGAGCAAGAGGGCTAGCGGCTACTTCTTCTTTGCAGAGAGGGTGTACCAGTCCTCAACATCTTTTGGGTTGCAACATGTGCACACATTCTCATTTTCACTAGGCAATATCATTTAGATTGTTAAATTGATGGATATTGAGTGGGAAGGTCTGTACTGCAAAATGTTCTTCCTACTATAAATAAATCTCTTCAGTCTCCTGCCTCCTTTTAAATTGTTACAGCTTTGGGAGACTTTCAAGCAATGAGAAAACTGAGTGGAATGTATCCCATCAGAAGAGAAACGACCTCTGGTAATGTTCTTTCGAGTGGATTGTGTCCTCCAACGTATTCCTCATCTTAGATGTATTCCATCCAGCTTTGCTGCACTTGGAAAGAAATTTCGGCAGAGGGCGCGTGTGTCGATGTCGAGTCGATGGTCCCTCGAAGGCCTCTGTCGAGGGTGACGTCATCGGGGGTATAAGTAGCACGCGCGGCGCCCGTTGGCCTCAGTTCCGTTTTTCCGCACTTGCGTTGCTTCGGACATTCGGCACGCCTCGAGTTCTTTCAAGAAATACAATATAACGAGAAGTAATTATGTCCTCGTCATCGATGCCGACCACGACCCCGAGATCGGGTTTTAAGAAATGCAAGTCATGCGGCTCAAAAATGTCGATCACGGACCCGCACCGCAAGTGTTTGTGGTGTCTCGGGCAAGGCCACGACATGGATGCCTGTTCGAAGTGTCAGGCGATGACGGGGAAGGCCTTGCGAGAAAGGAGAGGAAAGCTACAGGTAGGTCGGAAGGATCGAAAAACCTCTAGTGTCGAGTCAAGACCCCATGGGGAAAAATCTCCTCGACGCGAAAGGCATCGATCTAGATCCCGAAGCGATTCTCATCGCTCGTGGTCTTCGTCGAAAAAGTTGAAGAAACGACGCCATAGGTCTCCCTCCACCTTGTCGTCAGACGAGTCTCCGAAAAATGAAATGCCCCACAAAACATTCGTCTACCGAAGAGTGGGACGCATTCAGGGTCAAAATGATGGAGGTGTTTGAGAAGGTGAAGCCTCGGTCCGCGCCTTCTTCGGAAGCCGGCCGGGAGAGTCATCGCTCCGACACTCGCACGCCCTCTAGCCCGGGTGATCGTAAAAGGAAGGATAGGGAACCTTCCAGGACGCCGAGCGATGATAAACGCTCGAGTCGACCGCTCGAGGTCACCGATGCCGTCTGAGACCTATCACACCTCGAAGGGGAAACCGTCGAAGGCCGCCTCGATGCCCTCGAAGCAGACCCTGTCGACGACCACTATGTCATCGACGCCGTCGACGCCTTTATCGACGTTGATGCCGAAACCTTCGGCGCCAAAGGCTCCAACCAAGCCAGGGCAGCCAGAAAAAGAGAAGGAGAAAACTACAAAACATGTATCTTCTTCAAAACCTGTTACTACACCTCTTCCTCCTCCTCTCCCAGAGAAGGTTTTCAAGCCTCTCCCTAGGAAGGAGTTTTTCAAATCCTTGACCTCGATTTTTGAGGAACAGGAGAGATCCGAGGAGGAAGATGTACCTTTTGGACTGGAATATGGCACCCAAAATCTCCCAGAATGCTTGATATCAGAGGAAAGCAGAATGAGGGATTTGGTGGAGTCATTACATAATGTAAGTGGCATTGACACCTCTACTGAGAATGACTTTGGTAGACCAGATCCAGGAAAACATGCTAGTCCATCTTACCATCAGTTAATGACCAAGGTGGTAGATTACTTGGGATGGGCTAGACCACCAGCCCAATTCGTTCAGGATGATTTAACAGACATATGGACCATGGTCCCACTGAAGACCCAGTACTACCTTTTCATGCAGCCTTACAAAACAGGGTGGCCAAGAATTGGGAAACTCCGGATTCTATTCCTCCGGTAAATAAATCCCTCGCATCAAAATGCCGCCCAGCCACTAGCGACCCCGGCTATCTGTCAAAACATCCAACTCCTGAGAGTTTGGTCATACAGGCAGCCACAGCTTCCAACAAAATTGCGTGTGGATGGTTGGGCACGGAAGGTATTTTCAGCCGGGAGCATGACATTAAAATCTGCCAACTCCACATGTGCCTTGGCAAAATTTTCGTACACTATGTGGGAGTGCATCGCAATGGCGGCGGAGCACATACCAGAAGGGGAAGAAAGGGAAGGTTTCCTTGCCATCGTTAGAGATGGAAAGGAGGCCATGCAGGAATCCCTTCAATCTGGATTGGACACTGCGGATAGTGTAAGCAGGTCCATGGGCACTAGCACGGTAATGCGCAGGTTTGCGTGGTTACGGAAGTCGGGTTTTGCACCGGACGTACAGAACCGCCTCCTGAACATGCCTTTTGACGGGTCTCACCTTTTTGGCAACAAGGCTGACGAGAGCCTTGAGAGGTTGCAGACCTCAAAAGCAGCGGCCAAATCTTTAGGAGCTGCTATTAGGCAACCTCAGCCTTCTCGTGTGCAAGGGCAATCATGGAGGGAACGATCCTGTCGTTATTACACCTCATATGGGAAGACGAGAGGAATGGCAAGTCAAAGGGGCCAAAGAAAGACCACTCGTGGTGGACGAGGAAAACGTGCTAAGCCAGCTCCAGCTGCAGCCTCTTTGCCATCAGCAGCTGCAACATCCGCCACAAAACCACTTTGAGGACTTGCACCACAAAACACCTGTAGGAGGCAGGCTGTCGCAGCATCTGCAAGAGTGGCGAGCCATTACTTCAGATGTTTGGGCTCTAGAAAGAATAGCCCAAGGCTATTGCCTTCCTTTTCTAAAGCAACCTCAGAGCAATCCACCAGGGAGACACCCGTTGAAACTTTCAAACCCGCTCCTACAGCAGGAAGTTCTAACCCTGCTGGAGAAAGGTGCTATAGAACCAGTACCTGCAGCGGAGAGGAACAAGGGTTGGTACTCCCTTTATTTTTTGATCCCCAAAAAGGACGGAGGACTGAGACCAATCTTTGACTTAAGAAACTTGAACAAGTTCCTCAGGAAGGACAAGTTCAAGATGGTTACCCTTTCTCAGATCCTTCAGGCCCTTCAACTGCAGGACTGGTTGGTGTCATTGGACCTCCAGGATGCTTATTTTCATGTGCCGATTCATCTCAAACACAGAAAATATCTGAGGTTCGTAGTTGGCAACTCACACTATCAGTTTCGAGTCCTGCCATTCGGGTTGACCTCCGCCCCGAGGGTCTTCACCAAGTTAATGGTAATGGTGGCAGCGCCCCTCAGGAGAGGGGGGATTCATGTCTACCCCTACCTGTACGATTGGTTGATCAGAGCGCGCTCTGCCGAGCAAGCACTGGATCATCTGAAAGTCACCTGCCACTTCCTCCACAAACTGGGCTTCTCCCTCAATTTAAAGAAGTCTCAAATGACACCTTCCCAACAGCTTCAGTACATAGGAGCTGTATTAGACACATCCTTGGGAAAGAGCTTGCCTCCCAAGACGAGGGCTCAAGACATTCTTCAGATGGTTTCCAAATTCCAAAATGCCCAAAATCTCCAGGCTTACGACTTTTTAAGGTTGCTCGGCCTCATGGCATCCTGCATTTTTCTGGTGCCAGAGGCACGCTTGAGGATGAGATCCCTTCAATGGGCCCTAAAGACTCGGTGGTCCCAGAGCTCGGGTCAAATGACGGATCTTCTTCAGATTCCGAACAAGGTCAGACAAGACCTTCTATGGCGGACCTGTGCAGAGAACATCCTAAAGGGAGAACCTTTTTGGCAACCATGGCCGGAGATCACAGTAGTGACGGACGCCTCACTCCTGGGGTGGGGACACATGCCAACGATTTGACAATAAATGGTTGTTGGTCTCCATCGGAGTCCAAACTACATATCAACCTTTTGGAGCTGAGGGCAATCAGACTAGCGCTGAAGGCCTTCCTGCCATCTGTCAAGGGAAAGAATGTCCTGATAATGACGGACAACACAATGGCCGTGCACTACCTAAACAAAAGAGGAGGTGTGGGGTCACTACCCCTGTGCAGTGAGGCAATGCAGCTCTGGTATTGGGCGATTCAGGAAGGAATCTCTTTAACAGCAATTCATCTAGCCGAGGAAGAGAATATGACGGCAGATGCTCTGAGCAGGCAGCGCACGGTATCCCACGAATGGGAATTGGCTCAGGAAGTCATTCAAAAGAGATCTTCGCCCTTTGGGGAACCCCTCAGGTAGACCTATTCGCAACCAGTACCAACCGAAAATGCGAAAGGTATTGCTCAAGGGAATTTCCCCCGAGAGGAGCCCTTGGGGACGCGTTCGTGGTGGATTGGAATTTCCCACTATTGTACATGTTCCCTCTTATTCCCGTTATTCCTCAGGTCATCAGGAGGCTGAGACGCTTCGGGAACCGCATGATCCTAATTGCTCCGGATTGGGCCAGGAGAACGTGGTATCCGGACCTTCTAGATATGTCCATCTGTCCTCCAGTACGTCTTCCTCAGAGAGAGAACCTTCTCTCTCAAATGGAAGGTCAGGCTTTCCACCAAGAGGTCAGAACACTCAACCTTCATGCTTGGTATCTGAAAGGCTGAGATACAGGGATTGGAACCTTCCAGGTGATGATATGGAGGTGTTGATTTCAGTAAGAAGGCCAGCAACAATGTCTCTGTACCGTTGCCGTTGGAAAAAGTTTTGCAACTGGTACAGGGAAAAGAATGGCGATCCTTTTCTATGTTCTATTCCAGAAGTACTATCTTCCCTTCTGACCCTAGCACATAGAGGTCTGAATATCGGAACAATAAAAGGTTACCTTGCAGCGCTTTCCATTTTCAAGCGCTCATCGGAAGAATGCGCCTACTTCAAAATTCCTTTGATAACACAATTCTTAAAAGGTCTCACTAATGTGTTTCCTCCTCACCCATTTCAAGTACCGATTTGGGATCTAAATTTAGTCTTAAAATTCTTAATGTGTGCCCCTTTTGAGCCTATGCACACATGTCCATCAAGATTATTAACATGGAAAACAGCCTTTTTAGTTGCTCTAACATCAGCAAAAAGAGTGAGCGAATTTCAGGCACTGTCTTCTGGGCCACCCTATACTGTGTTCCATAAGGACAGAGTTGTATTGAGGGTTAAACCATCATTTTTACCAAAGGTAATATCTGATTTTCATTTGTCAGAAAATTGTTTTACCCTCATTCTATCCTCCACCTCATCCTTCTAAGGAGGAAGAAAGATTACACAGACCCATCTCTAGACTTTCTAGGCTTAGAGTGGACAACCAGTTGTTTATAGGCTACACAGGAAGAAAACTGGTTCAGTCAGTAACAAAACAGACAATTTCACGCTGGATTGTGCTTTGCATTTCAGAATGCTACAGACTAGCACAAAAAGACCCACCAGAAGGGTTAAGGGCTCATTCCACCAGAGGCATCGCCTCTTCCACAGCCCTTCAAAGAGGTGTCCCAATAAGGTCCATTTGCGAAGCAGCAACTTGGTCTTCACTTCACACCTTCTCAAAATTCTATAGCCTGGATGCTTCCCATTATAGGGAGCTGACTTTTGGAAAAGCAGTGCTTTATTCTGCCATCTAAAGGCATTGGTGGGGAAAAAATCTGACCCCTCCTCCAGAGGAACTATGCAAAATACTGCTTTAGGAGCCTATCTAAGATGAGGAATACGTTGGAGGACACAATCCACTCGAAGAGCAAGTTACTTACCAACTGGTAACGTTCTTTCGATTGGATGTTCCTTCAACGTATTCCTCATCGCCCTCCCAACCTACCCCTCTGTAGATTTTTTCCGGGTTATTGCCATCTCAAATCTCGCAAGGCTGATAGCTGTCTGCCGGCACAATCTACACAGTACAAGATCACAGATACAAAAGAGGGGAAAAACAGAACTGAGGCCAACGGGTGCCGCGCATGCTACTTATACACCCGATGACGTCGCCCTCGACAGAGGCCTTCGAGGGACCATCGACTCGACGACATCGACGCACGGCGCCCTCTGCCAAAAAAATTTCCGAAGAGCAGCAAAGCTGGATGGAATACATCTAAGATAAGGAATACGTTGGAGGAACATCCAATTGAAAGAACGTTACCAGTTGGTAAGTAACTTGTTCTTCTGATGGATAAAATAATTCTCCAACAGACCCCTCATCACCTTCAGTCTTCCCCCTTTAAATTGAAATTCTCGCTTTGAACACTTTTGGTAGTGACAGTGATCATTTCCCTTTTTTTTTTTTAACCAACTTTATTTTCCTTGTTTTACTTAAGACAAGAATTGACCTTTAGTTACAGCATGTGTTACAGACATTATAACCCATATGAACCCTTTATTCAACATACTTGAACTTTGTCATTGAGACTAGTATTACCTTCAAACTTTTCCCCAACTCCCCCCACACTCGCCCACCCTACCCACCCCCTTGCCATAGTATTGTCCATACCAATCTGAACCATGGTTATAACCAAAGCAGTTTCATGAGCCCTGCCCTCCTCCATGACTTCTGCTGTCTTTATCTAATATGGATGTTTCTTAGAATCCTGGGTTTAAAGAATTGAGCCTCCCTCTCCCCCACAGAGTCCTGAAGTGGGTCCCATATGGCCAAGAATTTCAAATACGTCCCTGATTTTGTGGCGCAGATGTTCTCCATCGCCATAACTCCCCACACTTTCACCCACCACCATGGGGCTGTAGGGCCTTCCACTGTCTTCCATCGTTGGGCCACTGTCATCCTTGCTGCAGACAGTAGGTGGGTAATGAGGGCCGCTTTGTTCCCTGAAGCTGCATATATCCCATTTGTCACTGCCACCAACATAATGACTTTCAGGGACCATGGTAGGTCTGCGCCAGTTATGTCTCTGATTAGGCTCAGTATTTCTTTCCAATACACTTTTATCCGTGGGCACGACCACCACATGTGGAGCAAGTCACCTCTTCCTCCGCACTGACGCCAACATTCTGGAGGGTACGTGGGGTTCATTTTATGTATTCTACTTGGGGGCAGATACCAGCGATAGCATAACTTGTATGCAGATTCTTTAATTGCCGTGAATTTGGATAGTTTGTGAGCCCTCCTCCAGATTTGACTTCATTCTTCCTGTGTAATCTCCTCCCCTATGTCCCGCTCCCAGTCCTTCATATATTGGAGGGTATTGTCTATTTGCGCTTTGTCTAGTAGCTTGTACAGACTAGCAATCCCTCCATCATGTGTCCCCTCCCGCATCGTTAGTTCTAGGCCTACTGGGGGTCGTAACCCAGCCCTTTTTACCTCTGGGTGTGTGATCCAGTGACGCAATTGTATGTATTTAAACCTATGACACTCGGTAATGCCAAATCGTTGTTTGCATATTTCAAAGGAAAGTGGGGCATCATCCTGATACATATCTTGTAGGGAGACTGCGTCTGCTCCCCTCCAACCGTCCCAAAACGTTTTATGAAGCCCAGGCGAAAAGTCTGGATTATGCATAATAGAGGACAGTGGGCCCAGGCCCTGTTTAACCCCCCTACCCCGGATAGCCTTATCCCAGGTGTGTAGTCATTTTTATGGCCTCCAATAGGATACCTCCCCTCTCTCGAGCCTTTGGCCTCAGGAATGGTAGCATACCCAATGGGGTGTCTGTCACGGTCTGTTCTATTTCCCCCCACCCCGGAAAGGGGTCACTGCCCGCCCATTTCAATGCTGGCGCCAGTTGAGCTGCCAAAACATATCTCCCTATATCCGGCACTCCCAGCCCCCCCAGAAGCGTAGGGCGCATCATGATCCTTTTTTGGATTCTCGGCTTTTTATTCCCCCAGATAAATTTAAACACGGCCTTCTGGAGTTCCTGAATCAGTTTTTAGGGGGATCACCACCGGGGTTGAGCTTACAACGTACAGTAGTTTGGGTATCAAGGTCATTTTTATCGCCGCTATCCTAACAAACCATGACAATTCCTGAGCGTCCCAACTCCGCAGGTCTTCCTGCAGGCGCTTCCATAGAGGTATAATGTTAGCAGGTTCTTTGTGGATCTAGTGATACGGATTCCCAGATATTCCAGGGACTGCTTTTCCCACTGTAGGGGATAGCGTTCCTTCAGGAGTGCTATGTCCCCGCTACCTTCGGTTATGTTCAATGCTTTGGATTTTTAATAATTTATTGTGAACCCTGATGTCTTTTCGAACTTCTGCAATTCTCTATTCTGGGTAACGTGTGCTTTGGGTCTGCCATGTAAAGCATGATATCATCTGCCTATAGGGTTATTTTATTTTGGATCTCCCCAGTTCGCACCCCTCTAATTCCTGGTTCTTCCCTAATCCTGTAGGCAAATGGCTCCATTGCCATGGCGAATATGAGAGGGGAAAGAGGGCACCCCTGCCTAGTACCTCTCCGGATATTGATTCTTTCTGATCCGTAGCCGTTCACCATTAGATGCGTAGATGGATGCTGGTAATTTGCCAAAACCATCTTGGTGAATGTCAGCCCACAGCCAAACCCCTCTAGTACCAGTCTTAAGTACTCCCAGTCTATGCTGTTGAATGCTCGTGTGGCGTCAAGTGCAGCAATAGGGAATTTCTGGGCCCCCCTGGTCCCCCAGTCTATGATGTCAATTACGCGCCTGACGTTGTCCTGAGTGTGTCTCCCCCGTACGAAGCCTGCCTGGTCTGCATGTATTATCTCGGGCAATACTGTCGCCAACCGATTCGCGAGTATTTTTGCATATAGTTTTGCGTCAGTATTGAGGAGAGCTATGGGGCGGTAACTGGAGCATTCTACCGGGTCTTTCCCGGGCTTTAGGGGTAAAATTGTGACCGAGTGTCCCATGTTCTTTGAAACTGCTCCCCTATCCCTGATTAGGTTGAAAAGGCGGGGAAGGGGGGTTGCCAGCTGCGTCAGGAACGTTTTGTAGAACCCATTTCCTAATCCATCTGGGCCAGGTGCCTTTCCCTTAGGTAGCGCTGCTATCGCATCACCCACTTCCTGTGTAGTGAAAAGGGCCCCCAATTTTTCTTTTTGATGTTCCGATATCTGTGGCAGTTTTATGACTGACAAATAGGACACCTGTTCTGCTGCATTCAGTTTCTCGCTAGACATCAGGTTTTTATGAAAGAGGACCATTGTTTCTAGTTTCTCCTCATCTCCCGTTTGCAGTTCCCCACTACTATTTCTTAACCGGGTAATATAATTGCACGCCGTCTGTTTGCGTAATTTAGCTGCCAAGAATTTGCTCGCTTTCCTCCCATGTATGTAATATCATTGTTTGGTGTTTAGCAGTATTTGTGCTGTTCTGTCCGCCAAATGGTTTTTTAATTTGGCTATGGCCTTTTTAAGGTCTCGCCAAGCTCTGGGCGTCTGACAGATCTTATGGAGCTTTTCAGCATTTCCTACCTCTTCTTGCAGTTTACGCGTTATAAGGGCTTTCCCCCTGTAGTATTGCGTTGCTTGTGCTATAAATTCCCCTCTAATAACTGCTTTTCCCGCGTCCCATACCACCCTCCAGTCCACTTCCCCATTGTCATTTTCCAGGAAATCATTTCTTATTACTTCTTCCATGTGTGCCCTAAACGCTATATCCCTCAGAATTGTTTTATTTAGCCTCCATTGTGGATGGGGCCTATTCATCGTCCTCTGCAATTCTATGCAGGTCACCACTGGGGCATGATCTGAGAGACATTGGACCCCAATTTCTATTTTCTTGACATAGGGGATTAAAATGAAGGACACCAAGATCATGTCAATTCTAGAGTACCCCCTATGTACCGCTGAATAATGTGTGTATTCCCGGCTTTCTGGGTGGAAAAACCGCTGCGTTTCTATCACCTCCAGATCTCTGAAGAGTTTTCCCAAGGCCTGTCTATTTCTCTGGTCTGCAGATGTCGGGGGGGGGGGGGTGTTTTATCCATTTTTGGGTCCATCACACAGTTAAAGTCTCCTCCTATTATCACTCTGCCCTCACACCATCCCCCCACCCTGTGGAGTAGTTTGGGAATATACTGGTCCTGTTGTTCATTGGGGACGTATACTGCTAGAATTGAATACATTTGGCTGTGCCCTTCACACCCAGATATCTGCCTTCCGGATCCTTCATTATGTGCCGTTTTTGGAAGCCTAAGTCCCTGCTACACAGGATTGCCACCCCTTTCGTTTTAGACTGACTTGAGGCAAAAAACTGAAGAGGGTATGTTTTACTAGGCATCCTTTTCTCATCTCGCTGGAGCAAGTGTGTCTCCTGTAGGATCGCTATTTTCATTTGCATGGCTTCCAGCCTGCCTAGGATCAATTGTCTTTTAGCAGGGGAGTTTAGTCCCTGGACATTAATCGAGACTATGTTCACTTCTTCCATTGCTCCCTAAGTGAAGAGTCTCGGCATATTGGACCCCACATCCCACTACAAAACTTTTCTCTGACTGTTTTCCTTCTATTATAACACAGTTATGGAGGTGGCTCAACTTTATTCATGGTTTTTTGGTACCTTGCTTTCCTATCCGTCATTCCTTTCCCCCTCTTCCCCCCCCCCCCTTCCCTTTCCCTCCATCCTGGGAGTGTATGAGGCCCGGGCCCCTAATGGGTCCCCCCGCTAGACAGGCGGGTGTGAGGCCTCTAGATTCCCCCCAGTTCACAATAGTCAGGAGTTGTTTGACCTGACCCTGCTTCCAAGATTAGTGACCTCCCTCCGTGCAGGCGCTTCAGAGCAGTTTTGCTGTCTTCTCACATTTAGGTAGCGCTTCACTCGTCTGTGTGCTGGGCCGTGTTCGGAGCCAGTGGGCCACTCCGTTCACAGACCTTCCGAGCAGTTCCCAATTCTCCTCTGCTTTCCTTCCCATGTAAATGACAGGCCAAACGGGTGCGTCCATCTATACCTGATTTGATGTGCTCGAAGGGCTTTCGTGACAGGTTGCATTAGCCGTCTTTTATGAAGAGTGATCCAGGCGAGGTCTTGGTATAGCTGTATGCGGGACCCATTAATCGTAAGGTCCCCGTTTGTCCTCGCCGCATGTAGCACCTCCTCCTTTAGACCATACGATGTCATCGCTATTAGGACATCTCTGGGTCGCGACCCTGGTTCATTGCGTATTGGGCCCACGCAATGTATTCTGTCGAAGCCGATTGTTTCAGGCTGGGCATCTGCTAGTAGGCTGCTAAAGCAGAGTTGCATTGTGTCTCTTAAGTCCTTATCCTGTACTGATTCCGCCAGGCCCTTGACCCTAATATTGGATTTTCTCGAGCGGTTTTCCAGATCCTCCGCCAAATTGTTTGTCGCGGTCGCCAACTGATCTAGTAGCAAGCTGTTTTGATTCGTCTTCTCCGTGATGTATGAGAGGCCACTTTCCACTATGTCCACTCTTTCCCCTATCTCTGCCATTTCTTTATTGACCTCCTGGAGGGATGATTTCAGGTCCCCCCTTAGCTGTTCCATTTGAGTATGGAAGGCTTTTGTCATTCTGGCCTCCATACCTTTTAAACAGTTCAACAGTTCGTCTTTGTCGGTTGCCATTATGCTGGTTGGGCGGTCCTTTGCTTCAATGGACAACCCTGGTGGAGGAGATGGCGAGTCTGCCTGTGTTTGGCGCGTTTGTCGCCAGCACTTCTCTATCTGTCCCTCCTGGGGTCTCGCCAGGGTCCGTGCTCTTGATGGGCCCGTTTTGGGCTTGGTGCCTGGCATCTGAATCAATCGGGCTACTATCGGCTGGTAGTATGTCTGAAGCCGTATGTATGTTGCTGTTGTAACCGTAACCGTAGCCTTTTCCGGTTTTAAATGTCTGTCGCGGGTCTTGGGTCTGGATCACAACTCAGGGGGGGGCTCTTCACTCCTCAAGCGTGCATGAGAGGCGGGGTTGCCCGTACTTCTCTAGGTTGAAAGTGGGTGTCCGTCGGCTGTGCTGATGGTGTAGCGTAGTCTTGTGGGAGCCCTTGAGCAATCCAAGCGCACCCTACCGTGTGGCCCACAGCACCACTCCTGGCCCAAACTCCCCGTGTTGTTACCTGAGTGGGGGGTGGGGCGGGGGCCCCGCGCCGCTACTCCCCCGGTATGCGAGCGGGTCCCGCACCCAGGCCAGTCTCCCCACAGAGCCCAACCACAACTTGGATTCCCGGAATGCAGCGGGGCTGGTTTCCCCACAACTGCGCTGCTTGAGTTGGTCCAAATCCAGCCTCCTATGCCTCGCCGCTCTTCCAGGTGAGCGACCAGTTCTCCCAGCTGGGCCTCAGGAGTTCCCCAACGTCCTGGGGGGGCCCCGGGTTACCACCACTCGGGGATCTGCCCAACCACAGACCGCTGGACGCACCCGGCGTCAGTTCCTTGCTCTTCTGTGGGGGGGTCCCGACCCCCGCAACGATCCGCCTCCGCCCTCCTCTGCTGCTCAGCGCCTCAGCCCGCCGCTTCCTCATCCATCCGCTCCGCAGCCTCTCCCCCGGGCACACGCCCTGCTTGTCACTGCCGCTGGAACCCTGGCAGCAGGAGCCGCCGGCCTCTCGCTGGCTCTTCCGCACCGCCAAAGTACACCACTGGACGGGGGAAGGGAGGAGGGGAGAGTCCCCGTCGCCGACCAGCTCTCTTGTCCCCGGGTGTGTCCTCCGTTGGAGCTCGGGTCCCCGTATCCTGGGGGCGGGGGTGACACCACCGGCTGTCCTCGGCTGAGCGTGAGCAGTTACCGGCTGTTGCTGCTCCAGGCCTCCTCCCGAGGCCTCAGCGGGATATGCCTTGCCCCACCACAGGGTGTGCGCCCGAATGCCACGGGCTCCGCCACCCGCACCGGAGCCCTACCTCTGACCCGCGCCGCACGGACATACAATCCTAGTCCTGTTGTGCTTTCCGGCCATACATTTTAGCTTGTCTGGAGGCTTTCATACGCCGCAATGTTCTCCTTTTTGTTCGCCTGCACGGAGGACTCGAGGAGTACGTCCTCACGGTCCGGCGGCCATCTTGGAATCCGATCATTTCCCTTTTTTGTAATAATTCTGACAATATCTGCTCTTGTTGTCGTAATAATGGTCTGGTGGCCCAGAGTAAATATGGAGATGACTTCACTTCTGACATGAGATTGCACTGAGGAAAGATGGGTTGAACTTTGAGCGATGTCACAGTACCTGGTCACTTTTCAAAGAATTCCACAGCTGACTATCAGGATTATTCTGTAAAATTAGGAATCTATTGGAGGAAAACAATTTCCATCAAAAAGAATATTAGCAGAGGCAATTCCTATGTTCTTCAGGAGTGGTCCCCAAACAACTTCTAGCCATCTGAAAAATATTTGATATTGGGTCTGTGAAGGCATCTCGGAGTAAGACACAGACAACAGATTCTGAATTATAAATAAAACACTTTATTAAAATAAGAGTCATTATGGATAAAGGCCTTACTTTGCCCTATACTATGGTGGCATTGTCCTACCTACATAAAACTACAGAAAGTCAGAGTCAAAGAGTTCAATTTAAGAATCTGTCTGTATCCAAAACCTATGCCTTGCCCGCACAACTAATCTATACTATGTGTAGGGATGTCAGCAACCAACAGAAACAGGGTCCAACACAAAGTTTCAAGCTCCGTCCAGCTCCGTCCAGCTCGCAGCTTCCTTCCCAAAGTATAAAACAGTTCCAACAAAAGTCTTGGAATTGCCGTCCTTAAGTTCAGGATGATATAGTTATGATATGATATGGTATTTATAACGTGCCTATACACAAGTGTTTCAAGATGCGACTAGGCAGGGGTGGGAAACAGAGGGAAGACAGAGAGCGATCTTACTAGGCCAGGTGATATTGAGATCGCGCAAGTGCAGGAGGAGGAGAAAAGTGCAAAGGGGGAAGGGGAAGTGCAGTACATAGTATAACAGTAGTAAATAAAAACAATAAATTAGAATAAATAAGAAGTGAAGGGGGAGGGAGAAGTGCAGTACATAGGATAACAGCAATAAAAACCAATACTCCGAGTTTCCTTCCTCTAAATTCCAAATAAAACAGTTCCAAACACTAAAGAGCCTTGAGACTCAGTCCTCAATTCAATTAATTGGTTACGCTTCGGTGTTTCCTTCCCAAAGACTCAGTTTCAATGTCACAATAGTACTTTGTCTTCTTAAAGTTCTGTGCCACACTTGTGCCCTCTTGGTATGATTGGTCGTTGTACAAGTATCTTGACTGATAGTTAAATGTGAGAGTTGCATTTCATTCAGCTTTTGATGTATATCTTTATTATGTACATTTTTCTCCCACTTTATTTAATATGCCTTCCTTTGATTCGCTGTTAAAGTTCACTTTCAAGGTTCCATTCACTCTAAAAAGTTCAGCATATGGTGGGTTCGGTTGTATTGGTCAAGTTCTGTTTACTTTAAAGTTCATTATGTACTGGTTTCACTTAAATTCAAAGTTGTGTTCACTTGAAAGTTCAACATATATGGATTTCACTTGGATTAAAGCTTCATTAATTTCTATGGCACGTGGTGGTTTTATTTAAATGTAAAGCTCCATTCAGTTTTAATCCCCATATGTAACTTTTGCTTATTAATTTAATAAGTTTTAATTCAGTTTGGAATTCAATAACCATGAGGTTGGCTTTGTTAAGGTTTTCATTCAATTTGGCCCATTGTTTAATATCTTTGTAAGTTGCATTTAATGAAGTGCCCAGCACTCAGAGACTTTCGAAAACATGCACTCTTACGCACGTGACCACTCTGCTACAAAGTATTCTTAATAGTTCAATATCTAACAAGGATTCAAATCGGGGTCCTGCGAAAACGTGTTCTGTCAAACACGGACCCACTCTGGTATAAAGTAATCCTCAAAGAAAGTTCAAACACTTGCGCATAACGGGTTTCTCCTTTGATAGAAACTCACTGGTTGCGTACACAGGTTTTCCAGCAGAGCAGCTCGCTAGGCCTTCTGCTCTCTGCATCAGGATTTCACCTCCTGCCCCCCAGGCACTCCTGTGTCGGCTTCTGTCCAAAGGAGAACGAGCACTGTGAACATCAGAAAAAGGTACTGTTTCTCTGCACGGCTCTCTTCCCAGTGTTCGATAGTTTCCACAAAGCCCCAGATCCCGAGGCGAACTTTTATGGACCATCTGGTTTATGGTCTTTCCATCGAAAAGGTTTCCAACTAAACCTTTTCCAACGAACATTATCCATCAAAAATCTTTGCATCAAGCACCCCCCAATTCCCTGTTTTTTACCCTTAATAACCCACCCCAATGAAAATTGACCCTTTACCCCACTCATGTATGAATTCGATGCATATTTCTTCGATGGATACATTTCATTGGAAAAGGTAAGACCAGATACCAGACCATCTGCATGCTTCACAAACAGGGTTCCTTGCTGCTTCTCTTGGCCTCTCTGCTGCTGCCTCAACACCACCGCCACTGCCTCTCACTGGCTCTTGATTTGAGCTCCTTTTATACACCCGCAGCACCTTGACAGGCTGCAGGTGCAAATATCCAATTGAACCTGCCTGAGCATATTCAAAGGGATATGCCTGACCCTGACAGTTCTTAACAGGCATCATCCTCTTCCCCCAGAGTGGTAAAAGCACCTAGTCTTCATTACTCTGGGTTGCCTCTTCTTCATCCCAGTACTGTCAATGGTCATATATGAGGAAGTCAGGGGAGCTGATTCACAATTACCCATGAAGGTTGGGAAAGGGTTAGTTTGGTAATCAGTAGGGAAAGGGGGATACCATGTATGTCTCCCCCAAAGGCATCCCATTCCCCAAGGACCCTCCACCCAGGTGTTCCTCTATTGCTTGTCCACCCCCAGGGCCTTTCCCTGGCCACCTGTGCAGAGGAACCAAGGGGAATAGAAATCCTCAGTTTTCTCACTGGTCCTAAATTACCATATGATATTGGTGTACTTTAAGGGCCATTGTCTTCTGATAATAAACAGTAATGATTGCTCAAAAACAAGCTCATCTTCCCTACTGAAAAATAGACCTTAAAACTGCCTTGTGCCCACCTCTCATTATGAAGACAGTAAAGATTGTGCTGACACAACCACATTTCCTTTGCCCCAAATAGCCACAACAGTGATACTCAGGGAGCCACAATGCACCACAGTATAGCCAAGGGTCGAATTCTCAACAAACTGGCATGCAGGGAATGTCTTTCTAAGCGTCTGCTCTGCGCTAAGGCCTCGTAGCTACTTTCCTGAAAACCCTCTGCAAAGTGAGGCTACCAAGAGAATAACAAGCTGCACAGGGATTCAAGTCATGTGACATTTTTAGTAGCGTGCATATAAGAACGTGTTACAACTACTCCCTGCTGTGGCGTCTGTTCTCCATCCACAGCCCCCACTGACACAGCTGACTCCTTTAATTGAACCAGCAGCACCAGCAACTGTGCTTTACTTCCAGCAAAAGAGCCAATTGAGCATCCAACCTCAAAACGAGTAACTTGTGTGGATCTGGACAGAGCAGCACCAGATGCAGGTACTGATGATTCCTCAAGATGATGCCGAGGAGGGTATCCAGTCTTCTGCCAAAGCCTTTCTTGGGACAATCGTAGGTGTTGCAAAATGTTTAGGTTTTCCACTCTTGTCGACTTCCCTACAAAATCTGGGGTCTCGTCACGCATCATAGGACTCAAGGCAGTGGATTGATTTGTCATTGCCCTTCAGAAAGATGTATTGGCCGGGCAGCGAAGGTCTGACTTGAGTAAGTCCATTTGGCTACTTTAACTAATATGAAACTGGAGCAGAGGTGTACAGGCAGTTGACTTCTGATTGTTAACATATTGATAAATCCTCTGCCTTGCTCTTCAGGAAAGGCTGCAGCCACTCTTTCGCTTTTGATAAGGTGTCCAACAGCTCTACTTCCACAGATTCCTCTACTTTGTCTTTAAATCCCCCTAGTAAGGAGGAAAGACATTTGAAACTCTGTGCTCCATCTGAGACAGATAAATGCGAATGCACTAATTGCAGTTTCCAGTCATCAACTATGAAAGGAGTTGGCTAATTTTCATAATGGCCTTGCAATAGATAAGCAGACTTTTTTTACTGATAAGTTACACAAAATCTGTTAGAGGCCTTTGCACACCATATCGATACTGTGGCTAGAAACGTGCTTAAGAGTGGGCATGGCTCTTGTCGCTGCTTGCTCTAAATTTGGCCCAGGACATGCAGGGGAAAAATCTCGATTTACCCTTGGAGGAATCTGAGCTTTTACACAGCTCAATGGTTAAAGAACTCACAAAGAAGACATTTATGACTGCTGAATCACTAACAGGGTTGTCCAAAAAATAACTTGGTCTTTCCACAGTGCCTCATCTTCTAGGCTGGGCTGTAGATCTAGGACCTCTGGAAGCGTTAGGGGTTCTCTGGAGAGAAAGCATATACAACCAGATGGGCCATTCAGCATAGCTAGAATAAGACAAGACCGCAACCAAGGGGGGGTCTACTGCCTTGCCAGTGCCTCTTCTGTCCATGGCAAAGAGAAGCAAAAATATATCTTTGTCTGGGTTGATGAGCCTCCAGTCGGAGGCAGGATTTTAGATTTTGTCCGAATGGAGCCTCACCTTGAAGGATCCATGGATACGTTCTCTGATGTCCAGGGACTGCAGGCTAGCCGTTACCCCTTCTTGCACTTCTATTCAAAAGGCTGGTTTCACTATTCTTCTACAGGAGGTGCAATTACTCCTAGACATGAGGGCCTTGCAATATGGTCCTCTCCCGCAAAGGCATCAAGGGCTCTAGTCCAGGCTCTTTACTGTTCATAAAAAGAACCAGGCAGGCCTGAGAAAGTTCTAGACGGGCACCCTTCAATTCCTTTCTCACCTTAGGCTCATGCTCACAACTGCTCTGCCCTGGGTTAAGGAGACTGCTTCTGCACAGTATACCTGAAGGATATCCCCATGTGGCCTCCTGCCCCAATATGCCCTCTTTGCAGCACATTTCTACGTCTGTCACGCTTCAAATACAGAGTTCTGCCCTTTTTACAAAACTCATATTGGTCATCAGAGCTCATCTCCTCCTGACGGGGATACACATCTATCATTAGCTCGCTGTTTGGTGGCTTTGGGTCACCTCACCGAAGAAGCGAAGACTGCCTTTTGCATCTTACTGAATCTTCTATTCGAGTTGGGTCTCTGTCAATTAGTAGAAATCTCAGTTTGTCTTCAGTCAATCGATTCACTGCCCTGGCATACCACCAGAGCAGAGGTTCTTGCCTACCTTAGACAGAATAAAGGACATCAACCTGTGTTGCAAGTGTTATACGGTGTCAGAGGACTCAAGGACTTCTTTGCTTTGTGTGCTATTTGGCTACTGTTTCTTTAAACCGCCTACCCAGAAGCACCTGAAAACTTTAAAAACTCTGACCTTTGCGAAAGCAAAGCAAAAGTGTTGCAAGTGTTCTACGGTGTTCAGCGGGGCTACATCGGGGCATGCCATAGAGACGAAAGAGCTTGGAGTTGACTTCTGATGTGCCCTCTCAGCCACGGTGGTCTCCTGGCAGCATTATGGTAAGCTTTTCCACTTAGACACCCTATATCTGGATTACGCTTCTAAAGTTGGAGTCGGACAGGTTTCCTTCAACAACAGTGTGGTGATATTTACTGTGGCCCGATAACTGCAGCTGGATTTGAACGTGCCTGCTTTAACGTTGAGACTTCTTGTCTGCAATCATTCTTTAAGTGTTTGGAGCTACATCTCTACGACTGTGGTATTTTTCCTTTGAACCGAGGCAGTCTGTGCGCAATCAATTTAGAAGTGTGTGGAGTTGTATCTCGGTAACTGGGATATTTCCTTTGAACTGAGACTGTCTCTGTACACTGACACCTGACTTTGTTGTGATTGGGTTACGGGTGGCGGCATCTCTCTGCAGTAAGCGAGTAAGTAGGCGAGGCCCCTGGGTACTGATTTGATCACATCTAGAGTGCCTCGGCCTGTGGATACGGGGGCTCCCATCTCCGATACGCAGATTCTGAAGGCACTTCCACATTCTGCTTCTATGGACATACCCAACGTACCGACTGGGCTGATTATAGCAATGGGGGGAGAACCTGTTCTGCCATCTCCCATCAGCAGCGCCATTGACCATTCTCACTTATGCACAGGTCTAGCACGCGGCAGATACAGGCATTGGTATTTTGGCCCAGGCTGGTTCTCCTGACTTGTCCAGTGGTCAAAAGCCTAAAGTACTTACCCTGCTTACTCGGGTCACTCCAGTGGTTTGGGGGGGGGGCAGTCACCGAGCCTGTGCTACTCGGTTATCTTGGATGAGTCATTTTTGAACTTGTGCAAAAATATGGAATTTTCACAGATGACCAGATCCTTTACACTTTCCAATTTGACTGACCCTTTGGCTGACACTCATAAAATAATTCCGGGTCTGAATGTACAAGTGCCAGCAACTGGTCCCAGAATGCAAAAAGATCCTTGGTTCCAGGGACCCCTATTGACTCTAGGGCCAAAAATCTCACTACTGAAAGTGACTGGTTGGAAGTGTTGTCCATAACATCCTTGCACCTTGTTATGCAATCTATGTTAAGATTATATGATAACCTAAAGGCATCTGTGGCAGCTAATGGTGTCAAATTGAGCTCATGGAGACCCATATACAAAGGTTGTCTTCTGTAGTGCAGGTTATTGGTGAATATTTGCCTTCTCTGGATAGACATAGCGTCTTTACAGGGAGAGGGGCCCCTCAGACTCAATTGGTCCTTGGAGGTGCATCTGTGAGGACCTCCCCTGTGAGTGAGACATCTGTTGGTGTGAAGGACCAAGCCATACAGGTGGAGGGTTAACCTGTATTGTCTGCTAAGGAGCTGACCTCTAATATCCCATCTGACCTGTTGGAATGTGTCACTCGTTTGAGCATTTTACCCTTGCTAGTTGAGACAAGTATTCTGTCGAATGGTGGCTAGGGGGCCAATGCTAAGGGAAATGATTTGATTGATACGCCTATGAAGACCTCAGTTAGGGGGTACTGATCTGGTTATGATGGAGGCCGTACTGATGGGATCAGAGGGTGCTTCCATCGGCGGGCGGGTCATTGGATTTTGAAGACGTATTGTCAATTTGCATTTGGGCAAACAATTTAAAATGACATCTATTTGGACAGTGCCCAACTCAGTCTGGCCCGGCCATTATCTTTGGTGGGGAGGCCTGGAATGAGGAGAGTGGGACGGCTTTGGCTTTAGGCCCTATAATTGACCTGACCGCTTCCTCTTATGCGGGTGCTCCGCCGGTTGCTACACCAGTCCAGGTGGGTGCTGGCAACCTGGACAATTGCAGGGAAGGGGATTTGCATAGTTGGTGTGGGTCCAAGATGATGGGATGGGAATCTACGGAAGGTGTGCATGGGTCTGTAAGATTGAATCGTCTCAGGATTCTGGACATTTTTCGTAAAATCCCTCCCCTAAGATCCCTGTTAACTGAGGACATTGATCGTATTTCTCTACCCATGATTAATAATAACAGTATGGTCACCCACTTTTCTTCTCAGATGGTGGCTACAATGGTATGGGAACAGCGGGAAAATCTCAAGTCTTTGGGATACCAGTTGTATGCGATTAACTCTCAAGATGAGTCTGGGACTTTCTTGGCTGCTTTGCGGCCCATTGTGCCAGCGGTGACTAATGGGGCTATAGGTAGTGCTGTGACGGGACATGTTTTCCAACAGTTGCGGCATTGTCAGCATGATGGGTCATGGCTGGGTTCGGCAATGAAAACTTTTGCTGCACTGAAAGGTTTAATTCATCCCTAACCATCAGCATCTTAGAATTCCCTCCTGGAATGTGTGTGGTTGGAACAACTTCTTATGGGGATGGAAGTGCTGCCGATGCTGAGAGATTCAAAGATACTTTATTTCCAAGAAAACATGGCAAAAAGGATTCTGGACCCGAGGGGATTCCAGGTACATGTGTCATCAACAATTCAGGTAATGGCGGGACATCCCCGGGGGGGGGGGGTGGTAGGTTCAGGGAGGGGTCTAGCCTTTGCTATTGCCACATCCCTGAATTTAAAATCTGAGACTTGTCAATATATATTGGAATCCGGCCTTGGAGGATTTGGAGCAGTATCAGTCCTGCTTGCATGATATTTTTGAATCGTGGTTTATGGATGATGAGGATCACTCGATCATAGTGGGCAGGGATTTCAACTCTGACTGTGTAGCGGGTATGAAATATGACGAGAGGGCATCCATTCCCTCTAACTCTCAGCTGAGAATTGAGAGGTTCTGCGTGGGCCACTTCATGGCAACATGGGCGCTTCATCAGTTGAGGTCACCAGTACAGTGTAGGACCTTTACTTGCCATAGAGGGACTGCTGTGTCATGGTGTGGCCACATTTCTTGTCTGCTTCGTTTCTACAGCTTGGTAATGGGCTTCAGGTTTATGATCCCAAACGAGGGTGGGGGATCACCTGTGTATTTCTTTCTACCTGGAGGTGATGGTTATGCCACTGACCACCTGTGTAAAACTTGTGCTGGTTGTTCAGAATAGGAAGGGTCTCTCCTATAGGTGTGATTTTAAGATCTATAATAAATGAATGGATGCTCTCTATGCCAATTTGTTTTCTAAAGTAGCAGTCTACTCCCTGCATAGTGGATGACATTATCGTCCACTGTGTTAAGGAAGCAGAGGCGGTGAGCTGTACGTCCACAAAGTCTGAGTACCCCCATCGCTTTGACCTGAGAAATCAGGCCTCTTAAGTGGAGAAGCAGAAGAGTCTGAACCTTCTTACAACACAGGGCTTAACACCAGAGGTCTGTCAAAGAAAAAAGGCAATTTTCCCTCACCATAATAACTTGGTTAAATGCTTTAAATATGACACCTACTTGATTAACAATCAGGACACTTTGCGATCCTTGATAAACTCTGATACGAGATCTTTTTGGGGAAAAATTAGCATGCAGTGAACCCTACTGTTAATAAAGGGGACTGCATATCTGCTAACTCCTGGGTTCAATTCTACACTAATAAATTCAGAAGGCCGGCTCACCTCGTGCCGCAGGCGTATCCATTATAGAGTCTGTGGACGGTATTTGTGTCCTTGGGATATGGAGAATGTGATGTGGGATATTAGTAAGCTTAAACCTTCAAGGGCCCCAGGTCTGCATGGACTCCCACCGTACATAGTAAAGAAAGATGCAGTGATATGGGCCCATGTCTACAAAGCCCAGTTCAAGAACGTATTTAGGTCTTGTGTACTACCACCATCCCCATTGACAAAAAGGGTGATCCCGCTGACCCAATCTACTATAGACCCATTGAACTGATTGATGTGAGAAGTAAGGTGTTTTCTCTTTTAAATTTAAGAGACCTCAACGGACATCTGAGTGATCACTCTATCCTTTCTCCCTCTCAAGTGGGCTTTAGATCTAACATGGGCACCCTGCTGAACACCACCACTTTGGCACACTTACTCCATACTGTGAAACGCGAGAAGGGAGGCAATATTTTCATGGCCTCGATAGATCTATCCTCAGCATTTCACTGTGTGCACTGTGCCCTACTATGGAGGATATTGTTGGACAGTGGTACTCCCATGTAGTTGGTCCAGTTACCTGCTCTTCTGCATAGGAATTCTAAAGTGAGGATTAGTCAACCAATAGGGGTCTGTTACTAGCTGGATCTCTGTGGAAGTGGGGCTGAGACAGGTTTGTATTCTTGCCCCATCACTCTTCAATGTCTATTTACACGATATTGGATTACTTTGGGAGGATGGTGATACTTTCCCTGCCCGTCTCGGACATCTGAGACTCCATTGGCTGGCTTTTGCCGATGATATTATCCCCTTTGACAGAACACTGGCTTGCCTGCAATGTAAATTTAATGCTTTCAAAGAATATACCATAACTAACAACTTGCAGGCCAACAGTGCAAAATCAAAGGTGGTAATCCTTTCGGACACGTCTAGAAGAAAGCGGCTGTCTTGGTTTTTTGGGCGATCAATGTTTGGAAGTAGTACCCAATATGAGATACTTGGGCTATAATCTTTCAATCTTGGCGTTGCTAGTAATGAGGAAGATATAGATCAAGGAGATTGGCTCTGCTGTTATCCCACATGAAAATAATCTGTGCAAAATTCTGTAAATTCTCCATCGTACCAATTCGAAAGTACTATTTACAGAAGATTGAACCTACTCTCCTATATGACCTCGACACGTGCTTATTAGATCTGGAGCCCCACTTGGACACAGTGCAGGGTACTCTTTGGAAAAAGGTTTTGGACATGGCACTGGCGATCCCTAATGACCTCCTTCACCACGAACTGGACCTAATTTCTTTGAAGGCCTGGTTTTGCTGGCGACTCTTGACTAACTATGCAAAATGCCTGAACGGCTGAGCAGCTCGCCCGTTTCTCTCGATCTGGATCTGCAGAGAATAATTAAGGATGCTTCGGTGGGATCAGTGAACCAATTTAGGGACACGATGGGTATCCTACTACAGTCTGTTGATGCTTCTGTGGAGGAACTTATCAACCGCCCCTAGGTAGTTGAAGAAGCTTTTTCGTTGGGACTGGTGTACACTGTGAAGGCACTTGCATCCTTAACATCTTTCCAGGAATATGCACTGTTTCCGCATAAAAAGGAGAGTCTAGCTAAATACCTTCAAATCTTCCCTTGTAACAAATTATGGATGGTATATTTACGATTTAGACTGAACCAGTACCATTCTAAAGAAAGAACTAGGAACTGGGCACTCATGTGGAACACAGCTAATTGTCTCGAGTGCTGTTTTGGCAACAAGTCGGAAGATGTTGAAACCCTTAAGCAGTGGATTGACTGTAAGGCTCTAGATAAATTGAGGGGAAAGGCCTTTCCTAGAGAGGTCAAATCCTTCAACTATGACTTTTCTGAGGGTCAGTTTTGGTCTTGTCTAATGATAGGGGAGAATTTGTCTTTATCAATAGCTCTGTGCAGATTAGATTTATAAATGAGATCCTTGTTTTGATGGGAGAGGCTTCTATATGATCTATACGTTTGTGCTAGACATGTTTTCCTTTTTATTTTTTACAGTTGCTTCCTTTGTTGGTATTCCTTTTTTGATTCTTTTATGATGTTTTTTGTTTTATGTATTTATGTGTATAAGGTTTTTCTGAAAACCAGGTCACAAAAAAAGGACACCAACCAGATGGTGCTCCGCTTTTTTGAGATGGTAGGAACTCTCAGCGGATGCTTCCAAAACCTTGACTCTTGGGTTTCTCATTCCAGGGTCTGAACTAGTTGGTCTCAGCAGTCAAAGGGTCAAAGCACCAATGATGGTCTAATCGGATCACAGCAAGAGAGGCAGGGCTTCATCAGAACTTGGCTTTTGGGGTGTGGGGGTTTGTGGCCTGTTGGCCGGCTGATGCAGTTGAATAGTTTGTGTGCTCCCGGTGTCCGGCAAACCCTATCCCCTCCCTTCCCTACCCTGCTAATGCAAGTTTATTTTTTCCCTGTACCTCCCCACCCCCATAAGGCTGCAGGTGATTGCTCCCTCTCCTGCGTGGTGTCGGACGATGCAGATGCCGGCCGACTCAGAGGGTTGAGTGTGGAGGCGCTCCCGACCCGCATGCAGGCCCTTTTGCATGGCGGTGCATGGCAGTCCGAGATAGCTGATGCGGCTGTGGCGCCTGCCATGCTGGGCCCTCTCCTGTGTTGAAAATGTGGGTGGACGGCTTTAGCTGTTTTAGAAGGAGCCGCTCTGGAGAGATAGTCTTGGCTTGGCCTCCCCTAGGGCCAGGATCCGCCAGCAGTGCTGTGGGGCAGCTAGGGACTCAACCTACTCCCTGAGCTGCCCTGGGGGACTCGGCCTCGCCACCTGCGCCTGGGGATCCTGGCTGGTGTGGTGGTGGTAGTGGTGGTGACTGAGTTAGCAAAGAGCTGACGCGTGGGGGGAGATGCGGCTGCACAACCCCAGGAGGAGAATGCCACCAACTGCAGGTGAGAAGGCTCATGAAAGGTGGTAGCAGAATGAACAGAGAGCTGCTCTGAGGTTCCTGGAGCCTCAGGGATCTGTCTATCTGGAGCTCGACTGGGAGGGTGGATGCCCTACTGTTTCTGCCTTCCTGGGTGGGGCGCTTCCCTCTTTTGGGAGTCCCAGTTCCTTCCAAAGGTTCTGCCATGCACATAATTCTCCCTGACTCTGGGGAGACACTCGCCTAACGGTGTGGGAGCTTCATAGCAGTCGGGGGAGCTATGCCTATCCTAGGTGGGTGTGGGGACTACCTACAGGGATTTGCCCACGTCTTGTCATCCACTTCTAAATGCAGCTTAAAGGGGAAGCCCTCACTGGTACCTGACCCCTTTGACCTGAAGCCAGCTGGTCACATGCTGTAGGGAGTTGCACCTGCGCTTGGGGGCTGGCCCAGCTGATGATGCAGTCGGTCGCATTTGGCCGCATCTGGCCGCATCAGTGCGCATTGAACTCCTGGTTCCATTTCATCCGAGCCAAGCAGAGGGGACCCCCTTGTGGCTGGGGGAGTGCAGAGATATGCCATTGAGAATGGGCCAGCACTATCTTGCACAACCCACAGATCAGCCAGGGAACTTTACTAGCAAGGCCTGACGTGTCTAAAAGCATGACCAAACACAAGGCTCCCTCTGAGGGAGACATAAAGGCCCTTCTCCAGATGCAGCATTAGTCAAAGGAAAAGCTGCAGCAGGTTATGGCTCAGGTCCACGCACAGGGTGATCTGAGGAGAGGCTGAGCACAATGGTGTCCACAGCTGACCTTCAGGCGTTACTACTGGAGCTAAAGACGAACATTCAGAAGGACAATGCAGTGCTCTCACTTAGCGTTTCCGAACTTGATCGCCATCTCCAGAGATGTGATGGACAGCTGGAAGATAAACCGTGTGAACATGCCCATGATCCGGTGATGCTTGAGGCGAGAGTCGTGTAGCTGGAACCCACAATGCTGCAGGTGATTGACAGACAGGAATACGCCAAAAAATAGTTCCTGCCGTAAAAACATCCGGGTGTGCGGTGTCCACAACTCGGTTTCTGATGTTGACCTCGAAGATTATATTCCAGGCTCTCTTTCAGTCCATCCTCGGGACTCATGTGATGGCGAGATTCATTTGGATCGTACCCACAGAAACTTCTTTTCATTTCAACAATCCCGGGAGCTACTCCTGGATGTGCTGACCAGGGTTCACTTCTTTCGCACCAAAGAAAGGATGATGCAGGAGGCTCGCAAGTCACCAAAAATAGTCTTACGGGGAGCCCAGCATACCTTTTTATAGGATCTCTCTCCTCTTACACTGCGCAGGTGCAACTCCCTACAGCATGTGACCAGCTGGCTTCAGGTCAAAGGGGTCAGGTACCAGTGAGGGCTTCCCCTTTAAGCTGCATTTAGAAGTGGATGACAAGACCTGGGCGATTTCTACTCTGGAAGAGGCCAAGGACTTATGGGGGGAAGAGTCTGAGATGGTCTGTCATGGCCCAGAAGCTGGGGAGGAAGACGAGTTCTTTTCACCGGACAAGTGGAGGAGGCATCTTCCCAAAAAGCATCCATGACTTTTCAACCTGGTTTGCTGTAATGACTCATGGCAGGCCTAAGCAAACAGGGCGTCCCCGAACTGGGAGAGTGGCGATTGCCTGATATTATTTGATGGGGGCCCTTTTGTTTTTGTTCACTGCTGTGCCCGACATGCTCCTCTGCTTGGGGACTGGGGGGGGCCTTCATTGATAGAACCCGGAGAATTTTCTTTTTTATTGTTGTCTTTTTTCTGTTTCTCCTCCTCACTAATGGGGTTAGGGTTTTGAGTGGGGTTAGGGTGGGGGAAGGGGGTTGTGGCGCTGAGGTGTGCGCCCCAGAGAAGGAGAAGTATTTGATCATTGTGGATGGGTGGGGTGGGTATGTTAGGCTTGTTGCCTGTTATTAAGTTTGTTGTTCAACAGGAGAACGAAAGCTGCTTTCTCTTTTTTGTTCTTGCCAACTTTGAGTGGGACACGCTATACGGGTAGTTCGATGACCCAAACCTAAATAATCTGAAATGTATTACCCTGAATGTACAAGGATTGAACGTCCCTGTTAAGCGTCGATCGGTGGAGCACCACCTCCAGAAAACACACCTTCTTCAGAAAGACACGGGCGGCTAGTGAGCAGGCACTATAATCTGAGATACTTTGCATGTGGGGCTTCTAAAACAAGGGGGGTAGCAATCCTGGTGAGTGTTAAAGCCCAATTTGGCAAAATTGAAATATTGAGGGCTACTGGAGGCCGGTGGGCATCTGTTCTCTCTGGTGTCAGTATATGACCCTAATGAGTCCCAGGATGTCTTTTTTTAAGCACATTCTCCCAGTGCTATGTAAGTTTTATGAAGCAAAAGTGGTCGTAGGGGGTATTTTAACTGTGTGCTGTTGCACAGTCTGATTAAACCCCTACCCCACCAGCATTGAATCACGGAATCTACAGGCCCTGGCAAGAATCTTGCGGGAGTGCTCCCTGATTGAACTCTGGCACTTTTTCCACTTAGTGCAGCATGCTCACCGTTCATCCTCTAGTCTGGATATGGTCCTTGCTTCAAAAAGCCTGATCCTGCATGCAGATGGCGCAGAGATTGGGACTAAATTCCTCTTGGATTGTGCCCCTGTAGTGTTGGTTGTTCTAGACCCTCCGCAACAGGCCACTACCTGAGCCCTGTGGCGATTTAATGGCATGCTGCTTAAAGATGTGCTATTGGGGTTTGAGACCTTTCACATTCGTACCTGGTATTATGAGGATGAGAACATATTCTCTATAGTAATGAGTCCGAAATGTTGGAATTATGAGTGCAACAAGTGTTTATTTGTGTAGCTGACACATGTTCTGACCCTCAGGGGTCCTTTTCAAGGCTAAACACTGACAAATAGATGCAGTAAACATTTCATTGATCACCCGATAGTGAGTTTTGCCGAATTGTAGTTAGGTCTCAATGCATATACCATTGAAGTGTGAATGATTGACAATTTGAATGTGATACACACATTGCAATAAAACAGTTAATGGAGTAGTGGTGATTTAGTTGTTTACTAAAGGTAAGCAGTCATTGTGACATTGTTAATGGAATGATGTACATGGCATTCAGAGAAAGAGGAGGGAGGAGGGAAGAGGGAGAGAGGAAGTTAGATGTGTTGTATGGTACCCCCCCTTGGGATGGAGGCACACAGATGGTGTAAGATGAACATGGTGGTGTGTGCTTAACGATTTAAGGCTGGTTTCAACTGATGAAATAGTATTGTGCTAGGCCAGAGAGGTGCCCCAAGAATTTGTCACATTGATATTCCACAGATACTGCTGTGCTGAGGTAGCCTGTGAGAAGGGAAGAGGAAGCAAGCATGTTTGATCCCATATGGGTAGCAAGTTGCAAAATCTGGTGTCCCAGATGCAATGGTGAGGAATCGTATGTCCTTGAATCAGGTTTGTGAGGCTCTATGGGCCGGTGTCAATGGGGTGGTAAGAACATGGGTGCTCATGTCATAGTAATTCCACGTCAACCTACCAGGCAGGATTGGAGGTCCAGTGAACTAATGGCGGTTGAACACAGGTGTGTTTGAGTGCCCTGGTTGCAAGGCCTGGCGTACTAACATTTAGTACAACCTTGATGAATTGTGGGGGCTGAAACATTTTTGTGGAGGAAAACATTTTTGAAAAAAAATAGGATTAAGGATTTTGTCATTAGAGGGGGGACACTATGTCCAAATATTTTGAAGAAAATAACTTTGGTGAGGCTAAATTAGACATTGTATGGGATGTCTTCAATACAGTGATGCAGGGAGACATTATCAGTAGGACTTCAGCATATTTCCGATCGAGATAACGCCATGTAGAGGTTAGACCCTGGGTTGTCCAACACCGGGCCTCAATGGCTGGAATCCTAGCCAGTTTTCAGGATATAACTCATTAATATTTATGAGTAAAAATGTGCATACATTTAAAGTAATTTTATGCAAATTTATCACATGAATATTGATGAGTGGTATCTTGAAAATGCGACTTGGATCCGGCCTGGAGTTGGACAACCCTGGGTGAAGGCCTGTGAGGAGGAGGCCATAGAGGCTCCAGGAAGGCCCTACACGCGTTGAAGTTAGCCCACAGTAAGTTAGAGGCACTCTGTTCAGAACGATCGACCCACTCACTACTCCGTACCTAGCAGTCCTATTACCTAAGAGGCAACAAGGCCTGCACATTTCTAGCTGCGAAGCTCAGGCGGCAACCAACGCGCAATTTTATTTCTTGCTTGTGGGATGATGGGGGCAAAGATCAGTACGCGTATGGGCTCAGACTGCTCCTAGTTGAGAATTACTTCCTGGATTTCCATAGTGAGGTTTACACTGTGCAGAAGCCCAGGTTCAGCTCCCAAGGTGGAGGCTCAGGATAGAATTGACCTGGATTGCCCTATCACGCAGGAGGAAGTCCTAATCGCAATTCACGCGCTACAGCCTCACAACGCTCTGGGGCCTGTTGGCTTTATCAATGCCCTTTACAAGGCCTTTATGGCAACCTTGGCTCCTGATATGACCAAACCTTTTAATTCATTCGTCCCGTCAGGGAAAATTACAGCCTCTATGGCCGAGTCTTAGGCTACGCTGGTGCTGAAACCAGGCAAGGACCTGCTCTACTCAATGGGAGTGCAAAGATCTTGGCGACATGACTGGTGGGCATACTCTCATTCATGATTGGGCCTGACCAGGCAGGCTTCGTCAGGATGCATGACACTGGCGATAATATTCAGAGACTTGTATATTGTGACCTCCTCCCCAGCGGCAATGAAAGTTCTTGAGGAGTTTGAGACGGTCTTGGGCTTCAGGATTAATGAAGATAAATCCCAGGGGCTGAATGTCTCCTTATCTGCCAACAAAGTCTGTGTGATGCAGGACCTGTCTCGATTCTCTTGGTCAAGCACTCCATTAGTTACCTTGGTGTCCGGCTGACACTTAGCCCTTGGACACTCTATAGTGCTATTAATTCCAGTCTTGAGTGGATCCTGTGTAGAAGACCTGAAAAGATGGGACAAGCAGGAGCGCTCATGTATGGGCAAGATCACAGTGATAAAAATGTCCACAATACCAAGATTACTTTACGTATTTCATACTCTTACCCTACGACTTTCAGCATCAACTCTTGGCAAGCTTCAAGGAGAAATAATGAGCTATCTTTGGGGTCGGATGAGGCAGCGGGTTAGATGTCCCATAAGGTTGAGCCAACAACTTGAAGGCTTAGGAGTGCTGGATGTGAAAAAGTACTTTTTGGCAGCACAGATTGTGCAGGTGTTTGACTGGGGGTCCCTGCTGGGTGAGAAAGGCTGGAAGGGAATTTATCATTATTATTGTATTTATTGAGCGCAAACCTAGTTTGGAGAAACAACGGAACGCTTTACAAAGGTATACAACAATACAGATACATAACAGAGCGCTTTACATTTCTATTATACTGGTAGATAGCTTGACGGGGGGTGGCCCTTTGCTTCAGTTCGTTTTTACCCTGACCCAAATCGAGCTTTCAGTTTTACCAATCAGCATGGCAGATAATGACATCGAGGGATGATGACATTAGAGCCTTATTTTCACCTAGAGGTAGTACAACAAATGCATTCAAGAGCAGCACCACAGCTACAGAAACATTGAGGCAAAAACTTGAGACTAGAGAGGTTGCCGAAAAAGGAAATCAACAAATTCTGGGAGATGACAGTCATGAAACAATATTTGGAACAACAGAAAATACAGAGGTTTGAGAATATTGGTGTTCCCCGATTTCAATAACATTGAGGATCATTTGAATCAAGGCTCTAAAGTAATGCTCTAATTGTTAATTGAACAAGCCAGCAGGGAACACGGGCGAGTAGTTTCCAAAATTGAGGCATTAAAAATTGAAATCCAGCAGATGAACGCAACACCAGCAACTGTCGAAGAATTTTAGGACAATTAATAAAATATTGAAGAATCACCAGGATGAGGTTAAATATAGTAAATCAGTCGTTTTAGGGATTATAGTGAAGATGGTGTATTTTCAGAACAAAAAAACGATGAAATCCCTACTAGTCAGTCAAGAGAAGGTAGACCAGAGTCATCTCCAGGTAGTTCTGATCTAGATAGTGAGCCTGAGATGGGTGAATTGAGCACAAGTATTACAGAAACAACCAATTGGAAAGGTTTTTTAGATCAATTAAGAAGAATCAGAAAAGGTAATTTCAAGTTAATAACAAACTGTGAGATTCCAAGAACCCACCCATCACAAGTATGTGAAGCGTTATAGAACCAGAGGTGGGAGATGAGGAGGGAGGCAGAGATTCAGACACGAGAAGAAGAGTAACGGGATCATGCTCACAGAGGCAACAACGACCACGATGCGCAATGAATCTGGTGCATAATATATCAGATAAAGTATTGACGGAATATGAGGTTTCAGTTCTCAATAAGGGGATGTCTTTTGCTCCAACAATCAAGAATGAATGAATGGATAACACACAAATAGATCTATACAAGTTCACTAGGAAATTAAAACGTAAAATCTTTTTTCATCAGAACATTTTTGTAAGCGAGCAATGCTTGGGAACGAGTAGCAGACAGTGATCTTACAATTACGGACATTGGGAATACGCGATTGCTGTTGTCTTTAGAAGAACCAAAGACCAGTGACAAACTTGACATATTAAGGGATCGGAGTATAGATCCCAAGAATCTAACAGACATGGAAATGAAGAATAAATCAAAATTCACACCTTTCTTTGGGACTGAGAATGTGCTAGATCTGTTTCAGAAGGCTGTGATTTAGGAAATTCACAATATCTTAGACAAACCACAACACATTAGAGGATCTAACAATCTAACTAAAATAGAAAAACAGGCATTGAAGTCCCTCAGCAAAGATCATAGCATTGTGATTAAACAAGCTGACAAGGGAGGCAACATAGAATATATAGATATGACAAACACCCATCTGAATGTCCCAAGGTGCTATGAGAGATTAAGAGACAATCCATGAAAATATCACGATGGAAGCTAGAGAGTTTGTGTCCAAATGGGTTAGAACTGGTTTGCTAACAGATACGTTTTATAACAGTCGAGAATCCTAAATTATCAACAATTTACTTTTTTTTCCCTAAGTACATAAGTGGTTTGACAATATGCCAGAGGTAAAAACCAATTGTAAGCGGAATGGGTTGGATTACAGAGATGCTCTCGAAGTATATTGATGCACTTATAGCTAGGGAGGTTATCAAATTACCTGCTTACTTAAGAGATACTATGCACCTATTGCAGGTTTTAGAAAATGTTGAGTGGTTTGAAGATTTTTGGTCCGACGCTATGGATGGGGAAAGCACCCTATATGTCAATAGGACACAATATAGCATTTAAAAGCATTGCCTTTACATATGCCAATAGATCTGCATCTTATTTACTGCACATGCTGGTGTTAAAAGAAATGTTCTTCACATTGAGTAACAATGTCTTTATGTTCAATGATAATAGGTATAGACAAACTAGAGGAGTGGCCATGGGGGCCTACTATGCACCTTCATTGACAAAACGGTTTATGGGATTTTTTGAAAGTGTTCACATGTATTCAGACAATGTATTTTCCGCAAGGATTAAGTTGTGGGTTTGATTTATTGACAATGTTTTTGTGATCTTGCAAGGGAGTGAATGTGTATTACAGGATTTTTTGAATAACAATGATTTTGACATTCAATTTATGAGCCCAATGCATCCAACAGAAATAGACTTCTTTGACACTCACCTGTATGTGAAGGGATCTAGCCTCATGTCTAAGACTTTCGGGAAGCCCACTGAAATATATTTGCTTCTGTTGGCTACTAGTTGCCGTAAATCTTGTGTGATTAGAAACATCTCAACTGGAGAGTACATTCAGGCCTGTAGATATTGTCGGGAAGCATCAGAATTTGAGATGTTAACGGCTAGGTTTAAGAAAAGAGGTTACACAGAAGAGGTTTTGAGGAATGCACATGCAAAAAGCCTTGGTATGCCTCGGTATGCACAGACGAGAACTACTTAAACCAAAAGACAGAAACAAGAATCATGAGTCAAATGTGAGAATTATCATGCAATATTTGTCACAAATTATTCAACATATTTCGTAAACATTGGCACATATTGGCCCTAGATCCTGATCTGAATAATTACATTAAGGAAGAACCTACTTTTATGTATACGAAAGCCCCAATACTGAAAACTGTAATCAATCATTTTTGAAACCAACAAAAGCCCCAAAGACTTGGTTGCACCAGAACCTATGTGGGGTTTAGAAATGTGTAGCATATGTCAGTATGGCAAGGAAAGCCAGCAAATCAGAAGAATCAAGATTGATGAGGCATATTGAATCACAGACTTCATTAACTGTAGATCCAAATTTGTCAATTATGGTATTGTGTGTTTATGTGGACTGATTTACATTGTGAATTTCGAGTAATGATCAGAGAACATTTGAACGCATTACAGGATGATGATCCTAGGTTGCCGTTGTCGACACACTGGCAAGGGTGTCATCAACTGGATGTTAAAGCATGAATAAAATGTATTGGATTGAAGATCGTGATAAGAGACCCCAGAGGAGGGGATAGAGAGAAAACTGTACGACCGATGAAAGCCAAATTAATTTGTAAATATAGAACTGTGCACAATGATCTAAACCCGGATCATGAGATGGGGGGGGTTTCCTCTAAAACCAAGAGTGATGTAGTCTGCAAAAAGGATGAATTTGCTGTACAATGTAAACCTTCAAAACATGTTGCATGAGTAGAGTCTACAACTCTGGGCTGCTGAGTGGTCCTGGGACTTCATTGGGCTTTTTAAGAAGTCTATTTTTAATAAAACTCATGTATCCATATATCAGTATGTGAAGGGATGTTGGTTAAGTGCTAACACCCTTTAGCTTTGGACCACTGTCAAAATACTGACATATGTGGATAGTACAGTACTACCAGACAATCCACGGAGGGACGATCAAGTTAGTAATCCTCATCGGCCCCAGGGGGCAAGGGATTGTTGTGTTCTGCCTCCAAGAGTCAGTCCTTAGCATGACTACCAGCTCAGCTGCTGAGAGCACACAGCCTACCGGTTGTGCGTCGGGGCAATTCGACTACTGCCAGCAGGCCAAGAGCTCAGGGGCATCCAGAGCGAGGTTGACGCTTCTGTTTTGGGGTCTAGGCCCAAGGCTTGTCCTCCCATGTCAGAGCTAGCACATGGCATGGGGCCTATGCACCCTCCTGCCCAGGGCGCAGGGCAAGGCCCCATGATGGTGGATAAGCACACGGCAGAACCTTCTAGACCAGCGTCCATTTTGGATTCGGATCAGTGCTCTCGCCCATTGAGTGGGCCATGGCGAAAGGTTCCAGTCCTCTTCCCTATGGAAGCGGCAGTGGACTTTATGGTATATGCGGTTGGTCTCCTCGGGGATACATATACCCATCACAGCCTTATGACTACACACCTCATGCGCTTAGTGCTTCGATCAGGAACGAAGGCTGCTTGTGAGGACCGCTTCTTTGAGCGATTCCTCCTCCTCATGCGTTTCCCACAGATGACTGGGCTTCTCAAGGGTATGGTCAAGGCAGTGATCCCGCAGGTTGTGCCTCCTAGGTCTCCACCTCTGGGGCCCTCCGCCTGCTCGTCGTGCGCTGCCGGGTGCCTGTCCCTCCTCTGGTCCAGGCCTTCGGTACCACCAATGCCTCCCCCTCAATAACTGTTGGATCTGTCTTTGGGTCCCAACCAAGGGGCGAACCCGCTGGCACCTGTGTCCCAGGACCCAGACTCCTGTCAGTCTGTAAAAAAAGTGGGCAGTTGTACGATGACGGGATGATGATGACGACGACAACTAGGACGACAAACCCTCGGGATCTGTAAAGGCCTTTCATGATCGCCTTCAGGGCCTTGAAGAGTTCTTGGGGGGGGTCCCCCTGCCAGAGAAGGCCACCCAGGAGTGCTAGCAGAGGTTTTGGGCAAGCGCACCACAAGCCGTTAAGGCTTTCCACTCCAAAAAGATGTCCTGCAGGTGGCAAGAAAAGTCTGGGAGAAGCCCAGATGCAACGCCCAGATGAACAAGAAGTTAGACAGCAGGTTCAGGCTGACAGATGGGGAGCAAGTACTCCTGGCTTCCCACCCTCAGCTGCACTCTTCAGTTGTGGCTGCAACCTCGCTCTATTCTAAACCATCCTCTTCGTCGCCTTCCTCTTCGGGAGTCGTCCTGTCTATCCAGGAGGACAAGGTCCTTGAGTCTTTGGGCAAACATTGCTTTGCCATCTCAGGGCTGCATTTGCGACAGGCTAATGCCAACGCCCTTTTAGCCTTGACTAACCAGAGTTGTGGCGGGAGCTGGGGGAGTTTCTGCTGACCTCTCCCTGGAGAGGCAAGCAGTCTGGTGGATGCCCGGGCCGTTGCTCAGGACCTCATGGAGTCTTTGGTGTCCGACATTGCAGGCCCGGCTCCAGCAGGGGGGCCAAGGGGGCCAGGCCCCCCCAGAGCCAACTTCTGGCCCCCCCTGGAAAGGAGGCCATGTCAGTGGTGTTATTCACCACTGGTAACCGACAGAGTGGGGGGTGGATGTCACTCTTAACATTCAGCAGCAACCTCAGAGACATCATTCTGAGAGGCTGATTTGCAGGAGGCCTGGCCAGGATTTGTTTTCTTGCCCTAGACAATGATTTATGCCCCACGCCATGAAAGTACAAATTACCAGGGATATGGGGGCCATTCACACCTCTAAGTGAGCTAGCACACTTATTCAAGAAGGCTGCCTACAACTATTTTCTCAAACATAAAATCACAATTTTGGTTTCTGTAATTTCAAGGATGTTTATTTTTTGTGGTAATATAGTGTTTTTTCACATCATGCTTTATACAATGGTTAACTATATCAAACAATAAATGACAGGTAAAGTTGCTTGAACACATATTTCTGCAGAAGGTGCGTCAACTGACTGGGGGGGGCCTACAAATGACATGCAAAGTATATATTCTGCTGGATTAACTACTTGAGTATAAGTGAAAAGCTAAGGTTGGTAGTAACAAAAATCTAATTCTGGAGGGGAGAGTGTAGTAAAATCAAAAAGAGATGAATGCAAGGCTTTGAATTAAACATTTTCACTACCATTGCTCTGCGCAACATTCCATGCCATAATTCTGTAGTGTGTCAGTGCAATTAGAGAAGATGACAAGCCATTAGCAAATGACTTTTGGTGCTGCCACCAAAAGGAGCAGTTCAATCTCAATTGCTAGGCCGTGTTCCATCTGCACTGGAACACAAGCAACCATATGAATGTTTAGGCCCTGTGGTCTAGCAGTTTGGGAAGGGCTCCTGACATTAGTGACAGTCATGGCTGATATGCAAATGATATGGCAGGCTGGCCAGAGCAATGACGGTGGTTCTAATTGATTCAGAGACTTTTTACCTATTAGGTACAACCAGAACGCATGCTGTGGAACACAGATAGGATGGCAATAAAATCTGAGGAGAAACACACATCCTATGGGTGTCTGGTCATTTACCCACCTAACGACTAGCCATGGCTATGTCAATGCCTCACCACCAAAAACTGACCTTTCTAGAACTCTTTGAGCAAGCTCCATCACAAAGTAACACCAAACGTCTTGCTGTATAGGGCCTGCCACTGTTCTATCTAAGCATTCTTTTGAGTGTTTAACTACCTCTGTACATGAGCTCCTGGTGTAATAACATTCTCTTAATGTGTGTCTTCAGCCAGTTGATTTTATAAGCAATATATTTGTCAATGGCTCTGTGACTTGCTCTGAAATCCTGTCTTAAACAAGCAATCATGAAGCCAGCAGTTTTGGCTTACGTATAGGTATTAGCAGACATTTGCCAGGCAATGACATCATATGCCCAGTTACTGGCACCATTTTCCAGCTGTTCCCATCCTATGGCCAGGTGGTACCCTTATGGCAGTGCCTGGCAAATGCCAATCCATCCCTAATCAAAAGCCCAAGACATTGGCTTTGCCAATGCATTTTGGCTTCCGTTTGTCTCCCTAACTGAATGTGTATATACCCAGATGTGGGTGTCTTGCTTGCTACGACTAGGGAATCAATCTGCACCTCACTGAGCTGGTTCAACAAGGCCCTACCTGAAAATGATAAGGCTAGGTTGGCAAGTATTGACCAGTTTCAGATCTTCTCATGCATACTTACCAGTGGGGCTCCGAACTAAATAGAATGTACCTTTGTTTGGAAGCCTAGTCTACTCTGACAGAACGTTTCATGATTCAAACTGATAAGTACTGACTTGATAACCTCATTCTATTTGAGTAATTTTACAGAGTTTGCATGCAAACAGAATGTCGTGTGTTGTGGCATTTGTTTGGAAAGTATGATGTAAAACCTGGGTGCTGGGTGTTTAGGCAGTGCCGGAAATGAAACATGAACACCCGCAAAATAACAACAAAAAAAGAGCGTTTTCTATAATGTTGCGGTCAAAGTATAAAATGTGTAAAGTATAAAATGTGTACATCTTTTATATAACTAAAAGGCAGTATTTAAATATTTTCTAAAGAGTGCAATCAGAGGTGAATTTAACATTTGCACAAGGAACAGATGCCAACGCCCCCCTACTGCTCTACTCTCTCCTCTCAAATACATACAGCCAGGGCAGATCAGGCCCTACCAGTGGGATCCTATCTTTTTACCGTGTCTCAGAGGAAGAATATTTACAAAAGGTAGTAATTAGAGATAAGAAAAGGTAAAAAAGCAGTGACCATTGCTGTGCCAATTTAAATATATATATATATATATATATATATATATATATATAGGATTTTAAGAAGCTATTTAAGTGTGATTGTTGGGTGATTAGTAAGTAAGGGGATACAGAACAAGCTTTGTGAAACAATAACCTTGTCATGCATTTCATTTCACTTTGTGTCTGTATAAGATTTTTTTAAGTTCTCATTAATTTCTATGCTGGAGCTTGTAGGCTTCCATTCAGGATGGGGAAAATAAAGTTACAGTCATAGAGGATCATGTTCCAGGTCAAGCAGAGTGGAAGAAGTGGCGCTAAATGCATGTAGCTTCACTTTTTATGAGCTGCAGGATTTTGTATGATTTGACAGGTGAAGTTGGAGAGCAGATCGGACTTAACAAGGTCCCCCTGCCAAATCCAATTGGTGTTCCTATGGGACCTGCCTGACCTTTACACCTGAGAAAAGCAGGCAGAGTCCAAAGGAATCCATTTTGGAAGGCTCCCCTAATCGTTAATTGTGCAAGTAATTTACAGTTTTTCAGACACATAGTGGTAAAGTAAATAGCAAAGGCGATTTTCGCCTGTGTCTTACTCTTTACTTTTCCAGTATTTGCTGGAAACAATTAAAATTAATGAATGGGCAAACAGGAGAATTATGATCTGTGCAATTTAGGATTCAAAACAAATTGCCCCCCTTAATCTTTTCATCAACATGTTTCTACAATGATTAATAGATTTTCAGGTTGGTTTATCATGTGACTAGTGCATTTTTTTTAAAGTGATCTGTCTACAATTTAGTATTATTTTAGTTATTCAAAGCCAAACTTCAACACATATTTGTACCAACTTGAGCTTGGAAAATGTGTGGTCACATATCTAAATTTCAGGCTAGGCTCAAGTTATAGCTTTGTTACTTCACCAAAGTGTGTGATCCTGGGCATATTTTCTAATTTCACTATGCCTTACTTTTTAAAATTAGGTGCCCCTAGAAGTGATTCAGTTTGCATTATGAGCTATTCCAGAAAGCCTAACTTGTGGTTTAATAGATGGCCAGCACAGGCATTAGGACACACACACATCTAACTTTGAAAATATCTGGGCTACATTTATTGAAAACAATTGTGTCAGTCAATAGCAAATCAAAGTAAACACATCAAACAAAGAATCATCATGGACAATTCCATATCGTAAACAGTATGTTCCAGACAATGATATACAGGGGCACGCCCCACCAGGAGCAATACCAGGAGGCCGCAAACCCCTCAACCAGCACTGTCTGCCTCCAGATGCAGCCATTACAGCCCTAGCACTCCCTTGCACTCAACTCAATTAAAATGTGCTGCACAAATGCAACAAAAAATAACATTTTGTGTTTCAAATGTAATTTTGGACATGAACCATTGATGGGAGACATTCAGAATGGGACTACTGTATGGGTTCAGTTGGAAAGAAGGGGGGAAGGAGTTTGTGGAATGGGTGCCTAAAGAGAGGTTTGTATACATGTGTATGTTATTGGAGGATATGTTGTTGTGCTCAAAATATTGTTAAGATCAACAAGACTACCTGTATTGAATGGACATGGTATGGACATGTTCTTGACATTTAAAGAAGTTCGATTTATTTTTAAATTTTGTAGGAAACAAAATCTCCTAGTCCTTGTTACAGTATCCTGGACGGGGGTCTTTCTTTCACAACAAGATGGAGGGGACCACAAGCATCTCCTCCGGGGCCTGCTGGGAGTAGCCAAAGTGCTCAGGGAGGTATTGTTGGGCAGACATTATCTGAGATGGTAAAAAGACTTTGGGCCTCACTGCTCAGCCCTCTCAGAGGAGGAGGCATCACCCTCAATTCTCCCAAGCCAGTCCAGGAAAGGCATGCTTTGTGCTGGTGTGAATAGGTGGGTGGGCAGGTAAATGAAAACTGTGGTTAGGGCAGCTGAAGGAAGGTGACTGGATGGTGAAAGGTGAAGGAGGATCAGATATTACAGAAAGGGGAGAGCAGATGAGAAGGGAAGATAGGTAGATTGATGTTGCAACACTATTTTCCTTGCTTCTCTTTTGAAATGAAAAGTTTTTTATAGACGGGTGCAAATATATTTTTGCAGATCTGGGAAGACATTTTTTGCTGGATCACGGATCTGTGAAATCGGGATCAACACCAGCACTTTGTTGAGGGTACTCCTAAACCCACACCCAATGGAAAATGGGCCCCCCTAATCAAAACCCTGGCCCACCCAGATAAAATGTCCTGGAGCCTGGCCTGCGACATTGACACAGCCAGCAGAGACCTGTGTCTGGGGGTCGAGATGAGAAGAACGGCGTTGATGCATGCCACTACATTTTCAACTGATGTGCAACAACGGATGCTGGATGTTCCCTTCGATGGTGTGGATGTTTTTCATTCGTCCACCGATGGGTTGACAAAGAAGACCTCTATATAAACGGCCAATTCCTTGACCATCCTGACTAATCTTTCACTGGCTTCAAGGGGTTTTCGGGACCGCAGTGCACGGAGGCCTGACAGGTCGCCCTACGACAACAGGAGGAAGCAGCAGAGGACTTTGCACATTCTTTTTCTGCTCCCTCTCCTCTGTTCCCACCTCGGACGTCAAGAAGCTCTGTCGTCATGATCGGGGAACACAGCTCGCCAGTAGGGGGTCGGCTGGCTCTCTTCCAGGACAGCTGAAAGCGTTATTTCAAGAGTCCTTGGATTCTATCAATAGTCTCCGTGTGCTTGTCTTCCTCTTTCTTTTCATCTACCATTCTCTCCTCCTTTACGTCAGATAGGGACCCCAGCTGTTTTACAGGAGATACTTTCTCTTTTAGAGGTGCAGGCGGTGGCACTCATTACTCAGTCAGACAGGGGCTCCGGCTTCTACTCCAGGATTTTTGCAGTACCCAAGAACAACTAGGGTGGCCTGAGGGGGGTAGTCATTTCTCAGCCTTTCTTTACCGCTCAAACATTTCAAGACGATTACGCCCATAGCGGAATCTCTGTGCGCAGGGGACTGGATGTGTTCCCTAAACCTCAAGGATGCGTACCTTCATGTCCCCATCTACCCGACACACCGGAGGTTTCTGCGGTTCACGATTATGTCATACCACTTCCAGTACAAGATGCTGCTCTTAGGCCTCAATTCGGCCCCTCGTATGTTCACGAAGCTGATAAATGCGGTGGCTCGTCTCCTTCGGGTGGAGGGCCACTGCTTTAACCAGGGCTCAAGTAGAGGGTACACGTGCGTCCACCCACTTTTTTCAGAGGGTGGACTCAGTCCCCCCCCAGCTAAAATGAGAAACAGTGAATGTCCTCTTTGAACTTATTAATTAAATCCAACCTCAGGGAGCGAACCGAAGTCGTCATGTTTGCAGGGTAGATACATAACCACTGCTCTATATAACCTGTAAAATTATGCTCTAAAGGTGAAGTGTCCTATTTCGGTAATGCAAGTTCCAGGGAAAACATTTGTGTTGGTTTTTGGAGTTTAAAACATGCACACCATTTAACGTTTTCAAAAATACTATTAGAAGAAAGTGTCCTCTCTTGGTTTTATGGGTGTTTTGATTTTATGAAAGGCAAATGCCATTCGTCCTGTGCAATGTGGGTGGTTATGCAAAGCCAATTTAATAAAATGTGCACATTTCACCTTGATATGCTAATTCCTGGCGATGTCACATCTCATTGTGTTTGTTTGACGAGTCCCCCCACTTTAATTTTTAGGACTTGACCCCTGACTTTAACCCTTAACTGGACAACTGGCTGGTCAGGGCCAGCTTGTCCGAGCGGTCCGTGCACTCCAGCCATAAGCGGGGGGGGGGGGGTCTTTTCCCGCAACAGACAGAAGTTGCAGCTGGCTCCAACCCAGGATTTGGTCTTTCTTTGCATGCGCTTGGACACAGCAGTACAGCAGGTGTTTATCACGCCCGAGAAGCTCCTTTCCCTCCGCAAGGTAATAGGGCATTTTCTGGCCAACTCAACCTCAGCATGGTGGTTTCAGCACCTCCTTGGGCTGTGATGGCATCTTGCATGCTCATGGTACAGCATGCTCTCCTTAAAATGAGACGCCTCCAGCTCCACCTTGTGGCCAATTGGGACCAGGAGACGGGGGTCTCAGTCAGACAGGATCCCAATACCCCCGTTACTCCTCCCGAATCTTCGCTGGTGGTTGATGGACAGCAAGGTGGCAGTGGGATCCCCTTTACCCAGCCAGGGTCCACTCTGGTGGTGATGACAAAGTCTTCCCTTTCGGGCTCTGGGGCTACCCTCGAGGGCTACTCTATCCATGGTGCATGATACAGGGCGGAAGCTACATATCAGTCTGCTGAGCTGTGGGTAGTGGGCCTGGTGCTCAAGGCTTTTTCCCCTCGTCACAGACAAGGCGGTTCTGGTCATGACGGACAATTCCATTACAATGTTTTACCTGAACAAGCAGGGTGGCACTCGTTCCTGTGCATGGAGGTGGTTTCAATCTGGGTATATGCCCTCACAGAGGGGATTTGGATTTCTGCAGTCCACCTCCCGGGGGACAGCAATGCAGAAGCTGTGCCACCTGGAGTTCAACACCTACAAGTGGCAGTTACACATCACCTCCTTTTTGCCCCTGTTGCAGAGCTGGGATTTACGGAACTGGACTTAATCACATCTCCTCTGATTTCCAAGTGCCCCCGTTTTGCTTCAGGGGCAGGACAGGGTCAGGGGTCTCTGGAAGACGCCATCCAGATCTGCTGGCATGGCCACAGGTGTTCGGGTGTTATGCATTCCCTCCTCCCCCATTGCTCCAGTGGACCCTGCGTAAATTCTGGCGTTGGTGGGCTGCAGCCTCATCATGATTGCCCCTCACTGGCCTTCAAGGGCTTGGTTCTCGGATCTGCTGGAGTTGTGCTCCCAGGGGCCTGTCCATCTTCCGATCCGCTGCAGGGGCTTCCTGACACAGCAGAGCGGGACATTTGAGCACCCGGGCCCAGCCAGGCTTGCCCTAGCGGCCTGGTTCCTGGCCAGCTGAGAATATGGCATGCTCAGTTTTCGGATGACAACTGGGACATCATACAGGAGGCCGTCTACTCGATCCCAGTATAAAAGCAAGTGGACTAGATTTTGCCACTGGGCTTGCAACAAGGGGCTGGACCCCATCTCCTACATTTGGGACATCATGCTAGTGTTCTCTGCACATCTGGCTTGCTCTGGAGGGCAGGTGGATACCTGCCGCACCTATCTGGCAGCCATTGGGGCCCACAAGAATTCCCCACAGCATGTTTTTCCAGCAGCCACCCCAGTGGTTAAAGCCCAAGGGGTTGTCCAGTCTTTTTCCTCCGGTGCATAGGCCGCATCCGGTCTGGGACCTCAGTGTGGTTCTGGCGGCATTGCCTTGGTGGGCATCTGGCTGGTGACACTTACGACAGTGCTGTGGGTGGCGCTCACTTCTGCACGCAGGGTCAGCAAAGCCTTCACCACGTTCCATAAAAAGATCATCTTGTGTATGCATCGGAATTTTTTGGCCAATGTGCTCTCTCCATTCCATTTGAATTAGGAAATCGGCCTGCCAGTGTTCTTCTCGATCTCCCGGCACCCAGGCTTCCAAAGCTTCTATCGTCCGTTGGATGGTGCAGGCCATTTAACTTGTGTGTACGGCCATGGGCAAACCGGTTCCCGAGAGGATTCATGCCCATGCGGTCTGTGCCAAGGCCACGGCCATCGCGTTTCAGAGACCTACTTCTTGGGATGTCATCAGCAGGGTGGTTACTTGGCCCACTCCGTTGGCCTTCTGTAAGCACTATTCCCTGGATATCAGCTCCAGGCGCAATGCTGAGTTTGGTCAGACAGTTCTGAAGAACCTTTTTGCTTTGTCCTCGATATGAGCCAGGTTGTCATAGCTCCTCCACCCTATGGTCTTGTTCGTTGGAATCGCCCACAAGGATGGAGCAAAGAGGACGGAACGTAGGAGTAATCAGTTACTCGCTGTAGTGAGTACAGTACTCATAGTCCCCTTTCCTCCATATGTCCCAGCCACCTTCCCCCGCTTGTTGCCAGGGGCTAATATATCCAGTATAGCCAGGTATTTAAGCGTCCAATGTGGTAAAAGGGGACTGAGGTAAGACGCCGGAGGGCATGGCAGGGCTTCGGGGGGATGAGGGTGGGGGGGCTTTCCCACACCCGGGGGCCACACGCTATTCTAAATTTAAAAGGGAAGCTCTTTTTTTCGTTGCCAAAGGTTCCGGTCCGGACGCCCACAAGGATGGATAAAAGGGGACTATGAGTGCTCTAGTCACTACAGTGAGTAACTTTAATCAGTGGTTGGCACCGTTTAAGTGCTTAGATCGAATACATTTGGAAAGGTTTGCTTTTGGGAAATTGGTCCATTCAGTAACTTGTTTTAACTTCCCAATATGGGAGGAATAATAAAAGTATTGAACGCACTAGGAAAGCTACAGACTTTAAGCAATGAAGGTGATGGGGTATACCAACTATGTGTGTTTATATAATTCGTAACATTTGGGCAGACCGCAATATGGTTACCCATTAGGTGGATAGGAATGTGATCCTTAGAGCAATCTTTCCAGTTTGTCGATCACAGTGGTGAACCAAATCATTTCAGGTTTCCTCCTGGCATTACATTACCCTAATGTGCGATCATTAATGAGAGTGTTATGATAATGGACACACAGTATACTATTGGATATCCATAGGTAGACATTTCGGGGTCAGTCACGGCATAATTATATTGCTGTACATTCATTTATTCACATTTTTGCTAGATGCGAGTGCAAATGGTAATTACGTGGTCATTAAGCAGAATTATTTTCAATGACGCCTTGCTATGTAGCTAGCACCATGCCACAGTCATTTTTTAATAGTTAAGGGAATTTCATGCAATAATACAATGCAATAGGCAAACACAAATTGTTTATTTTAAAGATTGTTTTGTTATAGTAATGATGTATGACGTTGGGCGCTGGCGTCTGATGTCAACGGGACTACTTAAAGGATAAAACCAAAATGGCGGATGCCAGGCAGAACGCCACATTATTTTGCCTAGAAAGGCGCATGGTCCTAACCAGCCATGCATAACGTGAGTACTCTAGCATGGGGTCTGGTATGGATTCACACGTTCATGAATATTCCCCGTCGTCAAGCTGGCAATACTGAGTAAAAAAGAAAAGCAGTTTCGCTTTAGCCTGAAAACTGCATTTCTCCTCTAAACCAATCACTGTCCTTTGGGTCATACTGCCCCATCCAATGACGGTTGTCTCTCTAAGCTCCTCCCCTGGTGGCCATCTTCAGATTTTTACTGCACGTTTCAGTGTTGGGAGTCCTCACATCTTGCTCTTTGAGTTTTTTTGCAATGTTTCAGGTTTTTCGGATACATTTGTTTTTTCTTTTCTTCTGATTGTCCCTCTGTCGATGATTGATCGACTACCAGCAGCGGGGATCCTTTGTTGGCGAAGATCTGCTTCATTGACAGTTCATTCTTCAAGTTGGAGGCCCAGGCTCGGCCCTACTTCGCGACTTCTATGAAGTCTGAAGAGAAGAGGAGTCTTTTCAAGATATGTGCGAAATGTGGACTACGAAATGTCTGTTGAGATTTGCTGTGCTTTCTCGAGGAAAACAAAAAAAGGACTTTTACATCAGGTTAGCAGCATGGCTCAAGTTGGGGATGGTCTCCGACCAGACCTGCTGGCACGGCCTGCCTCATCCAGGACCCACTGTTCCCATGAGCATGCTCCCACTGCTGCTTTGCGACCCAGTTTGGGAAGGACACATTCCCCATCTCGGTTTATGTCCATGGCAAGCCTGCCAGTTAGGGGTGCTCCTTCCAAGAGGAAGTCCTTGACCCCTTGGAAGCACCGATTGTCGTCCTCTGGCAAGGCTGCAAAGGAAAGGTCCTCGGGTGGCTCCTCACCCCCCGTCAATGACTGTCGTTGACAAAGACCACGACTTCGTCCACTACCACAACTACCACAATCCATCTATGAAATCACTGGCATCCACTTCGTCGACAATCCCGTTGACAACTCCGTCGACTACCATCACTACTTTGTCGAAAGGAAGCCTGGCAACTGCAGTGGTCTCTATGATAAAGACGGCAGCAACCCCACTGGCCTTGCCTCAATGGCCTACGGCTGCTGCTGCGTCTCCTCCAACATCATCAGCCGATGCTCCTGTGAAGTTGGTGGACCCCATCGTTGCCTCCCTCCCGATAGATTCGCCTCCACCACCCTCCACGCACCGACGCCGTTACGGATACGGACACTACTGCGACTCATACCAATGAGTCTGATGACTATATCCTGTCAGACTGGGATCGCTGGCTCCCGACGATCCCACTAGAGCCTCGCCGCCAGATGCGGTTGGTTCCTTCCACGCCATGATCTCAAGGGCCTCCCCCCCCCCCTTCATTTTGGTACCGGAGGAGACGAGGAAGGGGGGATTTCTTTTCCAACGCTGTAAGTCCAGACAGAAAACCTCCTCTGCTGGATGATGTCTGGGAGGAAGGTTTGGCCCTGATGAAGACAAGTACTGCTCCCCTCAAGAGAGACAGGCTGGAGAAAAAGTACATGGTCCTGGACTCGGCCCCCAGGTGTTTGATATCACAGCCTTCTCCGGACTCCATAGTGTCTGCCACCACCGCCAGGAAGCGCTCGTCGAACCCATAAGATTCGGCCATGGTGTCTCCAGACCAGGAGTGGAAGAAGCTTGACACAGTGGGTAAGGGCCTAATTTACATGGCGGGCCGCCACTGTGAAGGCCACTAATGCCCTGGCCATCTTATCCCGCTACAACAGGGAGCTGTGGTATAAGCTCTGACCCATTTTGGACTTCCTGTCAGAGGAAAAGAAGGTTGAGCTTCCGGTTCCAGGAGGGAGATGTGGCCTCTGATCACACCATCACAGTGGTGCTGGACATCGCAGATTCTGGGCTCCGTCAGATGGGCAACGGGTGTCCCTCCGACGCCAAGACTGGCTGAAGGCCACTAACTTCAGGGCGCATGTCCTGTCCAAGGTGGTGGACATGCCCTTTGATGTGGACATTGTATTTGGAAAGATGGTGGACGAGTCTCTCCAGACGATTAAGACTGATGTGGAGATGGTGCGCTGGCTGGGGACATTGCAGCAGAGGAGGTCTTCGTCCTTTCGGTCCTCCAGGGGGAAGTCCGGTAGACCCTCCAAGGGGTAGAATACCCCCTATCGTCAACCCTCCGATTCGATGGCCCAGAAGGCCCACAGGGGCTGTTTGCAGGCCTACAGCATCGGAGGACAGCGTCGTCACCCGCACTCTAGGTCACAGACACCCAAGCAGGCCTGAACTGGCCAGGGACCCCACTTTCGCACCCCCGTAGGAGGCCGGTTAGTGGTGGGTGTGGGCAAGGCCTAGACTGTTGGGTGCATTGCCGAAAGCCGTAGGCCATGCACCTAACAGCATAAGCCTTCATCACAGCCACCACAACATAATGCAGCCATGCAGTTGTCACTCTGCGTGCATTTGAAGTTGGTGACTTTTACACAATGGTTGTGGAGGACATTGTAGTCTTGGTAGAACAGCAGAAGTGAGCTGCTATGCGTACATTAGTTTATGGTGTACATCATTGCCCCTGTTGCACAATAGGGAGCCACATGTCACCATTTGCGTTTGCTATGGTTAGGCCCTTATAAGACCTTTGCTTTAGGAAGTGCTTTAAGATATTGCAGCGTGAAAGGACGTGCTCAGCAGCACACATGTAAAATATGGCCAATGTACACAGCCTCCTAAATACCGTTCAGCACGCCCAATGCAACTTCAAGCAGCCATGCATGCAAATATGTGGCCAGGGTGAAAGCTAGCAGGCTCAATGCAGATGGGGAGTGCAGTTCACATGACGTGTGTATTATTGTGTGTTCTGTGTGGTGAGGGCCTAGCACCTTGCATGCATGGCTGGAGTGGAAATGTAAAAAGGACTGTCCTGCTTTACTGGGGCCCGGCACTCACTGTAGCTGGAAACGTGCACGTGCCACATCCTGCCCTTTTAAAGATGGTGGACATGGAAATGGAACTGTGGGAATTACCCAATCAGGTTTCAAGGATGTGGTTGACAGGAAGGGGCAATGATATTATTCCCCACAACTCGATGCAGTGAGGTTGGTAGAGATGGAGAGACGCAGAGTGCTGATCGTGGGTGATAACTTTGTGCAAGATCTGCACAGGTATGCAGTGGAAAGAGGCTTTGCTGCTAAGTTTCAGTTGGAAGGAGTGGAGGCTTTTTGGGGCACAGTCTGAGTGGGGTTTCGGTGCCATGGTTCTTCTTTGTACATGTGTGGCCTCTGTCGGTACTGTTGGTGTAGTCGTTGTGCATTATGGAGCACTACATTTGGGGTAAATGTCATGCTCACGTTTGCTCCGTCACCTCAAGAAGTTCATGACAGCAGTGACGCAGATTTTTCTCACTGCCAAGATGATTTTTCTCATCCATACCACCAAGAGGAGCATGGGACCATGCCGGTGTAATTTGTCCACAGCCAGAGCTCGGGAGGTGTTTCATAAATGGAAGCATGTGTGACTTTATGTGCAGTGCTGGTATGTTCTGCACTGAGTATGACAGCATTAATGAGCAAGATTTGCAGTGGTTCCAAGGAAATGGCAGTTTTTTTTACCTCCATTGGCAATATTGTTTTTTTTTGCCACTGTGCATGAAGCGTTGCAGAGAATCATGTAGAAATGTAAGAGAAGCGTTAACCTTCAGTCGGTAGAAATGTCAGGAGGAGAAGCAAACAAACTCATCGAAAAAGATAAAAAAAATATTGTATGCAAGGACGTACATTCCAAAACCAGGACAAAAAAAAAACAAAAATATGAAAAACAAAAGAAGCCTATCTTTTCAGACACAGTACTAAAGACCCAAACCCCTAACCTGTTTCACACGAGCACCCACCCGCCCCTAAACCCCCCTTCCAAGCACAAAGAATCTGCGGATTCTGACATAGTTTCAGGATTACACGTGCCCCATCCGGACATGGAAATGGGACTGTGGAGGCTAAGGCATTGCGCAATAAGGTTTGTGGTTGTGGTGTGTAAGCAAAAACTGTGGCAGAAGGTCTCTTTATTCAAAGAAGTGCAGAAGCCTGTGGTGGAAGTGTGCAAGGTAAGGGGCAAGGCATCCTGTATGCATGCACTGCATGTACTTGTTTGAAGTTGGTAACATGCATTCATTGGTGGTTTTGTGCTATCATTTTTGAAAAGATTGTCGTAAGTGGGGGACTGCAGAAAAAAACCCTATGAAATGTACAAGGTTAGTGGCAGGCATCCTGTTATGAATGCAATGTATGTATGATATGATGTGAAATTGTATGATATGGCATTTATAAAGCGCCTATATACTAGTTTCGCAAGGCGCAGCAAGTCAAAGGAGGGGGAACAGAGGGGAGACAGACAATCAACCTACTAGGCCAGTTGGCACTCAGGTCGCACAAGTGCATGGGGAGGAGAAAGTGCAGTACATAGGAAAAAATGACAAGAAGTAAAAATACAGCCCGATGGTGGTAAGTGCAAGGATAAGTGCAGACATCAGGAGGTGGTGGAACTGTTAGGGATACAGCAAACAGTCCCCAAGTGAGGGGTTTGGCAGAAGGGCAGTGCAGGGGTGCAACTGGCGGGGGAGGTGGCCTTGGGCTGAGATCAGAGGGTGGCCAGGTAACAAGTGCAGAATCAGTTTCAGGCGGTAACTCAGCAGGGGAGAGGAGCAAAAGCAGAGGCAAAGAGAAAGATTTTGAGTTGCTTCCGGAACCGACGATGGTTCTTCTCAAGTTTCAGGGAGGCTATAGCAAGTATTTGATAGGAAAAAGTGAGGGGTAAAGCCGGGGTGCAACTTCTTATGCCTGCGACCTAATATTGTTTCCGTAGATAAGTGTTGCGTTGATGTGGGTAAGTACGGAGGAACCAACACCCCTACCCCTGTGGTTAAATTGCAAGAAGAAAGGTTTCCCCACCAAATAACTGTGCCACACTGTTTGTTAGATCTTCTTTCAAAGAATCTGTATTGAGTTGATTTCAAAAGAGAAAATGTTGTGGTACCCTTCAGTTTACACGTGTTTCGGCTTCACTTTCTCAAAACAAAATAGGGCATAATTCTGATAACAAGTACAACATGATTGTATGTTCAGTTTGTATACATAAGGAGACACAGAGAAAAGGGGTTGAATATAGGATTGGGTCATAAGGGTTGTACAAAAGAAATTACATATATTGCAAAATCAACAGAAAAAGAGAGAGAAAAAGGGGGAAAAAAACACAAAAGCAATTATTTAGACTTAAGGTGGTGGCTTGGCACAATGGCCTATACAGTCAACTGGTTACTTGGCACAATGGCCCATAGCTTCAGATATGGTTAATTAATACACAATTCATCGATTGCGCTAAACAATCAATACTGGTTATAACCAATGTTTGCTCCAAAGAGCCTCCTCTATTCATTTTATGGCTATGCCTTGAACATGACTTGAATTAATATTACTGCTACTATTGCAATGCTTACTTTTTTCAGAATGATCGGTTGCCACATGTAGAGTCAGCTTACCTAATTTTGGTAACTTAATTCCATGTGAAGAAATTGTTTTCCCATTGTGTTGATGAAAAAGTCACGGGTTAAATCCCACGTATGCCAAATAAAAGTCTAGGTCACTATTGATTGCTGGTGTGATGCCCCCACTGTGTACAAGCAATAGAGCGTCCATTTTCATTCAATGACTTTGGGTAATGTGTTCAAAAGCCAAAGCATACGGTACGGACATGGTACAGTCCAATCCATAATCTCATTCAGTTATTTTGAACAATGCCAACAAAATTCTAAATTAATAATGATTGCATACATGTTGCCAATGACAATATGGCATGCCATGGAGACCGTGTCAATTATATCCCTCATTAAGTTTAAGTAACATAATATCGACCGTAATCATTTTCTTGGTTGTTTATACGTGTTTACTACAATTCTTCAATTTGCATGGAAACCAGTCCGTGTGCCGTCACATTAGACGCACCATGGCCATATCATTGTGTCCCCACCAGGATAAACCTGTCCCCTCTAAACCTTACTTGACAAGAGCTGCATCGGATATCAGCACGTCAGCTGTACAATTACGGATGCCGGCGCGTAGGTCCTTGCTTTGTTTATAGCTATCGTTGTCACGACAACCAGAAACGTCCTTTCTCAGTTGCTGTTCCCTAGTTAGATGAGCGCCATGTTTGAATGATCTTAGTCATTGAACATACATTACACTGATTCCCAATATATTGAATTATAATACAAAATGTTAAGGATTAATGCTGTACATACTCAAATGTTCAAAGTTGCAACTTGGTAATCACAGAAGTGTACTTAAATAACCCATGACGTATAAATGGTCATAGAAATACATAAACTCTCCATGATTGTGAAACATCGGTAATTAGTGGAAAGTCTGTAATTGTACTCCATATGGTCATATGAATGCAATGGCAAGGAAGCCAACAGCACAAAGTTATTTGACATTTATGAGAGATTGTATACGTGCTTATGTTCAATAAATTAGTGGATCTTCAGACAGAAGTCATGACATAAATGTATGAGACCAATGGTATTCACTGAGCAAGTGTTACCTGGCGGGAATAAAAGTCTGAATCATGAATCTTCATTTTCAAGGCTTAGAACCAAGGTAAATGATACATTCAAATATCAGATTTTCCCCATCTGAGTTCCCTGCAACCCATAATCACTTCAAGTAATAAATCAGGCATGGGTCATTCTTGTGCTATGGCCTTGTTACATTGCGATGGCGTGGTGTCTTGTAACCTACACCATCTTTCAAACAAGCTTATATACAAATAAAGCAAAATGAAATGCAAGAGAAAAGCATCTGGACTATGTATATGATTTCTGACAGTCACTACAACATTATTAAAGAATATGATAATTATTGTCAGAGAAAAGGCACCATTTCATTGTCCATGTTCAATCCATATTCAATTGTTCTAAATTTGCAAATAAGTCTTGCCTCTGTTTGTCTAAGTGCGTGTTCCAGATTGCCACCTCTTTTTCCCAGTTTCACCTTTTGGAGTCCTATAAACTTGAGGTCTTGTTTATTGTCCATTTGATGTTTAGGTTGCCAATGATGCGCCAATGGTAATGAAGCATCCTGGCTCCCAATCGTCGAGAAATGTTCACGGATCCGAGTTCTGACCTCTCTTATGGTACTTCCAATATTAAGACACTTTCAAGGGAATATTATGGCATACACTGTATACTTAGATCTGCAGTTAATATTTTCATTGATGTCCATCCGAGTTCCTCTTGCATCTTGGAATGTCTTAGTCGTCACATGGGCATACTAGCACATGCTATAAAAGCCACATTTATGAAAGCCAGACAGTTGATTATCCAACCAAGTTCTGTTGGTATCTTGGGGTTCTTCAGGAAGTAATGAAGGAGAGAGTCATTTTGAGCATTTTAGCTTTTCTGAATATAATCCTCGGTTGTTCTTGGATATATTTGCTTAGGTGTGAGTCCAATTTTAGGTGGTGCCAATTTTTTATGAGAATTTGTTTCAATTTTGAATTGTTCATACTATATGTAATAAGGAAATGGACCCTCTCCAATTCTTGATTTGGTTTCTTCACTTTGGGCATCAACGTATGCTCCCTAATCATGTTTATGGCCTTTAGGCTGGCTGCTTTAATACATGCTTTCGAATAGCCCCTTTGCTTGAATCCATCCTCCAACAATTCAAATTCTGCCATTAAGGCTTCCATCTCTTTACAATTGCGTATTGCTCTTATAAATTCTCCGGTAGGAACATTCCATTTTACTGGTCTGTGATGGCAACTGCTGGCGTGTAATGTGGAGTTCACCTCAGTATCTTTACGGTAGGTGTGTCGATAGTTGCTCATTTGATACATTTATTGTCAAATCTAGGAAATTGATTGTTGATTTACTAGCACTTCCCAGAAATTTGATGCCATAATCATTCAAGTTAATTTTTAGTCTGAAATCGTCCAAATCATCTGCTATGCCATCCCAAATTAACAGAACGTCATCGATGTATCTGACCCATAATACAACCTTGGTGATAAATGCCTCATCTGTATAGATTGTCTTCTGCTCATACATGCCCATAAAAAGATTTGCCAACGCTGGAGCATATTTGGTGCCCATGGCAATTCCTCTTTTCTGCTAGTAAAATTTGTTGTCAAACACAAATATGTTCTCCAAAGTCACCGTGAGCATCTCCTTTAACATAACATGTATATGTAGTGGTAGTGGGAAGCAGAATCCACTTTAAATTCAAAATCAATGGTTTGAATGGCTGCCTCATGTTAAAATAATTGTGTATAGTGCCCGAATGTCCCAGGTAGCCAGCAAGTAAGATGATTTCCAATCCATTCCATCTATAATTCTTATGGCATATGTAGTATCTTTAATGTATGCCTTTAGTTTTGGTACTCATGGGCATAATACATTGTCGATGTACTCCGATATCCTCTGTGACCCACCCTATGCCACTTAGGATTGGTCGTCCTTCTGGAATTTTTTTAAACGTCTTATGCACCTTCGGAAGAAAATACATAGTTGGTAGGATCTGATGTTTGTTGAGTAGGGCAGATTTTTCATAGTCAGTGATAAGGCCTTTCCCGTAATTCGTTCTTCAATCTGTTGTACAATTTCTTTTTTTTTTAATTTGAAGTTCTTGGTAGCAGAATGGTGTTGTCAAATGTTCGAGTGCCATTGAGATATAGTCATTTCTATCCATAATGACAATGTTCCTGCCCTTATCGGCCTCCTTCATGACAATGCCTCTATCTTCTCTTAGATTGCGTAAGGCTATTTGCTCCCGTTTGGTCAAATTATGTTTATATTTGATTCTCTTCCGTGACTCACATAAGTTATAGATGTCCCTGGATGTAGCTTGGTGGAACACTTCAATCCTATTTTCTACAGCAAATTGTGGTGAATATTTTGATTTCCGTTTAAGTTCTTCTTCCAAAAGGCCCATTGGTGGAGTTTTCAGTTTGTGTAACGTAGTATCGATATCCTCAGTGTCATCCTCAGCCAAATTCCTTAAAAGGTGAAGATTAAAGTGCTCTAAAAGTAGACCAACCGAAAGACGCCACGGGTACCACCCTATCCACATGGGATGGTGGTAAGACGACAGCAATAATAGATTACGTATATCTGTCAATAGATCTACTGGAATCAATTACAGAGACTCAAATCAATCAATCAACAAGAAGTGATCATCACCAACTAATAGTCACTGGTTCTAGACCTACACAACCAAAAAAGACTGACTTCCGAATACAGACAGAAGTCGCTGGCAATAACTACCAACTGCGAATAACCCAACAGCAAATAAGAGATCTTGCAGACCGATTACAACTGACAACAATGCCAGATATTGACAAACTTAATTATGATACCTTCTTGATTCCCTTCCTAAAGCCAAGGAAGTGTCAAACGAAACTATATAATCATTATTACGATACTGTAATCGCTCAGAAAAATAAAAGATGCGTAAGGACATTCGCAACCTAAAACTCACAAATGGAATTTCAATTTTTGCACAGAAGAAAAAAATAAAACAAAAATACACAAACTGGAGGAAATCATATCAGGCAACACTGATACAAAACGATGCAGAAGCCATGATGAAAGCTTACAAGAACCACAACCCAAGACAACTGTGGAATCTGTTGAATAATAACGAAAGCAACCAACAACTCTTGACAGCAAACGTGACCAAGCAAAAGTGGATAGATCATTATGCAAACATATATAATGATTCAGCTATTACCACGCCGCGGGCGCTACAGACTGTAAATAAATCATGGAAAGTTTGCTATGAGAAGGAAGACCTGATCCTGATCTTTGAAAAACTGAACACCTCACGTGCTCCGGGTCCTGACGGCCTGTCCAATGCAATTTTAAAACAAAATGCGGAGCTGTGGATTCTCTTCATGATGAGACTCATAGAAACCATCAACAAACAGAATACAATCCCACCATCATGGAGAACATCGATAATCGTCCCCATATACAAACAAGGGGCGCGTGACAATCCTCAGAACTTTAGACCGATCACATTACTAGACCCATTGGGCAAGATCTTCGCTGCATTGCTTCTCAAAAAACTTAAGGAATGGGCTAAGAAAACGAAGCGATTTGCAGCAAGACAGACGGGATTCACTGCTGGTGTTAGTACCAATGTAAATCTCCTTATAATGAACTTGGTCAAATATGAAGCAATAGAAAAGAAAACACAGATCTATGCTGCTTTTTTGGACCTACATATGGCATTTGATTCCATACCAAGAAAACGACTATGGGAAAAACTGTCGGCGTGGAATTGTCCGGCGGAGATCCTGGTTCCAATAAAACTATTATAATCCAATACAAAAATAGCTGTGAGACTTTCAAAGAATGGCACGACTAACCCCATGATAAAAACAACGAAAGGACTAAACAGGGTTTTCCTCTCGCAGCCACCTTATATAATTTATACACAGCAGACTGTGAAGAACATCTTAATGACCTGGCTCTGAATCCTCCAAAACTGAACTGTGTCCCAATTCCAGCATTGTTTTACGCCGACGACATTATCCTATTAGACAAAACCATCTCGGGTTTACAACGCTACATCAAATCCAACAATCTAAGGATCAATACAGCAAAGACTAAAATCATGCCATTAGTAAAACTTCCATTTAAGAAACATCCAGCATTAAAATTCTCTATCGACCACATTTGCCTAGAAGTAGTATCGACCTTCAAATATCTCTGCATTATGCTAAATCAGTCTATAATAGAAAAACAGTGGTTCAGCAACCTGGAAATGAAAACCCAGACACTAGCCAGACAAGGTTGTGTCCTACACTGGAAATACGGTAAATTTTCATTTAAACCTGTTATAACATTGTACAGACAGAAAGTAATCCCTGTAATTACATATGGCAGTGACGCAATGATCCACTCACAATCCAACAATTGGGCGAAACTAGAAGCTATATTCTGGAGAAAGATCTTAAGGCGCCCAGATTCATATCCGATGGATAGAATTCGCTATGAGGTCGCAACCCAATCCATATCTTCGATAGTGACATGGAAACAGCTCGACCTGCTAAGAAAACTCCTGAGAAATGATGAAACACTGGCCACAGCAATTCTGAAAAATAATCCAACTGCTCTTCACAATACATTTTTAAGGAAATGGAAAGAACATTTGTTCCAACAATTAAAAGACAAAGAAATATCACTCGAAACCCTCATGAACAGACCTCAAAATGCAAATTAGCAAACAACGACTGGATCCGAACATGTCATGCCAAAACTTTATATTCATGAAATCTTCAAAGCCAATCGGACATTCGAGGCCTAAACGAAATCCCAAAGTACATGGAACAGTTTCCTGATAATAATATCCGCACAGTGTACATGGGGATTCGTCTGAACAACTTAACTACAAGAGATAAGCTGGCAATGACACAGCAAATCCCGAAAACTGACAACTATTGCCGTTTCTGCAAAGACAGAAAAGTACCAGAAACAATCTATCATCTAGTAATGATCTGCCCAGAATTAACGACCAAGAGACTGAATTTCGGTAACTTTTTCAAAATATCGACTCAACAGATGGATATGCGTTGGTCTTTATTATTGAACGGACTTGAAAACAAACTAATTTACACGACAGTTCAATATTTACAACATATTTTAGGATTGCAGCCTGGAGCTCAACAGAAAGCCAAGTGAAGATACTGACGACTGGCCTAATTGATGCCGAAAGTGTCAACAAGAGATTTTCTTGTTTCTACATTTCTTTCCTTCTTTCTTTTTTTTCTTTTTTTCTCTCTCCTCTTTCTACTTCTCAATTGAATTGCTAAATATTATATTTTCGTGTATCTCTGAGTCTTAAAAATGAAAAGTTTGTAACAAACTAAATCATTTTAATAAAAAAAGTGTTCTACCAAGCTACATCCAGAGACATCTATAACTTATGTGAGTCAGGCAAGAGTATCAAATATAAACATAATTTGACCAAACGGGAGCAAATAGCCTTACGCAATCTAAGAGAAGATATAGGCATTGTCATCAAGGAGGCAGATAAGGGCGGGAACATTGTCATTATGGATAGAAATTACTATATCTCAATGGCACTCAAATATTTGTCAACGACATTCTGCTAACAAGAACTTCCAAATCAAAAAAAAGAAATTGTACAACAGATTAAAGAACAAATTACGGGGTGGCATCGGAAAGGCCTGATCACCGACGATGAAAAATCTGTTCTACTCAACAAGCATCTGATCCTATCAACTATGTATTTTCTTCCTAAGGTGCATAAGACGTTTGAACAAATTCCGGAAGGACGACCAATCCTAAGTGGCACAGGGTGGGTCACTGAGAGGATTTCGGAGTACATTGACAATGTATTAAGCCCACGACTACCAAAACTAAAGGCATACATTAAAGATACTACAGATGCCATAAGAATTATAGATCGAATGGATTGGAAATCATCTTACTTGCTGGGAACCTGGGACGTTCGGGAACTATACACAATTATTAAACATGAGGCAGCCATTCAAACCATTGATTTTGAATTTAAAGAGGACTTTGCTTCCCAATACCACTACATACAGATGCTAAAGGAGATGCTCACAGTGACTTTGGAGAACAACATATTTGTTTTTGACAACAAATTTTACCAGCAGAAAAGAGGAATTGCCATGGGCACCAGATATGCTCCAGCATTGGCGAATCTTTTTATGGGCATATATGAGCAGAAGACAATCCATACAGATGAGGCATTTATCACCAAGGTTGTATTTTGGGTCAGATACATTTTGACGTTTTGTTAAGTTGGGATGGCACAGCAGATGATTTGGACGATTCCAGACTAAAAATGAACTTGTATGATTATGGCATTGCATTTCTCGGAAGTGCTAGTAAATCGGCAATCCATTTCCTAGATTTGACGATATATGTAGCAAATGGGAAACTATCGACACACACCTACCATAAAGATACTGAGATGAACTCCACATTACACGCCAACAGTTGCCATCACAGACCAGTAAAATGGAACGTTCCTACCAGAGAATTTATAAGAGCAAGACGCAATTGTAAAGAGATGGAAGCCTTCATGGCAGAATGTGAATTGTTGGAGGATAGATTCAAGCAAAGGGGCTATTTGAAAACATGTATCAAAGCAGCCAGCATAAAGGCCAAAAACATGACGAGGGAGCATACGTTGATGCCCAAAGTGAAGAAACCAAATCAAGAATTGGAGAGGGTCGATTTCATTACAGCATATAGTATGAACAATTCAAAATTGAAAATATTTCTCATCAAAAATTGGCACCTCCTAAAATTGGACTCGCACCTAACCAAATATATCCAAGAACAACCGAGGATTACATTCAGAAAAGCTAAAACGCTCAAAATGACTGTCCTTCATTACTTCCTGAAGAACACCAAGAAACCAAGAGAACTTGGTTGGATAATCAAGTGTCTTGCTTTCGTAAATGTGGCACGTGTACCATGTGCCAATATGCCCATGTGACCACTAAGACATTTCAAGATGCAAGAGGAACTCGGATGGACATCAATGAAAATATTAACGGCAGATCTAAGTATACAGTGTATGCCATAATATGCCCTTGAAAGTGTCTTTATATTGGAAGTACCATAAGAGAGGTCAGAACTCGGATCCGTGAACATTTCTCGACGATTGGGAGCCAGGATGCTTCATTACCATTGGTGCATCATTGGCAACTTAAACATCAAATGGACAATAAACACGACCTCTAGTTTATAGGACTCCAGAGGGTGAAACTGGGGAAAAAGAGGTGGCAGTCTGGAACAAGCACTTAGACAAACCGAGGCGAGACTTATTTGTAAATTTAGAACAATTGAATACGGATTGAACAAGCACAGTGAGATGGTGCGTTTTCTCTGACCATAATTGTCAGTCTTTTATATTGTTGTAGTGACTGTCACAAATCATATATATAGTCCAGATGCTTTTCTCTTGCATTTCTTTTTGCTTTTTTTGTATATGAACTTGTTTGAAAGACGGTGTAGGTTACAGGAAACCACGCCATCGCAATGCAACAAGGCCATAGCGCAAGAATGACCCATGTCTGATTTGTTACTTGAAGTGATTATGGGTTGCAGGGAACTCAAATGGGGTAAGTCTGATCTTTGAATGTATCATTTACCTTGGTTCTAAGCCTTGAACATGAACATCCATGATTAGGACTTCTATTCCCACCAGGCAACACTTGCTCAGTGAATAACATTGGTCTCATACATTTATGTCATGACTTCTGTCTGAAGATCCACTCATTTATTGAACATAAGCATGCATACAAACGCTCACAAATGTCAAAAAACTGTGTGCTGTTGGCTTCCTTGCCATTGCATTCATATGACCATATGAAGTAAAATTACAGACTTTCCACTAATTACCGATGTTTCGCAATCATGTAGAGTTTATGTATTTCTATGACCATTTATACATCATGGGTTATTTAAGTACACTTATGTGATTACCAAGTTGCAACTTTGAACATTTGAGTGCGTACGGCATTAATCCTTAACTTTTTGTATTATAATTCAATATATTGGGAATCAGTGTAATGTATGCTCAATGACTAAGATCAGTCAATCATGGTGCTAATCTAACTAGGGAGCGGCAACTGAGGAAGGACGTTTCTGGTTGCCGTGACAACGATAGCTATAAACATAGCATGGACTTGCGCGCCAGCATCCATAATTGTACAGCTGACGCGCGGAGATCCGATGCAGCTCTCGTCAGGTAAGGTTTAGAGGGGTCGGGTTTAACCTGGTTGGGGACACAATGATATGGCCATGGTGCGTCTAATGTGACAGCACACTGGCCGGTTTCCGTGCAAATTGAAGAATCGCAGTAACCACATATAAACGGCCGATATTATGTTACTTAAACTTAATGAGGGATATAATTGACACGGTCTCCTTGGCATGCCGTATTGTCATTGACAACATGTATGTAATCATTATTAACTTAGAATTTTGTTGCCATTGTCCAATATAACTGAATGAGATTATGGATTGGACTGTACCATGTCCGTATCGTATGCTTTGGCTTTTGAACACATTACCCAATGTCATTGAATGAAAATGGACACTCTATCACTTGTACACAGTGTGGGCATCACACGAGCAATCAGTAGTGACCTAGACTTTTATTTGGCATTGGTGGGATTTAACCCGTGACTTTTTCATTAACACAATGGGAAAAAATGTTTTCACATGGAATTAAGTTAACAAAATTAGGTAAGCTGACTACATGTGGCAACTGATCATTCTGAATAAAGTAAACATTGCAATAGTAGCAGTAATATTAATTCAAGTCATGTTAAAGGTAAAGCCATAAAATGAATAGAAGAGGCTCTTTTGAGCCAACATTGGTTATGACCAGTATTGATTAGCGCAATGGATGCATTGTGTATTATGACCCAATCCTATATTCAACCCCTTTTCTCTGTGTCTCCTTATGTATACATACTGAAAATACAATTATATTGTACTTGTTATCAGAATGATGCCCTATTTTGTTTTGAGAAAGGCTCAAGTGAAGCCGAAAGACGTGTAAACTGAAGGGCACCACAACATTTTCTCCTTTGAAATCGACTCAATACAGATTTTTTTGAATAAAGATCTAACAGCGTGGCACAGTTATTTTGTGGGAAAACCTTTCTTATTGCAGAGTAAGGCCCCAGCCAGAGAAAGAGATCTACCTCCAAGTGGTTGCTTCTATAAGCGAGTGACCCTGAGGGAGTTGGAGGCAGATGAGGGAAGAGCTCAACCACGGACATGTTTAGGAAGTGACAGTTGCAGGTATTGAAGACCCAGGCCCAGAAGGCCTTGTACATAATGAAGATGGTTTTCACCTTATTCCTAGCAGTTGCTGGGAGCCACTGCAGACATTTCAGTCCCGGAGAGTTACCATCTCTCGGCTTGAGGGCCAGGACGAGGTGCACAGTTCTCTTCTGGATGAGTTGCAGAGGGCGGAGTTTAGAAGCAGGCACATTTAGACCGAGGCTGTTTCAATAGTGCAGCCTAGACAGAACCACAGCTGTGGAGACAGTGAGCTTTTCGGCCTTTGCTTTACGTTGCTAATATATATTCAGGGCTGGGTTTGGAGCCACATTTTTATGATTTCTGTAGAGCATGGGTTAGTGGGGAAAACAATTTGTACTTTTGTCAGAAGGAAAGGAGAGAGTTCCTGTTTCGATATTACAATGGGTGATCTGGGTAAATGGAAACGTTGCAAGCATATACAATTGAAGTGTCACTTCATGGCAGTGGATGGGAGATCAAAACCGTAACGTTTTTACGAACGTAATGGACGCTCAGTGGCACATACCGTGCACACAGGCACTAATAACGGAGTTGTACACATTCCGCGGAAATAATATTCATACCTCCACTTTGTGGTGATGGATGCTCATGTGGATGAATGTTGATGCACAAATCTTGCATTATTTTACTGAAACTTCTACTGGACGTGCTTTCCAATGACACGCCACTTGGAGGCTTAATGTGTAACAGTACATATGAAGTGTTGTACAGAAGTGACAGTGTAAGATACTGACGTCTTAAATGCCATTGGTGGATGCGTGTGTGACCATTTAACAGTACCCAATGAGGTAGTGATGGACAAGAAATAGTGCACAGGGAAGAACTCCTCCTGCTTTACTGGGGAGCGGCCCTCACGGTACTTGGGGAAGCGCACGTGCCACATTCTGCGCTTCTCACCATGCTGGCCAATGGAAACGGGACTGTGGGCATTGTCCAATCAGGTGCTTACGGTTTGCGTCGCAGGAAAGAGCAGCAATCGTTTTTTTTCATGACTTTGTGTAGTGCGGCTGGCAGACGAGGAGAGACGCACAGTTTTCGTAGTGGGTGATGGCTTTGTGGAAGATCTATTCCTGTATGCCTCCAAAAAGGCATTTGTGGGAATTTTGATTTGGAGGGAGTGGAGGCTTTGTGGTGCACTGTCGATGCGTGCTGTTTCGGTGGTGTGCTTGCAAAATGTTGACGCGTGGCCACTTCCGCAACTGTACATTTTGTGGTCGTGCACTACGGAGCCTCGTTTTTGGGTTCCATGCCTTGTTCACGTTTGTACCGTCAACTAAAGAAGTTGATGAAAGCAGTTAAGCGCAGTGAAGGTGCATTTCTCATCTATAAGACCAAGAATAGTATGGAACTATTCCAATGAATGTTGTCGCCAGCCAGAGGTCGGAAGGGGTCTTATCAACAGAAGCATGTGGGACTTCTTGAGTGCTTCTTAAATTTTCTCCTGTGAGAATGACAATATTGGTTCTCGATATATACACTTTTTCAAGGCAAATGGCATGTCTTTGTCGACCAGTGGCAATGATATTTTCTTTTCCAATCTACAGGCTGCACTGAAGACCCTAGTGTAAGAATGTGAGCTGAACTACAAAACACAAAAATACTTACAAAAACCAAAAAAAAGTTGTTTCTTTGGAAGCACCTTTACAAAAAAACACAAAACAAACGGCTCTTTTCAGAGCCACCTCTACTAACGAAGTCCCCTACCCTGGTTGCAATTACACTTGTGCGTGCACAGCACAAAAAGACAGCGGACATAGCAAGACTTGCAGGGTTGCATGTGTCACATACGCCCCTTTTGCAGATGGCGGGCCATAGAAATGGGGCTGTGGAGGCTACGGGATTGCTCAATCAGGTTTCTGGGTGTGGTTTGTATGCACAGACTGTGGTACACAGTGTATTTGTCAACAGAAATGCAGAAGGTGCGGTTATGCCTGTGTGTTTCAGGAGCCGCAGTGTATGCTTTTTGGGGGAGTTCTGAATACATTGATTGAAAGTGAACGGAAAACACTGTGCAGTGGTTGCTCATTTTGCATTCTATCATGTGGATTTGTACTGCTATGGAGTACCTACAATGAAGTGGGTGAATTTTGTTCATCTTTGTGAGACTTTGGTGACACGCAATGATGTTGAAATTACTGTTCTTCATTGTGGAAGGAAAATTACACAACATGTTACATGACTTTCAGTGCCATTTGCGATGAAGTAGGCACTTGCCCAGGTCATGCGTCTGTTTCCGATCTCCTGCATAATTGCTCATCGCATTACGCAGAGACAGATGTGGCTGCATTATTTTTCATTTGCTCTGGAACTGCAGAAAACGCGGTACATTGTGAAGAAGTCTATTTCTGCCTTTTTACGACATGTGCCAATGTCGTGCTTCACAAATTGGGAATATGACGTTTCACAGTACAAAGTTTTTCCCAGAAATAGCGTTTCTCTTACTATTCCCTCCCTTCCGATTTCTGCACGCAGAATCCAAAATGCTTTGCTGACCTTCTTGGAAGTACACAAAGAATTTTTGTATTAGGTCTTGCACACTTAAACTCTTCAAAATGCACTGCAACATGTAAAAACACCCCTTTTTACAGCAAGTCCTTTCTACCCGATTGAACTACAGTGTTTTGCACAGTGCCTCCCTTTATATAGCGCACATTCTGTGGAGCGTAAACGGTGCGCGGCGCCCTGCATTCGTCCATTGTCAATTCCATTGGTGAACTCTGAAATTAGCTTTCTTTACTTAACTTTTCTCCTTTTCCTGTTGATTTCAATTGACTTTGGTCTTGTAAAACACAACGCAGAAGGAACGGAAGGCAAAGGCCAGTACGGAAGGGGCAGCACCTACAGGGATAACATGGGGGACGTGCAGAGGGAGGGAAATGTTGGGTGGCCCTCACTTAAATAGGCACCAGTCATTGTCATGCTCCTGGACGCACTCTTCCCAAGCACTTCCAAGTAGCTTCCCTCTGTAGAGTAGCGCGTCGCAGTACATGCACAATACAAGGCCCTTTGCCAGGTAAGAGTCTGTAGCGCAGCATATGGTCTGCAAGGATGTTTTAAAGCTCTGCTGCCCTACAGGAGTGTCCCTGTTGTTGTCATGACCCTTGCCTCTGGCCCTCACTGGCAAGTCAGCCTTCCAGTTAGGGCCAGGTCAAAGGCCTTAAAACCTCATCCAAGACTCTCTTGGAGTCAGTCCTGGCGCCTTTGACCAACATTAGAATCGGACTGTTTACTTGGGACTATTTAACTTGAGGGGGTTCAGCCAACATGGAGGCACACACATAGCTCAGTTACAAGGAACTGAACTATGCGGTCTAGTCTTTTGGGTGTGGCAGGCCTGGGACTACTTTACCTGGACTACTTTGGGTATGGCAGGCCTGGGACTATTTTACCTGGACTACTTTACCTGAGACTATTTAAACCACACCCAAACAGCAGGGCATGCTTTGTGTTATTCTGCTGTGGGCCAGCTTACCTGAAACCAAGGACCTGCAGAGAGAGAAAGAAAACTACGAAACTTACCTGGAACAGTATCCTGTCTTCAATCCATCGCCGAATTTCCACTAACCTGAAGGTACGAACTCCATCATCCGGCACCGCATGCATCCTGGAATGCCATAACCTGGAAAGCGGAGGAAGAAAGACAGCATTAGTAAGCGTTTACTCACGTTTCCTCCCGAATTGAGAAAGCCACACAATCCTTACCTGTGTAGTCATCTCCTGGTCAATATCGTTGCTGGAACATTACCGCGCTCGGCGAGGAACATCGCAACCTGCAAGGAGAGAAAAGACGCAGGTTAGCAATATAAAAGGCGAAACAGCGCCGCGCATCGTGCATTACTCACTGGACAGCATCGCGTACACGGCGCTTTCGCCTACCAGCCCATGCTCATCTTCAAACTGCATGACACCACCAAAATACCTTTCCATACCTAAAAGGAAAGAAGCAAGACATTATTCGAACTAAGAAGAACATAAAAACTGCATATAAATATAAAGACTGTAAAGCAGCAAACCTACGGAGTCGCAGCAGGCCTGGATTCCCACAGGGGGGCTTGCACCAGTGAAGTAACTTGGTCGCTGCTTGCCCCCCTCATCTACGCGCCCGTGCCACGAGGAGCAGGACGGAGAATCCACCTTTTACAATATTAAGGTGAGGAGAATGCCCAAGGGGGAGGAAGGAGTGGAGGCCAAGTGAGGTGGGAAAACATAAAGACAATCTGGTATTGAATCCAGCTCTCCTCTATTGTAGACCCATCTTTAACCAGAGGCCTTACCTGCTGGTCCCTTGTGCTTCGATTTCAGTTCTCGTCACATGCAGTACGAATAATTCATGGTACGGCATTAGCCATTGGACCAGCATTCACAGAGATTAATAAATTCTGAAATAAAAGATTGCTTACGACGATGAGAAACGCAGCTTTATTACGTGGAGCAGGAAGATAATTCTGCAAGACCCATGCGGCTACACTACTTTTCTAACCACCACTGACATTCTTTGCGCCCCAAGGAATCTGCTGTTTCCTTTCTTCTCTTTACATGCACTAGTATCTGAGTGCCCAAGCCGCATCACCTTTGCTATTTTGCAGACTCACTACAAACTGTGACACCTGCAGTGATATGTTTTCTCCAACTCTACGACCCGCAGGCAAACCCTTAACACTTTCTGTCACAGTGCTCTGTGCAGAGACTGCGTGTCTGGTTCACGGGTTATGGAAAGGCTAGCAGCAGATCAATCAAATTAATGTGACATTTAACACACCCACCGTACACTGGAGGTTGCTGTTCCTTGTTCTCCAGTGGGCTTCATACAACCTGGCGTGCTGCAGCCATATATTGGTAGGTTTGCACAGCAACTCACGTAGTCGCTAGGACTACTTCAAATGCTGCAGCCCTATCGTATAAATCCGTAGGGCTGGCGACAGGGACGGTGTTACCAGCACACAGAGTATTCCCTATGCATACGCATAGCTGTGCAATGGACAGACGTGCGCTCCCACACCTAATTAAATGTGCATTAGAAGATACACCGACACTATTAGGAAAGGGAAGGGGTAGCACAAATGGATACATACACAGGGGAATTTGGGCTTTCACCAAGTTTGTCATGAGGGCAGCCAAGGAACCCGTGACAAAACGTTAACGGGACGTTATGGTTCAGTTGCGGTACCAAAAACCTATCGCCTTTACACACAACACTATGCTAAAGCAACGTTCCGGTTACAGTGCCCTATTGAAAACCTATGAAATTCACTAACAAAAGGGACGTTATGGTTAAGCTTCGCTACTAAAAACCTATCCCCTTTACTCAAACAACTATGCATGGTGCATGCTGCAGACCATGCCTAGGTTGCTGCATGAGTTGGTTCCTATACTGGAAAGAACTCTGTACTGCAATGGTGTTTACAGCAATGGATTGTGTAATGAATTATGTATCGCATGACAGTTCTCTCAATGACCTCTGATAGGTTTCTGGCAACATTATATTGACAATATGTTGTGGAGGCTTTTCATGGACAGTAAATGCACATGTGATGTCATCAGTGATGTCATCTTTGATGCCATGGGTGTTAGTCTTAGCAGTGCACAGTGGTGGCGCGAGTTATGGTTGCTTAGCTTACCATAACTAGCGAATTTCTGGGGGTTTTCGGTTTTACTTGTAACCATAGTGTGGATAGGGTGTTGTTAGTGCAAAGTAACTGTAACGTCCCTGTAACAAAAGTTTTTGCACTGAATTTGCTTGGTTGGTCTTAGGGCAACTGAAGCATAACATCAGTTTACCAAAGTTTTTCCACTGCATTGATAGGTTTTTAGTAGGGCACTGTAACCAGAAAACTTAACCATAACGTCACTTTAACCATGTTTTTTGTTAGTGGTATATTCTGGATGTTCCACGTCGTGTTTTAGCATACTAAGACCCCATGAACAGAAGGGCTGAAAGTGTGGCGCAGTAGGAGAAAAACAGCTGACTAGGAAGGAAGATTTGAGAAAGGTTGTCTGGCCCATTGTCAAGGGTTGGGACAGCCAAGAAACTGGTATTCTATTCGAGAAGATACAATGAACGTGAGAAGCCAGGCAAGCTCCTGTTGAGGTGCAATGGAAAAACACTTGAGTCCCAGGTTTTATTAATTTAATAGTGTTAATATACGAAAGAAATGGCTCAATCACAGTCTCCTGTCACATGGTCTATATGGAAATAGACTTTGGGCAAGCTACATCGAGACTTAAAATAAGACCATGCTCACACTCCCTTCTATTCTCAGGTGCAGTGATAATTTGCAAGGCCGAGTTCAAAGACAATTCGAATGGCAGACATTAGGAGTGATGATGGATGATGGGCTAATTGGTTGGGGAGGCATAGTCAAGTCCAACCCACAAGCACCTGGGGGTATCGGGTAATATTATCCCCACCAATAATATCACCATATATATATGGTCGTCGGGAACGGCCATAGGCGATATTAGTGGGGATAATCTTTGGGGTAAATGGGAGCGGGGTTGTCCCCCGCTCCCTTTAAAATAATATAGGGGTTGCAGGGGTGTCCCCCGCAGGTTCAATGGGTTAATATTGCTGCAAAAATATAGCTCCAAACCACCTGGGGTACCAGCTTACGTGCTGCTAGCGAGTGGAATATTCCAGAAGGGTACAAGTGTGCCAACCAATTGTAGAGGGCCACGTAGCAAAGAGCCCTATAGTTTGAGACCCAATGAAACGTGTATTTCATGACAGCGAAGATGACTTGCACTAGGGGTGGGCACATCTGTCCACCTGACCTTAGAGACCCAATCGCAATCCTATGCCCCATAGAAAGTATACCTAGATGTTCCCCGTAGACCAACCACAATCCAACTTAGGTTTTCTTATTTTGCCACGTAGTATGACGTTAATGATGATGAGTTTTTACTATATAACTGTGTTTTTTCATGTAAATCTTTGAGAGACTTTAGCCAACGTCCGTTAATGTCCGTTGTACTCCCTGTTTTAGATAATTGTTAATAAAACAGCTAAGATTTGCCAACTCCTGAGTAGGTCTTATTTTTGGTGTAAGAGTACATTCTGCATCCCCATCCATCCCATATAGCGCTATCTCGCGTAAAGGGCTTACAGGTTCAGAAGCGATTCACGGTGTGGTGCAGGACTCAAAACATGAAACACCTGCAGATCACAGCTCCTTCCGTACTTCGCTGGCCAAGGCTGGCCTGGCGCATGCCTCTTTCAAGGTGCACTTGATGGCCATATCCAGGTACACATTGACGCCGGCAAGAACTCACTGTGGTCGCACATGCTAGTCAAGAAGATCCTCCAGGGCTTTTGCATCAGGCCCCTCAAGTTCAGCTCATAGAAGACTGCTCCCTGGACGTTGCTCCTGCCTTGAGGTTTTATGTGGCACGTACGATGGATTTTCGGAAGACTTCACAATTGTTTTTCTATTTTGGACCTGTGACTCACGTGAAGGCCTTGTCTAAGGCTCCCATCTCAAGTTGGCTCTCCGACAGCATCATGCACTGTCATCGTCTTGCTAACAGATATCTTCCAGGGTGGCTAAGAGCCCTTTCCATCAGAGCTATCGCTGAAACAGCGTTTTTCTCTGGTGTGCCCCAGCGCAACATTTGAAGGGCTGCTACATGGAGGTCCACAAACACCTTTACAAGATTCTACTGCATTGAAAGGGATTCCCGGGAGGAGTCCCGGGTCAGCCAGCAGTGCTACGCAACCAGTTTGCTTGAGATGAGTCTGTTCCAGGGGTATGTGTATTGCTTCTGTTGGGCCTTGACACCTCCCCTAGTTGTGTATATGTACTGCTGTTTAATCGTATTCATGAGCATGTGAATCCATGCTGGTGAAGAACAAGTTACTTACCTCTAACTCTGTCCTCCAGCATGGGTCTGGCATGGATTCACATGCCTCCCTCCCCCTCTGTGGTTTTTCTTGGTTCATACTGCCTCTTTATGTGCTCTACCACATCTGAAGATGACCACCAGGGGTGGCGCTTAGAGAGACGACTGTCACTAAAGCGAAACTGCTTTTCTTTTTTACTGAGGATTCCCAGCCTTACAGGGAATATTCATGAGCCTATGAATCCATGCCAGACCCATACTGGAGAGCAGGCGTTGCAGGTAAGGAACTTGTTCCTTGTGCTTTCAGGAATTGCCCTTTTATTTTGTATTTGATACACTTGTTTTATATATATTTCTTGTATTCTCTGGTATAAATAATTTTTCTAGGGACATCTTTGAGTGGGTACATAAACCAGTAATCAATATTGTGGAGAAATCGTTCAGGAGCAGGTTTTTTCGTCAAGTGCATAACCTTTATTTAGGAATGGGTTTTGAACATGATTATCAAATCCTTGAAGAAAACTACTAACATTTTAAATGATTTAGGCACCAATTTGAAATGGTTCTGAAGGTTTCACTAATGTGAAATCACTTGCGCTCTCTATTTTTAGAGATTTACTGATGATGTGGTGATTCCTGATTTTGCAGACATTGGATATATATATATTATTTGGTAATTATAGCTTTTTATACATGTATGAGAAGTTAACTACTTGTTGGTGTTACTCGGTTCACTGCACCAAGTTATGGTCCATTTCAGATGGAGAGATTGGCAGTATTTTGGTGGTGGTCACAAGCGTCACAAGACAAAGGGTATTGGGTTGCTCACTGGGGCATGTGGTGGAACACCCTTTTTTGGAAAGTAATAATATGTAAAAGCATCTCGTTTATGAGATAAGATGGTAACAAGTGTGTTCTTTTTGTCTCCCTCCCATCCCCCTTCCCCATTTTTTGTGGCTTGTGGTTTTTTATGTTGGGTTATTGTATATTATATTTCAACTATGTGATTCTATGTACCAGCATATTGTGAATTTGATGAATATGTACAAAACTTTGTTTGCTACCAGAGCCCTAAAGAAGAACAAGGACCAAACACCTGTTGGCTGTTTAGTGAAGCTCATATAGTGGACATTATATTGGCTGGTGCCGCTTATTGAGTCATCACGACTTGTGATAATGGCATTGCGAGTGGAAGTGGTGTGTGGCCAATTTGTTTTCTGTAGTTAAGTGTTTTGTGACCTTGGGCTTTGATCGCATCATGTTGAGGAGGGGTACATCTGTACCGGGTAGCAGGGTGAACAGGGGCGGGCAGCGTCTGACGAGTCAGTTGGCACGAGGGACGATTGATGGACTAGGTGTTGGGGAGGACATTGAGCAGGCCGCCACAGCTGTGCCATTAAGATGCTTCCTGTTCTTAGGTGGGGCGCCAGATCAGCACACAGGACTCTCTTTTTTGCAACAAAGGTTTCTCTAAAACACTGGGACAGTATGATGCGCTTGTTGGGAGTCCAGCAGAGGTAGGGTCCTCTCCTTGCTACTGCTGAATGCCAATTTCTCTCCAGGGCTAAACACTAGGGACATTTCAGCCTGATAGTCACAGGGTGTCTTGACCTTGGGGGATTTGTATTTGGACTCCCGTTCGTTAATGTCGGAGGCGTGCAATTCAAAGTTTGGGTTTGGGGAATGGGCGAGATTCCATTATGTGCAGCTTCGACACTGGGTGTCACAAAGGGCGGTTCGCAAGAGAGGTACACAAATCCCCATGTTCTTAGAACTGTAGCTAAAGGATGGGTTGTGGGGAAGTGGATATCTAAAGCCTACCAACGGCTCCAGGGTAATTTGCCTATTGAATACCTTTCATATGGAGTTAAGTGGAGTGAGGAGTTGCAGGTCCCAATAGAGCCTGAAGAGTTGACTTGCATTTGGAGGAGGGCTCGGAGAACGTCTTTAAAGTCTGCCTTAGGTAGTTTCTGACCCCCACAAAGACTGAGTAAAATTTATCAGTGGGTTTTTCCATTGTGCTGGAGGGGATGTGATATGGAGGGAGATCTGTGGCAGATGTGGTGGAACTGTCTGGTAATTGAGACTTTCTGTAAGGAGGTTTTGTTGCATATCAAAGACATCATGGGAGTGTTGTCCCTGAAATCCAGTGCGTGTGGTCCTTTGGGAGTGGATCCAAAGGGAGATTTTCCACTGTTGGGATCGAGGCCCGTCCTGCTCACTCGGCTACTCCAAGCAGCGAGATTGGTAATTACACGCCAGTGGGAAGGGATCCTCTGGGCCCAGAGTATAGTTTTGTGGTGGTTACAAATTTGGGAAATACTTGGAGAAAGTGACTGTGCTCACGTCTGGGACTTTCCAGAGGTATTTACAGGTATCGTCCCCTTTCCTTGACTATATGAGGGATGGAGCTCACCTATATCATAGGTCAAACCTCCTCATGCACTTTTTGCTGCTATTGGGGTTCAACTATATCCAAAGAGTATTGGAAATGCAGGGCCCCCATGGGGTGGGTGGGTCTGGGGCACTTGTTTGGGCACCTTACGGAGAGTTGTGAACTGTGGCCTGGAATGGAAGGAAGGGGATTGAAGGACACTCCCCCACACCCTTTTCTATGCAGGGGCTCTCCCTAACAGCTGGTAGGGTCATGCGTGTTTGGTTATGTTGGAAGCACTCGATGCCTATAGGGCACAGATCTGTTTATGCCTCTGACCGTCACACAAAGCTTTTGGGATGGTGATCTCGAGGGGCAGGGGGGTGTTAGGCTGTATTACAAGCTTTACTGACAGAATGTCTAATACAGGTGATCTCCTAATTTCCAAGATAAAAACTTCATACGAGGTGGCACGGTACATGTGCTTCTCCTGACTGTTTTGTTTGTTCTTTGACAACAGTGAACAGAACTGATGTTATCCTTTCATTGATGCTCTAAATTCCTGAAATATTTAAACATGCTAAATAAAGCTTGTTAAAAAAAGAACTTGGCTTTGGCCGTCCTCAGCGTTTCTTCACCTCCTCTGTTTAAGCGCCTTAGCTCCAGTGATCGATCTGAATTACGGCCACGGAGCTCCTCCCATCTCAAATTCTGGCTTGGGGATGCCCAAGCCCACTAATGACAAGGATCTGCACCATTCAAGCAGGTCAGGGCTGCCCATTCATGGACAGCCTCAAACCTCACTTCTGCCCATTAACAGACCTCTCGTGGGTGGAATGTGGATTAAGACCAGACAGCCCCATGTTTAAATATCCAGCAGGGTCACACACATGTGCACACACACACACCCCACCCCTTTGCCTGTGAATTCGAGCTGAACCTTGTAAACGTGCAAGCCTTTTCTGGCATTTCCTGTCCTGAGACGGCAGGAAGAAGCCGAAAGAACAAGATGCCAAAAGGACAAGGCGAAAACCATATGTCAATGCCATTTTGAGTATATGGTTCTGAAAATAGCTTTATGCGTTAAAAAATAAACGTGCATGGGAGTGTGTTAGAAAAGATAATTGTAGACTTTAATTTACTGCCACAAGTCCGTCCTAGGCACATCAAAAAGGTAATAAAAAATGTTACTACAGAAAAAGTAAAAGGCATATTTGGTACCCCTGCCTCACTTCACTGTAAGGTGATGAGAACTACAGTAAACAATACAGGAATCTTGCACAGTGGACAGAGTCCCCTTGCAATGGTAACCATATAGGCTGACTAGTTCAACTTGCCCCTCCACCACCTCAAAACTAAGTGAGTCAAGCAAAGGGAGTATAGCAAAAATACTTACCTTCAGAAGTCGGTATGAGGTTACAAAGCATAGAAAATAACTGTCTGTTCCATACTCCTACATCCTGTCCCCTTTCCTCCATACTGTATGGGCGTCCCTTGCTAGGGACGGGAAATAGAACCTTTTTCAACAGAAAAAATCATCTTCCCCTTTAAATTTAGATGCACAGCCCTGGGAGCATGCGCTCCCCTGACTCCACCCACCGGTGACACTCTTCAGTCCTCTTTTCTGCATCAACGGGAACCGACCGCTTTCACCAGCGCACCTGGGTACTCTGGCCTTGTAATTCCACGTGCTCTTCTCAGGAAGTAGTTATTCTCTTTTTCCTTTTTTCTCTTCTTTGACAGGTACTGCTCTGACCTCTGGTGCCACGCTCCGCCCCGGCACATATCGACGACGGTGGGTTTCAGCAGGTCTCCAGCCTGCAAGAGTCCCTTCCCTACGTCCAACCCCCACGCACTCGGCCTCTGGTGCCTTGGCCCAGACCACGGCAGGGACAGCGTACCGCATGCAACGCCTTGACCCCTCACGCTCTGAAGAATCGGTTGGCGCTTCGAAAATGCCACCTCCAGAGGACCTCCGAGCATACGTGCAAAAAGGTTGGTGCTCTGTTCTCCTGTGGACCCCTTAATGGTGACTCTTTTTACTTACACTTCGTCCGGCTACAAGAACCGGCATACCTCTGCAGAAGGATGTGGAATCCCTAGCCAAAAAGGGCTGGGTCAAGCCAAACACCACCCAGCCCACCAATGAGCACCTGGACGCTAGATACAGGCAGACGGAAGGGGACGCCCTCTTATTGTCGATGCACCCCCTGCCACACTCCTCTGTTATAGCAGCGATATCTCTGTACTCCAACCTGTACTCTTGCTCAGCTGCATCCACTTTGGCACGCCTCAGCAGGGAGGAAAAGCTTTTGGAGGCGTTTGGTAAAAAGATCTACTCAAATGTCACACTCCACCTGCGTCAGGCCAACGCCATGTTGGCAGCTGTTAATCAGAAGTTGTGGTGGGAAATCAGACTTCCTTCCAGAGTTCCCTGCACACAGCCAGGTAAGGTTTAATGAAGGGGTGGCAGAGGCCAAGATTGTGGCCCAGGATATAATGGAATCTACAGTGGCCCACATTGACACCTCAGGTAGAGCCATATGCATGGCCACCGACATGAGGAGGACGGCTTGATTCAATCAACCCAGATGTGCAGGAGAACATCCTCGACTTGTCCTTTGAGGGGGGAGACCTGTTCCACTCTACAACAGACGAGGAACTAGACAAGAAAAAAATAGCTCTCAGACAGCTAAATCCTTATCTATCTTAGCTAAGTCCACACCCAAGACCTACAGCCAAGCTCACCAGCGCTCGGACAAGGGTTGGTCCTTCGGAGGCTTCATGGGCTTCCATGAGAGCGCTCTAGACAACCTGACAGGTCTCTGAGCCAACACAGGCGCAAGCAGCACAAGGTGACTAACAAGGGGTTTTTCTAGACCCCCCTCCTCAGCACCAGCCTCTGACGGAGCGAAGTTGTGAAAGGTCCATTCGGATCCACAAGTCTCCGGTGGGGGGCAGGTTTACCCCTCACATACACTCCTGGCGGGTTAATGTTTGCAGACCCCTGGATCCTCTCAGTAGTGTCCATGGGCTTCCAGCTACCAATTTCCCCCATTTCCTCCCCTCCGCTCCTGGAGATTGGGACATCAACTCTGTTGGCGGAAATCTGCTCTCTCGTCGCGCGCCTGGTGGTGGAGGAAGTCCCATCTTTTCAGCAAGGCAGGGGCCTCTATTCCTGGATATTTGCCATGCACAAAAAGAACCAGACTGGCCTGAGAGTTTGGACATTTCTTCCTTGAGCCTTTCCATTCCTCTCCAAAGGTTCAAGATGGTTACCCCAGCCTTCATTGCGGAGACTTTGTGGGGGAGACTGGATGTGCTCCCTGGATCTGAAGGATGCTTATCTGCACCTCCGGATTTGGGAACCCCAACGGTCCTTCCTGCATTTCAGGATCATGGGTTTTCACTTTCAATACAGAATTCTACCCTTTGGACTCAACTCGGCCCGAGGGACTTTACAAGGCTAATGAACGCGGTGGCAGCTCTACTAGGGGCACAAGGCCACCACATCTATCCATACCTCGACGACTGAGCGGAGTCTACGGAGGTAGTATGTCGGACGGCTACCGCCCTCATGCATACCCTATACGATCTGGGATTTTCTATCAATCTCAAAAAATCACAGCTACTGCCCACTCACTCTGACATTTCTGCATCTTATATGGAATACAAGGACTGAGAGGATCTTTCCCTCAACAGAAAAGATTGCAGCAATCAAAAGGGCGATGGGGCACTTCCTCAGCAGAAGAATAGTAACCTCAGCCTGGTGGTACCAGCACCTGCTGGGAATAATGGTGGCATGTCTCCTCGCTGTACCGCATTCAAGACTCAAGATGAGGAGACTGCAGCTTCATTTCTCAGCTTCCTGGAATCAAGAGAAGGGTTCTCAGGCAGAGCCAGTCAGCATACCAGAGCATCTCCACCAGGACCTAGTCTGGTCGAGTACAGACACCAACTTGCTAGTAGGCAGGCCATGCTGGCAGCGTTTCCCACAGGTCAACATGACCACAGACTTGTCCCTAGAGCGAATGGGGGGTGGGGGAGGCTTCCCTGGACAGCCACAGCAGCAATGGAGTCTTGTCTCATCAGGAGCATCTGGAACACATCAACTGGCTCGAAATGATGGCCATCTGGCTTGCTCTCAAGGCCTTTCTCGCCATGATCAGCAGCAAGTCTGTCTGCATCCAGACAGACACGGACAGACAGTTCCACTTGCATGTACTACATCAACAAGCAGGGCGGTACCGGGTCCCCGCCTCTCTGCAGGCTGTTGATCGACATCTGGGAGTGGGCACTGTCGAACAACATTCACTTGTCAGCAGTCCACCTTCCTGTGGAAGCCAACCTGGAGGGCGGACAGACTCAGCAGATTGGGGATGGACAATTAAGAGTGGCAGCTGAACGAAGAAGTCCTCCAGGGGCTCTTCGGGAGGTGGGGCCATCCTCTGGTTCAAACAGGAGATGCCCTCAGTTTGCCTCATGGCTGGGGCAGGGGCTCGTTGGGCAACGCATTGCATATCCTGTGGAACAACATGAGCGCGTATGCTTTTCCCCCTAATCCTTTGGTTCACAAGTTCATCTGCAGGATCAAGTTGTCTCTGAGCCTCCGGCTCATCCTGGTAGCACCATGGTGGCCCGGGAGACCATGGCTCTCGGAACACCTTGGTCTGTCGGATCATCCCCTGGTGCACCACCTGGTGGGCTCAGCCCACTTACTCTCTGAACAGGGAGCCACAGTGGTTCACCTTGCTCTGCAGAAGGTAGCCCTCGCAGCTTGATTCCTGAACAGGTTGCCTTGAAGCATCAGCATCTGTCACAGGATAACCTGGCTATCAAACAGGGGCCTAGAGGTGACTCCACCAGGACTCCGTACAGGAGCCAGTGGACTAGGTTTTGTCACTGGGCAGAATCAAAGAAGATTGACCCCATTAACATGCTTGCTGGACAGTGTTCTATCCTGCTCAGCGCATCTGGCTCATTCAGGAGTCAGGTGGACATATGGTGGACGTATCTAGTGCCATAGGGGCCTACAAAAACTCTGGTGACAATATTTTCTCATCCTCCAATCCAGTGGTTAAGAGAAACCTGGTGGGTCTAACCAGGTAATATCTGCCTATCAAACAGCCACATCCAGTCTGGGACCTTAATGTGGTGGCCGGCGCGCTGGCGCACAAACCATTTGAGCCCATGGCGTCCGTGGACATCAAACTGGTTACCATTTAGACAGCCCTGCTGGTGGGCCTTACATCGGCACAATGTATCAGCGAAATCAGGCCCTGGTGGCATCAGAGCCCTACACAATATTTCACTGCGACAAGGTGGTGCTCAGAACCCATCCCGGCTTTCTTCCTAAGGTCGTCTCCTCCTTTCACCCAAACGAGGTGATAGTACTCCCAATGTTCTTTGCTGACCCAAAGGATGAGGCCCAGAGGGTATTGCACTCTCTGGATGTCAGGTGTGCCCTAAGATTTTATGTGGACAGGACTAAGAGCTTCCGTAAATCGGACGCACTATTCATCACATTCGGAGGAGTTAAAAAACGGGTTGTCAGGCATCCAAGGCTTCTATAGCAAGGTGGATGGTTATGCCATCAAGGAGTCGTACGAGCGGCAGAACAAGCCTTTGCCAGCAAACATGCATGCCCATGCCATCAGAGCCAAGGCCACAGCAGTAGCTTTCCAAAGACATGTACAATGGCAGACTATCAGCAAACCGGCTACGTGGGCTACCTCTCTGCCTTTTGCAAGCACTGCTGTTTGGATGCCAGTGCCAAGTCGGATGTGGCATTTGGCCAGGCAGTTTTGAAGAACTTATTTTCTTAGAGGGGTCATTCATTTGTAATCGCCCATACATTATGGAGGAAAGGGGACGGGATGTAGGAGTAATTATAAGTTACTCACTGTAGTGACTAACACACTTCTAGTCCATAGTCCCCTTTCCTCCATTCGTCCCACTGTCCCCCCACTTAATAAAACCTGTGTCATTAGGCAATCTTAATATGTCGATGCGTCAAAGGGGACTGAGGAGTGGCGTCGGTGGGCGGAGTCAGGGGAGCGCATGGCCCCAGGGCCGCGGCCCGCGCGCATCTAAATTTAAAGGGCAAGATAGAGAGGGATGCCCATACACTATGGAGGAAAGGGGACTAAGGACTAGGAGTACGTTAGTCAGTACGGTGAGTAATTTATAATTTCATGTCAATAGAAGGCAAGTTGCAAAAAGAAATATCGTTCCCAACACTCTCCAATACCCACATCCAGAAAATAACTCTTTGAATCCTTCCACGATTCTCACTGGCTGGTCAAGATCTGGTTCCCTGACTTGTTGAAGCTCGTTTCAGATGGGCTGATGTTTTCCCAAGCCTTTCTGAAGATCCTGACAAAAGAGAGGGAGTGTGTCACCATTCCCTCAATTGCTGAGCTTGGTCGGCTAGTTCCTGAAGAACTGGCCCTTGTGCATGTAAGCCTGTCACAGGAGAATCTGAAGAACATTCAAGTGCCCAGAAAACCATCCACTCAGTCTCAATACAAGAGTAAATGGCTCGATTCATCTTGGCTCATAGACTGAAATCAAACTGAAAATGTTACCTTGATCTGGTTCTCTCATGTCTGACTTAACAAGTTCGGGTATGCAAGTTGATTCCTGTAGAACATAACTTGACCCTGAATGCATATACAGGGGTTCCTCAAACATCAAATGTTCTACTTCCAATATGGTCATTCACCATCATTTTGAGGGACTGTTGAGGTTGTATCCGCAGTGAAGGCATCACACACTGTGGTACTTCATTTTGGTCTTTTAAGTCATTTCTCATAAGCCCTTCAAGCCCTATGGCTACAAAAGATATCTAGTGCATCACACAGAAAACTGCCTTCTTGGAGGCAATTATATTGGCTAGACATTTATATATTTTGTATTTCTAGCAGCACGCCAAACCCTAAGGAATCAGGGCACTAGTTATAGTAAGTGCAAAGTGACATTCTTCAAAGTGCAAAACTACATATACAGATTACAACATACATTTGGATCTTAACCAGCATAAACGGGCAACGCCTCGCCTGATGGTACAGGGGCTACATCAGGCAAACAGATACATGAGTGAAAATTGAGGTAGATGCATACTCTGGAAAAGCCATGCCTCATGGTAGGGGGGGGCTGCATCAGGCAAACAGATACATGAGTGACAAAATAAGATGAATGCACAGTCGGGCAAAACCCCATGGTGCCAGGGGCTACCTCAGTTATTCGGGCAAGCAGGATTGGCAACGCGGGGAGGCAAGATAAAATTAAAACGGGTAAATTGCAGATATAGCGTTGTACTAAAATGCAAAAGAAAAGGTACAAAGTTGAGTAGTTTGAAGGTAGCGTCAATCAGCAGCAGAATGCTACATAAAGGTCAGGTTGGGAGCAAATCAAGTAATATTGTGAGAGAGTTGCTGCAAACTCCGGAAGAGCCGCCCAAGGGATGGTGGCCAGAACGATGCAGGTGGTCGCCGGAGGGAAGGTCAAGGGTAAATAGACAAGAGGGGATGAGATCGAATATGGACAGAGGCAGTGCTAGGCCAAAACCAAAGGTGGAATGCATCAGCCATTGACAGGAGAGGATTGTGTTTCAGGGGCAATAAAAAGATCAAGGAAAACATGTTGTGTGTGTCTTGCATGATATTTTGGGCCATGGGCAGCGACAAAGGCTTAACTTAGTAGTGCACTCAGGGGCATACGGCATCATTGGCCAACAAGGGGGCCGGATAGATTGTTCCAGCAGCTGTTAAGGACTGCTCCCAAGGAGGAGGGTAATGAAGACGGGGTACAAAAGGGCCATCCCGACGAGAGAGCCAGGTCAGCAGCAGGCAGCTTGTCCGGCACGGACAGGTTCAGACAGGAGGAACAAAAGTGCCTTTGCCCGTGTCTTCGCCCCGGGCTGGCATGGCCTGCCGGCTTGTTGGATGCAGGACAGAAACACACGGAGGCGGCCAATCGGGTCGCGTGGTGGCTGACACACCCAGCCAATGAAGCTGGGTGCTAGTAGGCAATGTTGTCAGAACGGTGGTGGGGTCCACCATACTTGGGAGTGAAGCTGATGCTCCTGCTTCAGTATAGGCTGTGGGGTCTGCCGGCTGTTGGGGGGGGGGAAGTCTCCCAGGCCAGGTGGAATAGGACCTGGAACCTTAGCTCACCAGCATCCACAGGCGCAGAAAGGAGGAACAAAAGTGCCTTTGCCTGTGTCTTCACCACGGGTCGGCATCACCTGCCGGCTTGTTGGAGGCAGGACAGAAATGCATGGAATCGGCCAATCGGATTGCATGGTAGCCAGCACACCCAGCCAATGAAGCTGGGTGCCGGCAGTCAATGTTGTTGGACCGGTGGTAATGAAGTACAATTAAGGCACTCTCGGCTTCAGGGGCCATACACTGTCATGCACAAAGATAGCCATGATGCAAAAGCATCCCAAGTTGTTGCCCAAGCTAGTCTCCTCGTTTCACATCACTCAGGGGGTATGCATTTCAGAATCCTACTCTTTGCACCACAGGTCTATTCCAATAAGCTCCATGCACACCTAGTTAGAGCCAAAGCCAGGTTCTGTGGGAGGTCATAGCTAAAACAGATGTGGTCCTTCCTGACTGTATTTTGCAAACACTACTGCATGGACACAAGTAGAAGGATGGATGCTAGTTTTGGAATGTCTGTCCTCGACAATCATTTGCCTAGTATAGCTCCTTCCACTCCCATAAAATATGGGGAAAGGGGATGGAACTTAGGAGTAACAAGAAGTTACTCACGATGGTGACAGCTGCACTCCTAGTCCAAAGTCCCCTTTCCTCCATGCCCCTATAATAAGAATTTTAGTTAGAAACCCTGTCTAATACAGAGGAAGTAGTGACTCACGGGTGTTGACGGTGGGTGGAATCTGAGTGTTGTGACCACGCCCCACACTTGTGCCCTCAAAGTTACATTTTGGAGGAATATTTTGCTGTGCACAGGTGCTGGTCCCGTTCCCATGGGTCAGACACCCATAAAGTATGGGGGAAAGGGGATTATCGTGTACAGCAGTCACTACAGTGAGTAGCTTTTCTTTTCGATGGAACACTCCCCTAACTGCATCTCTCAAAGGTCAGATCCTTTTTGCATTTTGATTTCATTATATTGTTAAAGCCTTTTAAAACCATTGCTTTGACTGAAATCATCGTGCAAGAGTACAAGCTACAGGGATGACCTACTTGGAACTATATACAATGTTTCTTGAGGGTGAGCTTTCAGACCCATCCTACATTTCTTCGCAATGTTTAATCACACCTTTGTTAAAATGTCCTAAAAATCTCTGCAAATCCCTTGTTGTCTATGCAAACAACGTTTGCCATTCTCGATTCTTATAGGGCCCTGCATTTGTACATGGAGTGTACAATTTCGTGTTTTCTGTATGTCAAGATCTTCATCAACTATAGCTGCTTTGAGACTAGGGAGTATTCCTTTTGATAATGTCAACAATTACAAAATGTTACTTGTGCATGAGGTTTCACCCTCTCCAGAAAACAGCAAAAATGTCTATTACCAAAATAAATAATTATATTTATTCCGCAATACATTGTCAGAATGACCTATTGCCACCCCCCTGAATTTCAACATCGAGTTTAATTCCAATAACAGTATGTTTTTGTCTATCACATACTGATCCTGTGCGTATAATTGCTTGTCGAAACACCTTAGCAATCAATACAAATGCATGCTGATGTGGAAAAAGCTGAGGGTAGTGTCGGTGGTTTTAAAAAGGCACATTTCCACAGGAGACTACTGCATCTGTTTTCTAAAATCATGAAGTATTGAATGCTAGCACGAGAGACTATGGCAAGTGTCCAGCTACCCATGTGGGGTCAATGGTGCCATTAAAAATATCTTTCTGTTTATCAGTAAGTTTGGTTAGGCCGTGCTGACAAACATTTTTCCTGTGGTTTCTGTACCATGCCTATTCTCTAGATTCCATTTTCTTATGGTTAAAGACCCTATTTCACTAGTCTCGGTTACCTATGGTTCAAGTTCTATGTTTCTAGTCTCAGGATTGTTACACAAGCTTCATGCACAGAACTTCCTGCTCTCCTTGTTCGACTGAAGTTATTCTCCTCTACGATTGAAGCATCACCACTCTGGGCCATCCTATCTCCCTCACTCTCTGGCTTTCCTTGCTCCCTTTTTTATACTCTGTTGTCTTAATGGGCCTAACTGTGAACGTGATTGGCTTTGACTTTCCTTATTTCTGTGCAGGTTCTAAGATTGGGTCCCTTTGTCCCACCTGTTTGACTTTCCATCAAATTCATCTGTTTTAAGTTTCAAGCTTCCCCATCTTTCTTATTGAGTAATTTGCACTAACACTGAGGGATTTAATAGTGCCACTGACATTTTAAGGTCAGACGGAACTTTAAAGCCTCATGTGCTACTCTAGCTCCCTCTTTCGGAAGCCTGTAGTTTCTCTGGACATGCATGGCTTGCAACCTTCCCAGTACCTTGGCCCTCCTCCTAACTCCTGTAAGCAGGTATGTGTGGGCCCATGAACTGCACTCCTGTGCTGCAGTATGCTTGCTGCATTTCTATTCATACCATCTGTGTTTGGCCTGCAGGAGGGATCTAGATGTTCTGCCACGGTCCCTCGCTTTTGGAGGTGGAATTCTGGTGCTGTAGCTGACACAGCAGTTTAGGGAGGGCCGGCTGAACCTTGGGGATCTGCGTGCTGCCTCCAGGTGGTCACATTGAGCAGCAGAAGGCTCCCACTGAGTCATAGGTCACTCTTGCTGGCTCCATCTATGGGACGTGGTCACAATACTTCTTGTCCATGAGCCCCCCACTTCCTTAAGTACCCTGCATACCATTCCTTCTTTGTAACAAACATCAGCTGACAGGCAAGTTGCAGATAAAGGGAATGACCATGGCTGTTTGTATGGGCGTGAAGGGATCAGACTCTTGACTCCCCATTTGTGTTTTGATGGTTGGGGGTGCCCTGCTCTCCAATCAAGGGGTGACATCCCATAGATAAGGGGACTACATAGGGGGCTACTTGATGAGACAAATAAGCCCCCTTGTGAGTAACGTGCACTTTCTTTGCCAACATATACATGTAAGATTGAATGCTAAATATAGCCTCTCTTTGATGGGTTAAACTCTACTTTTAATACAGGATAGGAAATGCTTTTGTCATTAGAAAGCTTGTAACCCCCTGGTTTCGTCCCGTATGTACATTGCGTCATTGGTTCCAAGCTTGGTTTGCACTTTATAGATCCCATACATACATATTACTTGCAGAGATTTTGGGATGTTCATATTTCCAATTGCCTGCATCCTTCAACAAACGCTTCATATTTACTGGCTGTACATCATGTTTATTCTGTGTACTTTCTGTTCCTAAAACCCTTGTCTTGTGCTGCGGTTTCAGTTTCACAACTTAGCACATCCCCTGATTATTTGTTGGTTCATAGCTAAGCTGTTGTTAGTGTGCCTAAATCAACACAAAAGCAAATCCTGCTCTCAGCTCGGACTTTGTTGCTCATTAAGATTCAAGACTTTATATGGAGAGGCTGTATGCCAGGTAATTAATGTTAGTTTCATCCCTTTAGGCTTGGCACCCCGCAAGATTCAAAAAGTTCTGCGTGTTTTAAGCTATCTGTACTCTCAAAGGACACCGATTGAGAGCCAAAGAATGTGGAGATTTCTTATGCTCTGTTAGAACCACAGCTAAAATGCAACCTCTCAAGCTGAAATATTAGTTGGCCACATAGACCAGTCTTGTCCAGTACCTAAATGGCCTTTGTTGCTTGATTTCCCTCTACAGACAGACTGGGAAAAGTACAGAAATAGGAGTGGTTCAAGACCGGGAGGGGCCGTGAGGATAGATCAGGGGCAACGTGCCTGCCTTGGAATTAAGACGACACGTAGCAAAACAGGTTTGCTCCCCGGGTCCGCGCTTAGAAACCTCTGGGTATTAAATGCGTTATAAATAACCAATTACAATTACAAAAGAACGGAAGCCCATTTGCACTGGTGCGAAGAGTAAGCAATACAATGGTATCACTAGCATTGCAAACCGGTATCGTATATTGAAAATAGCTGAACGTGTGTGTTTCCCAGTAATCTGTAAATTATCTATTCCACTGGGTCTTGGAGAAAATTTACTACTTTGGGTGGAGCTCGATTAGCTTTAAAAAAGTGATGGATCTTCTTTAAATTATATTGGTAAAAACAAGATAAGAGGTCCCTTTTAACACTGGGTGATTTTTATTTTTACTGCATAATGCTCAGAATTTAAATAACTTTGATTCATAGAAGAAAATCGGAATAAACACGCACCTTTTGCCATGTGTGACGGGGCCACTGATCTAGCCCTGTCCGGGTTGGGAGGGAGTCAGAACCCAACAACCCTAGGTGCCAGAGAATGTGTAGACGGGCCTCCTCCCATCTTCCTGCTGTCTGTCAGGACAGTACCATGGCAGGATTTGGCATTGCGCTGTATAACATCTTTGCAGAAAGACCACAGACAAGCAAAGGAGAAGAGACTGCTCACCAGGAGAAACTAACTTATACAGCAAAGCTGTGTAGAAAAGGGGGCAGGGCTTACTGTCCTTATGTAACCTCCCCAACCCTCCCCTGACACATCCCTTGAGAGCAAGGTAAACCATTGGTAGAGAAGTGGCCAATCCAGAGAGGGAGGGATATATAAGAGGGAGCTTGAGTTTGGGAGTTGTTCAGTGTGGGCTGCAGTTTGGTGTGGGCTGCAGTTATGTGAGGACCGGCTGCAGTAGATGTCCAAGAGACCAGAGGAGGCGAGAGCGACTGGAGTGTGGAGGCTATTGTTAAGGTCGTCTGTGAAGTGTTTGTGTGAGAGAGAGGCGAGTGTGAGTAGTAGTGGTTAGAGTAGGAGTAGTGGTGTAGTAGCGATAGTTGGGAATAAGTAAAGTAGGCAGTGGGAGTAGCAAGTGAAGTAGATAAGAGGTAGACCGGTAATTGGTAGTAGAGGGCTGAGCGGGCCACCATATCCCTGGGTGTGTTAAAGGTGTAAACGTAGTAGTGAGATTGGTAGCAGTGGAATAGGAGCAGTAGTCGACGGGGAGTAGGTAGAGCGACTGACTGGTGAAATAGGAGTAGTTATTGGTATAGAAGGAGGGAACAGACGATAACAGACAGAGGGGTAGTTGGAGGTTCGAACTTTAGTAAGAACAGGAGTAGGAACGGAAGTAAGATCGATGGGTGGAGGTGGAAAGGCAGAGTTAGAGGGACAGTGGCGTGCTGGGAGGAGACTGGTATAGCAAAGGGTCAGGTTTGTGAGGGTATAAATGAGTGAGTGTGACGCTGGACGGAAGAAGGCACCATATATTATTCCCAAAGACTACTAAGCAGGGATCGTTTCTTTTTTTTAAAAACTTTCTTTATTGGTTTTTAATAACATTTAAATAACTACCTTATCCAGTTCCCCTATAAGAACTCCTGGCTCGTGGCTTTGCACGCACAGTGTTACGAATACACTTCTATTCACATTAGTTCATTCAGTATCTGTACATTAGCACGACCATTATAGGAATTGTTCCATCGCCTTCCCGATGCATTAATGTCTGTGTCTCTTGCGATGATAGGATTCCCGGAACGGTTTGACTGCTTATTATTTAATTCTTATGCACATCACACCATCTTGGGTCCAATTGGAATGTCTCATACTTTCAGGATAGGGTTTATCTGTTATGGGGTATCTGGAACTGGTTGTGTATCTTGTTGCAGTTCAGAGTAGTATTGCTGGAAGGAGGACCAGTAATCGATTGGGCGTCTACTGGCAGGGGGTGATCGTGCATACTTGGTTTCTCTTTGCTTGCAAGTATTCATATTTCGAGGGGATTGGGTCCTCCGACGTATTCCATATCTATGACAGGTAATGTCCACAGCTGTGCTGCTTCGGAGAATCTTTGGTGTCTGCGTCCTGCGTCAATGAGCCGTCCCCGAGGACCTCCTCCGACGGCCGACGACACCCGATGTGATAAGTAGGACGCACGACGCCCATAGCCTCAGTTCCGTTGTCTCTGCGAACGTGTTCGCTTTGTGAATCTCGGTACGCCTTGACTCGTTGGAGTTTGCTGTTTCAATTCTCGGTTCGTTGAACCTGTTCGGTTTGTTGTGAAGACCTGCTCATGGCGATGTCTTTCTCGTCTTCAACTCCGCGTCCGGGCTTCAAGAACTGCGGGGACTGTGGGTCCAAGATGTCGGTCACGGACTCGCACGACGCCTGCCTCTGGTGCCTCGGGGAGGCCCACGATACGGACGACTGTGTCGACTGCCAGTCGCTCACTGCAAAGGCCTTGCGGGAACGCAAGAAGAAGCTGTCGGTTGGCCGGTTGTCTAAGCCCCGGAAGTCGAGGTCTGCGGGGCTTTCGACGGATGCCTCGAGGGGCGACTCTCCGCGTCATCGTTGGAAGTCCGGTGGGTCTCCTTCCAGGAGTCGCTCTCGCCACTCCTCCGCCTCTTCGAGGCATTCCAGGAAGCGCCGGCATAGGTCGCCTTCCCTGTCCTCTTCCGAGGACTCCGCCCGTCGGCGGGTCGCTTATCCCTCCATTCAAGCGACACCGGAGGAATGGGCTTCCTTTTGGAAGCAGATGCTAGCGATTCTGGAATCGCAGGGCACTGGTCCGTCCGCGCCTCCGAGTGGGGTCGGTCGGCACCGGTCGAGAGACACCGCTCGTACGCCTTCGGGCTCGAGTAGTTGGCACGGCTTGCGGGAGAGGTCCCGCTCGGACAAGGGTAGCCGTTCTTGCCATGCCCGTGCCAGGTCCCGGTCCTCGACGCGCTCGAGACCGTGTGATCCTGTGCCGTCTTCGAAGAAGACGTCGATGCCTGTGGCGCCAAGGTCGTTGACGATTTCTCTCGAGGCTCCGCCTCTGAGGGGGTCTTCGTCGGCGCCTAGGTTGTCGAGAGAAACGCTCGGAGCTGTGGCTTCGAGGACTGTGTCGATGCCCCCGATGCTGGCGGCGCTGCAGCTGACGTCTACGCCGATTCGCTTGACGTCGATGCCTTTTCTGTCGACGCCGGCACCGACTCGTTCGGCGCCCTCGAAGCCTTTCGAGGCGGTGGTGTCGGAGGGGCCCCGTGGCACGGGGTTTGCCCCTAGAAAGGCTATGGCTAAGGTCCGGCACTGCTTTGGTCCACAGAGGTCTTCCTCTCCCGCCTGGAGTACATTTCAGAGGGTGATGAAGGCTCTGATGGCGGCCTGGTTCCGGTTACGGTTCCAGATGACCTTATCTCGGGCCATAGCCAGTTTGATGACTTGAGGCAGTTGCTGCATGACGCCAGTGGACTGGACACCTCTCCGGAGGTGGAGTTTTGTCGGCCGGAGCCTGGCTCTCATGCCGATTCTTCATATCGGCGCCTTATGTCTCGGGTTACCGAGTACTTGGGTTGGTCAGCTCCCCCAGGGGAGTTCGTTCAGGATGATCTCACGGACATCCTTGATCTAGGTCCACCCACTGACCTGGTTTTGCCTTTTCATATGGCTCTGCAGAGAAGGGTGGCGGCGGCTTGGACTGCTCCGGAGAGTCTCCCGGCAGTGGGCAAGTCTTTGTCACGAAAATACCGTCCAGCCAGTAGCGACCCCTGCTACTTGTCTAGGCGCCCCACCCCGGAGAGTTTGGTGGTGCAGGCGGCTACGGCCCCGGCAAAGCAGGCGTCGTATCCGACCATCCCTCCGGATAGGGACGACAAACGTTTTGACGGCTGGGCGAAGAAAGTGTTTTCTTCGGGGGGTATGGCGCTTCAGGCAGCCAACTCCATATGTGCCTTGTCTCGTTTCACACGCACTCTGTGGAACTGTGTTGCATTAGCGGCTGATCATATTCCCGAAGGGGACGAACGGGATGGTTTCCTTGCTATGGTTCAGGATGGCAAGGATGCTATGTGTGAGGCCGTTCAGTCGGGTTTGGACTTGGCAGATTGTGTCAGCCGGTCCATGGCGGTGAGCACCGTAATGCGCAGGTTTGCGTGGTTGCGGAAGTCTGGGTTTGCTCCTGATGTGCAGTCCCGGCTCCTCAACATGCCCTTTGACGGTGAACACCTTTTTGGCAGCAAGGCTGACGAGAGCCTTGAGAGGTTGCAGACCTCCAAAGCTGCAGCAAAGTCGTTGGGCGCTGCAGTTCGCCAACCTCCGCCTTTTCGTCCTAGGGGACAGCAATGGAGGGGAGGTTCCTTTCGCTATTACTCGTCCTTCAGTAAAGCGAGGGGAGCTGGCAGTCAAAGAGGCCATCGTAAAAGTGCCAGAGGTGGAAACAAAGGTACTCGAGGTGCCAAGGCCGCTCGGGCAGTTGCCTCTTTGCCCTCAGGCAACGCCGCAGCCGCTACCACTCAGTCATGAGGCCAGGTCCCATGGTTCGCCGGTTGGGGGAAGGCTGGCGCAGCATCTTGTAGAGTGGCAAGCCATTACTTCGGATGTGTGGGTTCTGGAGATCATAACCCACGGCTACTGTCTTCCTTTTCGGGCAGAGGCCTCACGACAATCCACCAGGGAACCTCTCTTTGAAGAGTCCGGATCCGCTCCTTGCGCAGGAAATTCAAGCCCTGCTGGAGAAAGGCGCCATAGAACTGGTGACTGTAGCGGAGAGGAACAAAGGATGGTATTCCCTTATTTTTGATTTCAAAGAAAGACGGGGGATTGAGACCCATCATGGACTTGCGCGGTTTGAACAAGCTCCTCAGGAAGGACAAGTTCAAGATGGTTACTCTCTCTCAAGTCCTCCAGGCCCTTCAACTTCAGGACTGGTTGGTGTCTCCTGACCTCAAGGACGCTTACTTCCATGTGCTGATCCATCCCAAGCACAAGAAGTACCTGAGGTTCGCGGTTGGCGACTCGCGCTGTCAGTTTCGGGTCCTGCCGTTCGGATTGACCTCCGCCCAAGGGTTTTCACCAAGCTCATGGTGGTGGTGGTGGCAGCGCATCTCAGGAAAGGGGGGATTCACGTCTACCCCTACCTGGACGATTGGTTGATCAGGGGGAGCTCTCCCGAGCAAGTCCTGGATCATCTGTCCGTCACCTGCCACTTCCTTCACAGGCTGGGCTTCTCCCTCAATTTAAAGAAGTCCCATTTGACACCAACGCAGCGGCTCCAGTACATCGGAGCAGTGCTCGACACGTCCCTGGGGCAGTGTTTTCCTCCTCAGGTGAGGGCTCTTCACATTCAGCAGATGGTGCACAAGTTTCAGTTTGCCCAGAATCTCCCAGCGTCCGGGTTCTTGAGACTGCTCGGCCTCATGCCATCCTGCATTCTTCTGGTGCCAGAGGCTCGTCTGCGGATGAGATCTTTGCAGTGGGCACTCAAGCTCCAGTGGTCTCAGTCCTCCGGCAGGCTGTCGGACCCTGTTCAGGTGCCGTCCTCGGTAGCCCGGGACCTTCTGTGGTGGGCCGTCGAGGGCAATCTGATGAAGGGGGCCCCGTTTTGGCTGCCCTGGCCGGAGGTGACGATCGTGACGGACGCATCCCTCACGGTTGGGGAGCTCATGCCAACGAGTTGACAGTCAGCGGTCGTTGGTCTCCGTCGGAGTCCAGACTCCATATCAATCTGTTGGAGCTGAGGGCCGTCAGGCTATCCCTGAAGGCTTTTCTGCCGACTGTGCGCAGAAAGAGTGTCCTGATTCTAACGGACAATACGGTGGCCATGCACTACCTCAACAAAAAGGTGGGGGCAGGGTCACTTCCGCTGTGCAGGGAGGCGATGCAGCTCGAATTCTGGGCCATACAGCAGGAAGTGTCGGTCATCTGGCCGGAGACGACAACGAGACGGCGGACGCTCTGAGCAGGCAGAGCTCGATCTCTCACAAGTGGGAGCTGGTTCAGGAGATTCTCCTGGAGATCTTTGCCCTTTGGGGGACCCCTCAAGTGGATCTCTTCGCCTCCAGTGTCAACCGGAAGTGCGAAAGGTTTTGCTCGCGGGAATTTCCTCCAAAAGGAGCCTTAGGAGACGCGTTCGTGGTGGAGTGTTCATTCCCACTGCTGTACGCGTTTCCTCCAGTCCCCGTCATCCCGCAAGTGCTGTGGAGGTTACGGAGGTTCGGTTCCCAGATGATCCTCATCGCTCCGGCGTGGGCCCGGAGGACGTGGTACCCGGAACTTCTAGACTTGTCCATCTGCCCTCCACATCGTCTTCCCTACCGAGACTGCTCTCACGGGAGGGGGGTCAGGTGCTCCATCCAGAGGTCAGATCCCTCAATCTTCACGCTTGGCTTCTGAAAGGTTGAGGTATAAGGATTGGGACCTCCCTGAAGACGTGATGGAGGTGTTGCTCTCGGCCAGGCGGCCGGCAACTAAGTCTCTGTACCGTTGCCATTGGAGAAAGTTCTGCGACTGGTGCAGAGTTCAGAATGTGGATCCTTTTGAATGTGACATTCCCATGGTTCTGTCATTTTTGCTTTCTTTGGCCCACAGGGGCTTGCAAGTGGGGACCATTAAAGGTTACCTGGCGGCGCTGTCCATATTAAAGCGCTCATCTGAAGAGTGTTCCTATTTTAAAATTCCTTTAATTTAGCAGTTTTTGAAAGGGCTCACTAATGTGTTCCCTCCGTCACCTTTTCTGGTGCCAGGTTGGGATTTGAACCTTGTTCTTAAGTTTCTTATGAGTGCTCCGTTTGAGCCTTTACATTCTTGCCCTTTGAGACTGTTAACTTTGAAAACTGTGTTTTTGGTTGCGGTTACTTCCGCTCGCAGAGTGAGTGAGTTATAGGCACTTTCAGTTAAGCCACCCTTCACTGTGTTTCACAAGGACAGGTTTGTCCTTAGAGTTCGTCCTTCTTTTCTTCCGAAGGTGGTTTCGAAATTTCATTTGAGCCAGACGGTTGTTCTTCCGGCGTTCTATCCTCCTCCACATCCTGGTAAGGAAGAGGAGAGGCTCCATAGGCTTGATCCTAGGAGAGCGTTGAGCTTTTATATTTCGCGCATGTCCCGGGTCAGAGTGGACGACCAACTTTTCATTGGTTACGCTGGAAAGCGTTTGGGACAAGCTGTGACGAAACAGACTTTGTCTCGTTGGATTATTTTAGCTACCTCCGAGTGTTACCGCTTGGCGGGTAAGGACCCTCCGGCTGGCTTGCGGGCCCATTCTACCAGAGGAGTGGCTGCGTCTAATGCCCTGCAGAGGGGAGTTCCTATTCGTCACATCTGTGATGCAGCCACCTGGGCTTCAGTACATACTTTTGTACGTCACTATTCCCTTGATTCCATCAGAGGGCAAGATCTGGCCTTTGGCAAGGCAGTTCTCTATTCCGCAATTTGATTGGGCATGCTATATTTGTATTCTAAATTCTTTCCCACCTCCTTGCTTGGTACTGCTTTGGGAGTCTGTCATAGATATGGAATACGTCGGAGGACCCAATCCCCTCGAAGAACAAGTTACTTTCTTACCTGGTAACGTTCTTTCGATGGGATGGTCCGACGAAGTATTCCATATCGCTCCCTCCCTGCCTTCCCCGCTGCAGAATTTCATTTGCGATTGCAGCTTGCGTTCCGCAAGGCCTTGTGTGTCTAACTGGCAGCAAACTGGTTGCACACGTTCTGGGAAAAAACTATAACTGAGGCTATGGGCGTCGTGCGTCCTACTTATCACATCGGGTGACGTCGGCCCTCGGAGGAGGTCCTCGGGGACGGCTCATCGACACAGGACGTAGACGCCAAAGATTTTCCGAAGCAGCACAGCTGTGGACATTACCTGTCATAGATATGGAATACGTCGTCGGACCATCCCATCGAAAGAACGTTACCAGGTAAGAAAGTAACTTGTTCATTCTAACCATCTCATATAACTTGGTGCATTACCTTTCCCCCATGTTCTGGCAATCTGTTATCTAGCTGTTACCGTGGCCATCCCCAACAGCTGCTTCTCAGTCTGGGAGCTCCTTTTGATCAGCGCTAGGAGCATAGCTCTGGTGTATATATGTACCGTGGGCAACATCAGTCATTGCCACCTCAATCCTCTCTCAGAAAGGTCTGATATGCTGGCATGACCAAACTACATGATAAAAATCCACTGAGTCTGCATTACACCTTCTACATGAGGGGGATCTCTCCTGGTAGAATCTGCTTAACTTGGCCGGGGAATAGTAGACTTGATGTAAGAATTTAAATTGTATCAGCCTGAACCGACTGTTCAGTGACAGGTTACGTGTCGGTATACAGATTACTTTCTATTGTTCTTCCTTTATTATTGTCCCCGGTCTTTCTCCCAGGTATTTATTTTTTATTTTTTTTTAAATATGTTTATTTTAAACCAAGAGAGTGGCAACAGTACAGAATAATCGAGACATGTAAAGCAGCCCCATGAATCCCCTCTAATCCCCCCACTTCCCCTGTGGCCCTTGGTCTGTGGACGCTTCCCGCTAGTTTGTGTTCACTGGTCCTGCTTCGGTTATGATACCCCTGTCAGGGAGCATCTTAGTCTCTCCAGGCTCGCCGGGCGTTGGCGGGCTTGTAAGTCAATGCAGGGAATTTCTGATCATGTTCCAGCACGGGGGCCCAAGTGTTCTGGAAGCGGTGGAGGGTCCGGCCTTTGCTGCTGTTACCTTTTCCGCGATCAATGTGTCCCAGATTTTTCCCCACCACTGGATTATCGAGGGGCCGTCCAGGGCTTTCCAGGAACGGGCGATCACTATTTTCCCCGCCAGAAGGCATTGAGTTAGTAGTTTAGCTTTGTTTCCAGAGCACGGATAGATCCCGCGAATCAGGGCCCCTAAGAGGATGGGCTCAGGCTCAAGGGGGAGGGCCGTCTGGGTGATATGTTCAATGGCCGCCAAGAATTGTTTCCAAACTGTTGGATACCTGGGCATGCCCACCACATGTGGAAAAAGGAGCCCGGTCGGCCGCACCCTCTCCAGCAGCTAGGGTCCTGGGAGTGATTCATATGATGGAGCCTAAGGGAGGAGTAGTACCGGCGCAGCAGGTTTTTGTATGCGCATTCTCTGTTGGTGACACATGCGGTTGACGCGTGTGTTCGAGTCCAGATGTCCACCAAGGCTTGATCCTCAACCGGGTGTCCCAAGTCAGCCTCCCACTGGGCTCTCCCAGGTATTTCTATATGATTGACTCCTACCAATCCTCCCCCATATGAACATTTTGTAAGTGATTGAGACCAGTTTCCTAGTGCATAGAGGATTGATCCAGTATTGGAGAATAGAGTGGGGGTCTGGAGCCCAGGGGAACATGGGCCACTTAATTCTTAAAACCTTCCAAATCCTAAAATATAAAAGCAAGGACACTGCGGTCCACTCCCCCCTGGCCCGCAAGACATCCCACTTTATAAACTGTTCTTTGTGAACCAAGTCACCCAGCATCTGGACCCCCAGTTTCTGAAAGTGAATCTGGAATGTTTTGTTGTGAGTGAGTGGGATCCCACAGATTTTATGTATTGGGTGGTCTGGGGAATAGCATGTCTCTCTGCACCAATTATTCGACCAATCTGTTCCCAGACTCTACATGTCACTGCTATGGGATGGACCTCAGTCCAGGGTACTCTTTCCCGGGTGCCCCAAAGCATTCCCAGTATGTCATTCTGGCTTGCGATTGGCCTCGCCAGTAGAGAGTGAGGAGAGTCGTATATAGAAGATCTCCATGCCTCGATGTATTGGACCTGTGCCGCCAAAAAATACAGATATAAATTTGGGTATTCTAGCCCACCTTGCTCGTACTGCAACGTAAGAGTATCATAGGACACCCTGGCTTACCTACCTGCCCAGGCCAACTGCATCATTAGACTTTTGGCTCGTGTCCCGAAATGTGTAGGGGGTCAGATAGGTAACTTATTAAAAATGTAAAGCAGCCTGGGGAGAATAATCATTTTAGCCAATCCACTCCATGCTGCTTGGGAAATGGGCAGAAGGATCCACGGTTCCACTCTGTATTCCAATAGTTCTAGCGTTCTTACATAGTTGCTCTTATAGAGATCTCCCACCGTTGTCGACGCCAGGATACCTAAGTACCCGGTCAAGTGGCACAGCGAGTAGAGCGCTCGCTTTGACATCTGTGCAGAGCCTGCTAAAGCAGGTTCGAATCCGGCGGGGCCAAACTCAGCCTTTCATCCTTCCGAGGTCGATAAATGAGCACCACACACCGTGGGTAATAATAAGCAGCGCTCAGATACCTGAGGGTTCGTAGCGCTATATAAATGCCAAATTATTATTATTATTATTAAGTAACGTAAACCCTGGGGGCACCAGCGGAAGTCTCCCCCTATGTATACCTGTCATACTCCTGGTGTCAGGGGCAGTACCTCAGATTTGTTCCAATTCGCAGCCCGAGATATCCCCAAATCTACTTATCTCCTGTGTCAGCGGGGGGAGCTTCAGCCTGGGGTGTTTGACGTACAGTAATATATCATCCACAAATATTGAGATGACGGAGAGATGTGAATGTATTCGTATACCCCGGTGTGCATGCAGTTCTCAGATGTGTCACGCTAATGGTTCCATTGCTAGAGCGAACAGGATCGGCGGAAGTGGGCAGCCCTGACGTGTGCCGCGACGGATAGATGTAGTCTAACTCTATCTCGTTTAAACCGCCGCCTTGGGGGGCCATATACAGCAGGCGAATCCAGCGGAGGAATGTGAGGCTGAATCCGGCTGAATACAGAGCGGCAAAGGACCTCGAATAGAAAAGGCCAGGAGTAACGTGCAGAGTAACAGTCTGCATCAGTCTGAGAGGACATGCTTTTCGTTTCCCTGCTGTTAATTTTGTGGACTGCTGCTGCTTTAAGGATCAACAAGACCCACTGCCTTTAAAAACTCTGCTTCAGCGCGGAGCACGCGCGGAATAACGTGCAGAGTAACAGTCTGCATCAGTCCGCAGCGGGAGGCGAGGAGGTGAAACGCCCTGCTCTACTGAACGCTGCCGCTGACACTGCTCCCGAGGTGGTGAGGTAGGCGGAAACGTATTGGAGCTCCCGCTCCTGCACTGTAAGCTCCATTGGCTCTGCCAAATTTCTGCATTTCTACACACCCATTAACTTCTTACTTAATTGCACAAAATGGAGGAAGAACCTGATCAACGCTGTCTGAGGAGCCATGTGAAAAAAAACGCTGTCCACGCTCCAAGTCTAAACAACTCCATCCCCGCCCTTAGGACGGGGAGCGTACTTGAATCTGTAGCAGACTTGCTTGATCATTTTGACCCTTTTGACCCAGCTGCTACTATGGGATCCCGCCCCCCGCTTCCCTCTTTCCCCTTCCCTTCCCTCTGCCCCAAATTGACAGCCTGGGTCAACCAACGCCTGTACCCATATCTGGCCTAAGCGGGAAAGAAAATAACGACGACCACCTACCGGCCCCAGGCGGCTCTCGAGCCTCTGCGCTTCAATTATCTGCAACGCCAGTGCAGCCGCTACCCTCGGCGGCCAAAGGGGGTGGAACTTCTGCATTAGCAGAGCAAGCGCGGGCGGCCACGCTCGCCAATGCCATCCGCCCCAGCACCGCCTCTGCAAGTGGCCTAGCCCGCGAGAGGATTGGAGGAACCCTCGCGGCGGGCCTGAGGGCAGTGGATAAGGCGGGCGGAAACGTCCAAGCGCCACCACAGGAGCCTCAAGACCCATTGACGGGTCTCACTGGAGAGACTCCGCGCACGCTAATAGTGTCTCCCTCAACCTTTCTGCCAGATACCATATCAGAAGACGTTGGGGAAGTGTGACACCCAACCCAGCTCCCAGGACCACCATCAAGGACACAAATAAACTACCTGTCAATGGACCATCTCGGCTATGGTCCACGCGCCGCCTCAGGGAGCACTTTCTGAACAAATTGACTCAGGAGAAACAGTGGCTTCATCAAGTGTATTACCCACGCCCAGTGAGCTACCTCATAAGCCTACAATACATCCTTCTGTTGAATCATCAAAGAAGTCTACGGTACTAGCACCAAATGCGATGGCGGCCCATGACTTAGACGTGGGCTCCCTCAATCACAGTATCACCTCAATATCTAATGCAGAGTCAGCTGCAGAACAACAATCTAGGGCTCTGGACACTTTAAAGTTAAAACCAAACTCTTTGACAAACAAGAAACGAATACAGTACAAAAAAAGAGGCAAGCCCAAATCAAAACTTTCCCTGGCACAAGGAATCCCCGAGAAACCAACGACACAAAAAAGAAAGGAAGAACTCAATGCAAAAGAAATCAAATCAACCAAAAGCTTGGCCCCGCCCAAAAAAAGGGGGCCTGGAATAATCTCTCTACCTACTCTACTCCTTTCCAACGCCCTACTGAATTTCTTTAGGATTCAAGGAAAGTGAAAACTATCCAACGAGTTTCAACTCTGGGACACAGAAATTTTGGAAGCACTGGACGAGACTCCTCCGCGAGCCAAATGCAGAAAAACACTATGTCCTCAAGACGAACATCATGATGTCACACTGAGAGAATCGACTCACACGCCGCTCATGGATGAAAATACTACATAGATAGTGCCTTGTATTCATCACGAAATAACAGCAATGAGAGAAGTCCAAATGGGACCACCAACCCAGGGCTCTGCCACAGCTACAATGCCCCCTGCCAAATTGGTTCCGTTGAGACCGGACCAACCGAAACAAACAAAACAGATAGAGGCGCAGTTAGGGCAATCCTACCCTAACTCAGCATGCCTCCATCCAAGGACACAAAATCCATCCACAGAACCGCAGGCAGGGAAATCTAATTGCCCTGAAGTAAGCATCATGGACAAAACAAAAGAAAGGCCAGAAATACAAGCTTGGCCGGCCCAGCATGGGAATGTTAGACATACTAGACCTGCTTCAGCCAAAATCATACTCGATACACAGAGAAATGAGTCCGCAGCCTTGGACTAAGGCTCACCTATCTACCCCAAACGCTCGGCTGTCTATACAAGAACATTCAACAACTCCTTCAATCTTCCGGAGGCCGGTGGCCCCGCAGTTAGACATCGACATTCAGTCACGAGTGCTTTAACAACAGACTGTAGAGAAACACCTTTAAAAAACGGAAGGCTAAATGAATCCCAAACATTCACACAAAAAGACTCACCGAATAATAAGAAAGACATGACAACGATCATGTCTGCAATAACTATCGCAATGACGCCATTTTGCAAACTTTACGAAACCCTAGGCAACGCCTCGAGAGCCAACACAGCCACATTGGCTATTATACATTCGAAGCTGACTTTTCTGGAGGGCTTTATAACGGCCATAGATTTGAAATATGATATTTCACAAAGGAAAAGAGACATAATTGAACTTGAGTGTGAAAACGCCATGGCGGGCATAAGCCATAATGATGCTCCACTGGGCCGGATGGAATCGAAACCAACTCGGACGCTGCAGAAGAAAGGAAATGATGAAATTGCTCAAATATTCCTTAACAGCCCGAAAACACCTGCAACAGTGAGCAGAAAACAGCCACAGACCAACTCCGGGCCAACTCAGATTGCTAGCCAAAGTCAGAGGCAGGAGAAAAAGGCCCTTACATTGGCAGAGAAGGAGCAAACAGAGCCACCGATTCAACCTCATATACATGCAAAACTTGCTACTACCACGACGGAACATAGGCCGACTAAAGACACGCCAAACCAAGATCCAGCCGAAATGACGGCTGCTTCGTCAATTGACCTAACTCAGTCACCCAAATCGACCAACGATGTTCTGAATTCCAGTATTTTATCCAATGTGTCTCACTATAAAGAACAAGAGTCCCCCGAAAACTTCAGATCTCTTAACAAGGCTAACACAGGCCACACCAAATCTCAAAACAGTACAAATTCTTTTAAGAAGATCTCAATTCCAAGTTCCATGGAGGGTCCTCTGCTACAACACCCAAGTCAGGTCGATCACCCCTCCTCAGACTCAACAACAGCAATGCATGTACCGCTTATAGGCTCCTCTAACAAATCTACACACGGAAGTCTGGTGACACAGGCGCGGAAAACACACACGCCAACAGAAAAAACAGAGGCAACGGTAACTATGGATAAATCAACGCGCCTGTTTAAAATCGAGCAGATCTCAAACAGAGACAAATACATGGTTCTAAACCGTAGAACAGTGCTAAAAATCACAGCAGCTACATCTGGCCTAAATCATTTGAAAACGGAAGATTTCATATTAATAGAGCCATACCACAGAGATAACCAGGCAAAAGCCTATCTTCACATCAAAGCAGCCGCAATCCAACACCTGAGCCGGGACGTAGGGAAAGAACTAAACTCGGCCGGATTTCTGCTATCCGAATTAAAAAAAAACAGTATCCTCATACAAAAAACGAACTCTGGAAGTTCCGGTGGCTCTAAAAAGAAGGCCGTCACCCAACGCATCAGATCAGCACTCCACCCGTAGAGCAGAACTGAAGGCTCCAGGAAAAGGAACCTCGGGTAGATGATCGCAATACACCTCGAAAAATAGACCGGAGGCCTGCAAGAGGAAGACACACAGAGAAACCCTATCGGAAAGACTCAAGGTCTTTCCATCCCAAGACAAAAGTAGGCGTAGTCCGGACCATTCCTCATTGGATAGACATCGTAGATACGAAAGAAGAGAGAGGATAAGAGGCTATTCTCTTCAACGAAGAAGACTGAACAGCAACAGAATTCACAGGCATCAGTCGCCGAGCAATAGATTCCCTGATACAATGGACACTACAAAGATCGATCTGACTTTGGGCGGACCATGGAACTGGCTAAAAGGAGCGCTTACTTCTAATCGAAGCAGATAGCAATTATCCAACGAAGCCAAACAAGTCGACTACTCAAAGGTGTTGACGTTCGCCTCGTGGAACACCAGAGGCCACGCACACCTAACCGACCCCAACAGTGAAGACCTTGGCCGCTTTGATATTCTGTGCCTCCAGGAGACCTGGCTCCTAGAAAAACCGTCCATGAATGGATCCGAAATTGAGGCCTCTCCAGCGGTCAGAGGACTCCTAGGCCGGCCTTCCGCTGGCTTTACTCATTGCTGTGAGGACAGGCCAAAACTTCGTCAAAACCAGTTAGAACCTACGGGATTCTGGCATTTCTTATTGAATGGACGCATTTTCTGGAGAACATAAGACAATGGACTGAGACCTCTCTTGCAGTTATAACTACCTACTGGAACCCACAAAGAACATCGATCACGGCTTTCTGCCATGCCATGGCCGACACTATAGACACCATTGTAGTGGACTGGAACACCACGCATGTCATAATATGCGGCGATTTGAACACCAAATGCCTCCACCCCAAAGAAGCATCTTTACATTCAGTGGCTGCGTCGCTAATGGAATCAAGGGGTCAAGTCTGGATGAACTTGATGGCCTCAAGAAATCTACATAATGCAGCATGGATCAAAGGGGCAAGCGCAAATCCCTACTTGGGAACGAGGTTCCTCCACGGCCACCCTGGACTATATTTTCATCTCAAACGATTTGTGTGCAGACATCGATAGCTTCAAGGTGACCAAAACAGACCCGAGCAACCATAACATGCTCACTCTCGGATGGTTTTCGGCCTCTCGAGAAACCAGAAGCTACACAGCTTCGGTGGAGTCCAATCCCCAGCAAACTCGACTCCGCCTTACTGCCGCCAGTGTGAGAGCGATGATCCAACAATTCGCTACAACTGGGGACCTATCACCGCTCTCCAAGACATCCCAGAGACATAACTATATCCCGCTCTTGATAAAGTACAAGTCTGAGAAAAAGGAGGCAAAGCCCATTCCCTTTACCTACAACCACACATATGATAAAATAATAGCTGAAAAAAAAAGGTCGTGAGAACAATGAAACACAACGCAAAAGCGGCTAACACTAATCAGGGGTGGGAACTATGGACAAAGGAATATAAAAACTACAAAACTTGGATCAGACTACGCAGGGCAGTTCTGTACCAAAATGACGCCGAAACCATGATGAGAACACTATCAACTAAAAAAACAGCTGATTTCTGGGCTTTGATTAACATTTCACAAGGAAAGACAGGAACAAATATGATCAACTCATTTCCTGAACCAGCTTGGGTCGAGTTCTTTACACATCTTTTTTCTCCTCTGCCAACAAACGCGACCCCCAGCCTGGACTTAAACTTGGCTCCCTCGGTGGATCTCTCTGCAAAAGTAGACATCACAGCGGCCATTCAAAAGCTAAAAACCTCTAGAGCCCCGGGACCTGATGGCCTTACGAACACCGACTTAAAAACACACATCAAAGAAGGGACAGATTTTATCGGTCTTCTGTTCAGTTGCTGCAGAGCTTTCAGACAGATCCCAGCATCCTGGACAAAAGCTGATATCATTCCAATTTTCAAAAAAGGAAGCAGAGAAGAGCCAGCAAACTATCGACCAATAGCCCCACTGGATTTCATGGGTAAACTGTTTGCTACTCTTCTTCTCCAACATTTTCGGTGCTTGGCAAAATCGGCCCCGTGTGAAGATCCCTTCGAGCTGTGCTTCAAGAAAAATGGCGGAACGGCAGTGAATATCCTTATACTCAGCATGATTAAGGCCAAAATAAAGCAATAAAACAGTCTATGCGGCCTTTATAGACCTGTCGCAGGCTTTCGACAGAGTCGACAGACCGTTGCTATGGAAAAAGCTAAAAGGCTGGAGCTGCCCAGAAGAAATCTTGCAACCGATCATAGCCCTCCATTCAAACACTACCTTTTGTGTCTGCTTGAACAAGCACGGCACTCTTACCAAAGAAATCCCAGCTGAAGGAGGAGTGAAACAAGGATGCCCGCTGGCCCCGGCTTTGTTTCTAGCCTTTTTGGGCGACTTTAAAGACTTAGAAGCTAATGTTCGGAGCTTTCCTCCAAAGCTCGACAACATGGTGGATTCTCGAATCCTCTATGCTGACGATATGATTCTCCTAGATCAGACCCAAATAGGCCTCCAACGCCAGCTGGACAATTTGGCAGAGTACATGGCCTCAAATAACCTTATCATAAACATCGCCAAAACAAAAATCATGATCTTTGCCAAGAACCGACAACCTAAGACCACAGCTCACATTTGGTCTGTGAATAGATGCCGTATCGAAGTGGTCCCTCACTTTAAATACTTGGGAGTCATTCTTGATGTAACACCACAGGAGTCCCAAATGCAATCATATCTTTGGGACAAAGCCAAGAACCTGACCTCGCAACTGAGACTGATTTGATTGTAGGTTCGGCAAATTTTCATTGATTCCTGCAATCAACTACTATAAGGGGAAAATTGTTCCGGCATTGACATACGGCATGGACGCTACGATTAGCATGCCGAGTTCATTCTGGCCAAAACTGGAGGGCTACATTTGGAAGACGATTTTGGGTCTACCTAATTCAATTCCGATCGCTGCTGTAAGAAGAGAGCTGGGCCTATTGTCGCTGGGGGCCACTGTCAGTCTCTCCGCACTGGCTATGTACTGAAAGACTCTTATCCAAGACGATCCGCCAATTTTTAACATCATTGGCAAAGAGCTAGCGGCAACCAAATGCGAGGGTATCCAGAAATGGATTATTTGCCAAGAAAAGAAACGAAGAGGTGGTCTGCACCACAGATGATTTAATTTCCTTTCCACAAAAAGTGATCCAAAAACTGAAACACCAAGACTGGATATCTACTGGCGACCTAACCTCGGCGATTAAATCCTTAAAGCATTTGCCGCCAACATATAATAAGCTAAATTCCGCTCTGGCCTGCTGCAAAAAATTTCCGGATAAAAAGCTACAAAGTCTCTTTTTACGAGCCTGTTTGAACTTACTCCACACCAGAGAGATTCTGGGGATAAGAAGCCAGGCCAGTGTCACAACATGCAGACTGTGTCTAAATGAGGACTCGAAAGAAACAGTTCGACATCTGCTGCTAAATTGTCCCACTCTCAATCTAGAACGCTCAGCAATCCTGGCTCCACTATGGGTAAACTCTGTCTTGGTAGAAGAAGACACGTGGTGGTGCCGACTTATTTCTGGTGAAAAAGCACAATGGGCAGTAGCCACAAGCAAACTAATGGAAACAGCTTTTATAAAGATAAACGCCAAGATTCCAGCTAGCAGCCAGTGATCAACCATTACTTCGTGTAATTACATCTCACCACAAACCTATTGGGGCAATCTGAGTAGAGTTTCCAGATGGGACTCTCTCTTTCTCTCTCTGTGCCTAACTAACGGTCTAATGAAACCCACCTGTACTAGATGAAGCTGGATTCTAAGTGATTTGTTGACTATTCACGGCTGATTAAACCAGCCAAAAGAACAAGACGCGTAATTGAAATTCTTTGGGAAATTGTTGGAATTTGGTAGAAAGTTTACATGTATCTACATTAAATCTTATCTCGTTTACTTCTTCTTGTAAAAATCATTTTTCTTTCTTTGATTAAATACAAGTAAATAAAAAAATAGGAAAGGCCACTCGATAGAGTCAAAGGCCTTCTCCGCATCCAGGGCACTATTACAATAGGGATCTCTGGGTCTACATTGTGCATGAGAGTGAACAGTCGCCTCAAATTATTCTGGGTTGACCGACCCGGGATGGAAAACTGCCTGATCCGGTAAAAAGAGTGCAGGCATGTGTGGGAGGGTACAGCCTGCTAGTATCTCGGCAAGTATTTTATTGTCGCATTGATTAATGATAGTGGTCTGCACAATGTGCATTTTCGAGACTCTTTTTCAGGCTTAAGAGGCACTGTCACTAGTGCCGTTCTTGTAGAGTCTGTGAGGGTACCTGTCGATAGAGCATTTTCGTACATATCGCGTAGGCTTGGGAGCAGGCGGTCCAGGTAGGTTTTAAAAAATTCTGCGGTTATTCCATCAAGACCAGGGGCCTTACCATTAGGGAGGGAAAGTACTGCCTTGCGGATCTCCTCCTCTGATATAGGAGCGTTCAAGGCCATCTCATCTAGGTACTGCATCAGCACATCGTGTCCTGCGCTGGGGCGGGCCCGTATTTAATTGATCATAGTATTTTCGGAAAAAACATTATTGATCCCCACTAGGTCCCTGATGGGGTGTCCATCACTGTCTTCGACCCCGATAATGGGGGTCGCTTGACGTTACTGTTTGATGGCCCATGCTAGCGTCCTACTGGGGCGGTTGCCCTCTCCATACCTTGTCACCAAGAAACCTTACCACCCTGATGGTGAGTTTGTGTAGTTCTTCTCTATGCCTTCCCAGGGCTTCATGCGCTTCGATCAGATCTGTGACCCCCTGTTTATTCTCTAACTACTTAATGGTTCCTTCCAATACTTGCATTAATCTCTGTATAGCCTTTAGGACACCCCCCGTTCCTTAGATATACTGCACCCTCTTACATATACTTTAAATGCCTCCCAGATCACCCCTGAGTCGGGCACTGAGCCTTCATTGGTCAGGAAGTAAGTTTGTATGTCTTGGCCAACCTCCTCCCGGAACCCCACCACCCCTGTCTTCTAGGGCAGTGGCTCTGAACTGCCAGCGTAGTTGTCTTGGAGGTCCATTCGGGCCAGCTATAGGGGTCAGGACTGGGGAGTGGTCCGAGAAGGTTCGGGGTAGTATGTTAGCTTCTAGCACACATCTAGCCATGGGGGGAGGTCATGAGGTAATCTATTCTGGACAAACTCCCGTGGACGCCAGAGAAGGTGTACTCCCTATCCAATGGGTGTATCTCTCGCCATATGTCGTGTAGTTCATGATAGTCGGCGATGGTGGACCAACCTTGGGCAGCGCAGGGTAGGGATTGTGTGTGCCGTGGAGGACCTATCTAGTTCTAAAGTAAGGGCCATGTTAAAATCGCCCACCCAAATAATGTCATATTCTGGGAATTTATGAATGTGCTTGGCGCATTGGTGGAAGAACTCAGGGGAATCAGTGTTCGGCGTATAGACATTTCTCCAGCATGGGTTCTGGCATGGATTCACATGCTCATGAATATTCCCCGTCGTCAGGCCGGGAATCCTCGGTAAAGAAAAAAATCAGTATCAGTTTTGTTTCTGATCTGTCTTTCTTAGTAGTAGCCAATCACTGATCTCTGGGTTATACTGCCCCCAGCCAATGACTGCCCTCTACCTAAGCCCCTCCCCTGGCAGCCATCCTCAGATTTTTACCGCAAGTTCAAGTGTTGGGAGTCCTCGTATTTTAGCTCTCGAGCTTTTACTGCATTTTCATGCTTTTTCAGGAGAATGTTCTCATTTTTTCGGTTAATCGAGCCTCAAGCTCCACCGTTTCTTTTTCCAATAACGGGGACCCGTTTCAGAATTCTTCTACGCCCCTCAATGGTGAAGTTTTCGTCGAGTTACGCTTCTTGGAGGATTCCAGAAGATCTGTGGCCTACCTCAATGGACATGGCCCAGGACAAGGGAAGCTCAACGGCCGGATCCAAGCTGTTCAGGAGCTGCCCAGGAGCTGCCCAAGATGCGGATTGCAAAATGTTTTCAAGGAGGACGAGCATTCGAGATGTCTCTACTGCCTTCATGAGGACAAGACGCACATGGAGAAGGACTGTGCGTTCGGCACGAACCTGTCGGAACGGACCAAGCAAGATCGTCGTTCCCGCCTCGCTGTCTGGCTGGAGAAGGGCACAGCAGGTGAGAAGGTGAAGAAAAAGGCTGAGCGGTCTTATAAGTCCTGTGAGGGCGCCCTGGCGACGGGGGCCCAACAGAAGGCCAAGCACCGCGAGTCCGTGGGAACCGGGAGCGCCGAAAGGTCGGGCTCCTCGGCTGCCAGGCAGGGCGCGACTTCCACTGCACGATCAACCACGAGCCAGCACTCTGGTTCGGGGAAGAGGAAGTCCGACAACCCGGGTAAGCTTCTGGATAGGCCCTGGTCGATCTTGAAGGGAGCCGAGGGGGAACGAGGCTATGACCCTCCCCCCAAAGTGAAGGCCCAGGACGCACCTAAGGTGGTGAGGGCCTTGATCCACCCGGCAAAGGCCTCTATCGAGGTTGTTGCAGCGGCCCTGGCGAAGCCGGCAGAGGCTACGACAGTGGAGGCGGCCTCGGGGCCCAGAGATTCCCTGCCGCCACGAAGTGAATCCTCTTTCCAGACCATCGTTAAGACCACCGTGAAGACCCCGGCGGAAAAAGAGGGGCGGTGGGGCCGGTGGCCATTACGGACTCGGATTCAGCCTCCGAGGAGGATCCGGTGGAAACTGTGAAAGGCCTCAACTAGAGGTTCATAGGCCTCAACAAGAGGTTCGAGAAGGTTCGATCCCAGGGGACGATTCCCGCTGATGTGATCGAAGATGGCGACGATGGTGACGACGAGGGCCCAGTCGAGCAGCCATCCCGTCCGTCGCAGCCATTACCCGAGCCCTAGGATAGCTCGGCGGCCATTTTGTTGGCGATCCAATCCTTATGTACTGAGATAAGGACGAGATTACCACGTACCCCGACGGAGGATCCAGAACCAGACCCGTTGGGAAGCCCTCCGAAAAAGCGGAGGAGAGTCCACCCCACTCCGCCCTTCGTGCCCGCGAGGCCTGTGGACCCCTCACCCCCCTCGCCGGACCCCAGAGAGGATACGGCGACTGATACAATGACGGGGACGGACGACGATGGCGGCGATGACACAACGGACATCCCGTCATCACCCCCCCTCGGGCTTCTCCGCCCGATGAAATTGGCTCGTTTCACGCCATGATAACCAGGGCATCTGAGCTCTTCCAGCTCTGCCCTGAGGAATAGAAAAAGGAAGGGTTTCTTTACCAACGACGAGAGGCCAAGAGAAAGACGGTCCTCGCAGTGCCGTTACTCGACGACATCTGGGATGAGGGGCTGGCTATCCTCAAGAACCCTTCCACGACACCGGCCAAGAGGGACAGGTACGAGAAGAAGTACCTGGTCCCCGATGCCGCCCCCTTGTGCCTCAGGGCCCAGCCCACGCCGGTCTCTGTCGCCTCGGCAGCGGCCAAGAAGAAAGCAGCAGGTGCGGCGGCTTCAACTTCCACTTCCCCGACGGACAGCGAGGGCAAGAAGTTGGACTCGACGACGACAATTAAGGCGGCCAATGCCTTCACGATTGTGGCCCGTTACGACAGGGAGCTTTGGTTCAAGATAGCTCCTCTGCTAGACTTCCTACCGGACGACAAGAGGGCGGAGGCCCTACAGATTCTGCAGGAAGGAGAGGTGGCGTCGGATCACGCCATAACGGTGGCAACGGACATTGCCGATACTGGATTTCGCCAACTGGGCAACGGGGTTTGCCTCCGATGACGAGGATGGCTCAAGGCGACGGACTTTCGCCAGGACGTCCAGACCAGAGTTTTGGAAATGCTGTTCGACGGCAACAACCTGTTTGGAAAGACAGTGGATGAGTCCCTCCAGGCCATCAAGACAGACACGGAAACAGCCCGAGCCTTAGGAGTCCTTCAGCAATGGCGGCCCTTTCGGAGCTCTGGAGGCAGACAGGGAGCCTCCAAGGGATCCAGCGGCAGCTCTTCTACTTACCGCCAGGCGGCCCGCTCCTCGTCTCAGGAGGCCTACAGAGGCTGCGGCAAGCAAGGAGGGTCTCGCCGCCGTCGGCAAGGAGGCCAAGGCGGCAAGGCCTCTTCCAAGCAGGACTGAACCGGCCGTTGCATCGGGCCCCCACCGAAGCACCCCGGTGGGAGGCCGGCTGAAGAAGTTATTCAGCATGTGGGAGTCCATCTCCACCGACCGTTGGGTGCTGGACACCCTGGCCCGCGGACACTCGCTGGAATTTCAAAAGAAGTGTCCTCGCATTCCTCCCGTGGCCAGGAAGGAGAATCACATCCCTCAGCTGCTGCTGGAGGTAAGGGCGATGCTCAGGAAGGGGGCCATCAAGCTCGTCCCCAAGAGGCTCCGGGGCTCCGGAGTATACTCAAGATACTTCCTCGTCCGAAAGAAGACAGGCGGTTGGCGCCCCATCCTGGACCTGCGTCAGTTGAAAAAATACATCAAGGCACAGAAATTCAGGATGGTCACCCTCCAGCACGTGCTGGGACAGCTGGAGGGCGGCGACTTCCTATCGTCACTGGACCTGGAGGATGCTTACTTCCACATCCCCGTTCTAAAAGGTCACAGAATGTTCCTCAGATTCATAGTCCAGGGGCGTCACTACCAATTCAGAGCCCTGCCGTTCAGATTAAAGTCGGCACCCAGGGTGTTCACCAAGTGCCTCGCACCGGTGGCGGCGCGGCTGCGCCTGCAAGGAATCCACGTCTACCCCTACCTGGACGACTGGCTAATCCGTGCAAGGTCAAGAGAACTCACCGTCGAACACACAGCAAGGACCGTCCGCCTGCTCACCTAGCTGGGATTCGCCATCAACTACCCCAAATCCCATCTGGTCCCGTCGCAGGTGGCACTGTTTCTGGGAGCGAAGCTTGATACAGTGAAGCAATTGGCATCTCCGTCGGAAGGCCATTTTGGGCAAGGTGCAGCGCCTGTTAGCCACAGAGGTGGCCAAAGTGAGGTCCATCAAGTCTCTCCTCGGGATGATGTCCTCGTGCATCTACCTTGTGCCCCTTTGCAGACTTCGGATGCATCCGCTACAAGAGTTCCTCGATGCCCGCTGGTTTCATGCGGCGGGCTGCTTCGAAGACAGGATCCCACTCGACAAGGAGTTCCGTCGGGATATTCTATGGTGGGGGGCCCGTGCGCACCTCTCGGTAGGCATGGACTTTCAGGCCCCAGCGTATCAGGAGACGGTAATGACAGACGCCTCCCTGGAGGGATGGGGGGGGCCCACACCGGAGATCTCCACGTAAGAGGCCTCTGGCTCCCGGAGGAGAGGTCTCTTCACATCAACATCCTGGAGCTACGAGCCGTGTTCTGGGCGCTCAAATCGTTCGTTCCGTCCGTCGAGGACAAAGTGGTGAGGATCTTCACCGACAACACCACCACCACCACGATGTTCTACATCCGGAAGCAGGGAGGCACCAGATCCCCAGCCCTATCCAAGGAGGCCCAGGATCTGTGGCACTGGGCCGTCGCCAAGGGGATGTTTCTGGTTCCCTTCCACCTGGCAGGAATAAAAAACACCATTGCCGACTCACTCAGCAAGGAGCTGCGCTCGCCTCGTGCCACGAGTGGGAACTACGCCAGGACCAAGTGGATCGGCTCTTTCAGCGATGGGGCAAATCTCAGATCGACCTGTTCGCGACGGCGACGAACTCCAAGTGCCAGAGGTACGCCAGCAGGTTCGCCCAGCCGAGGAGCATGGGCAATGGTTTCTCGTTCCCTTGGGACGGCCTGTTCCTGTACACGTTCCCTCCGGTGCCGTTGCTGCTCCGTCTCATCAACCAGCTCAAGAGGTCCAGGTGCAGGATGATCCTCGTCGCACCGGAGTGGCCGAGACAGATCTCGTTCCCGCACCTTCTGGACTTGTCAGCGTCCCAACCTATCAAGCTGGTGACGGACGCGGATCTTCTCTCCAGAGAAGGAGGCGCCATTCTCCATCACGACCCGGTGTCGCTGAATTTGCAGGCCTGGCTCCTGCAGCACTAGAGTTTGGAGGATACGATATCCTGGCTGACTGCAGAGAGGTTCTTGCAAAAGCCAGGGCGTCCTCAACTCTCAAATGTTATGGACATAAGTGGAAGAGGTTCTCTGTCTGGTGCCGTGCACAGAAGATTAACCCTCTGCGGATTACGGCCCCTCAAGTATTGCCGTACCTACTGTCGCTGGCCAAAGCTGGGCTGGCTCACGCCTCCATCAAAATACATCTGGCTGCCATTTCCCGATACACCAGAACTACAGGACGAGCGTCCTTGTGGTCTCATTGCCTGGTGAAGGAATTTATGAAGTGACTATTCCGATCGTTCCCGCCGGTGAAGGCCCCTGCCCCGGCGTGGGAGCTCAACGTGGTGCTGACTAGGCTCATGGGGGCCCCATTGCAGCCTATGCACTCGGCGCCGTTGAAGTTCCTGTCGTGGAAGACAGTATTTCTTGTGGCCATCACCTCCGCACGACGAGTGGGAGAGATCTAGGCCCTATCTTGCAAGCCTCCATACTTGACTTTCCACGATATGAGAGTGGTGCTGAGGACGCACCCCTCCTTTATGCCCAAGGTGCCGTCGGACTTCCACCTCAACGAGCCCTTGGTGTTGCCAGTTTTCTTCCCGTCGCCTTCGTCTCCGGCCGAGAGGACTTTGCACTCGCTGGATGTGGCTAGAGCGCTGAAGTTCTACGTGGACCGCACAAAGAGTTTTCGGAAGACATCACAGCTGTTTGTGAACTTTGGACCTGTGAATCAAGGGAAGGCTCTCTCGAAGGCTTCCATTTCAAGATGGCTCTCCGGCTGCATCATGCACTGTCACCGGTTGCCAAACCGACTGCTGCATGGCCGTCCGAGAGCCCATTCGACCAGAGCGATCGCTGCTACTACGGCGTTCCTGTCTGGTGTGCCCCTGCTGGACATCTGCAGGGCTGCTACGTGGAGGTCGACGCACACCTTCACGAGATTCTACTGCGTCGATCGGGACTCCAGGGAGGAGTCCAGGGTCGGCCAAGCAGTACTGCGCAACCTGTTCGCTTAAGGTGAGCCTGGTGAGGAGGTAAGAGATGCTTAATGTTGAGTTGTTGTATTGCTTAATGTTGAGCCTTTTGCCACCTTCCGTGGTTGTGCATGTGTATACTGCTATGTATTCTTATATTCATGAGCATGTGAATCCATGCCAGACCCCATGCTGGAGAAGGAACAAGTTACTTACCTGTAACTGTTGTTCTCCAGCATGGGTCTGGCATGGATTCACATGCGAACCCTCCCTACTTCCCCTCTGCGGCTCTTCACTTGGTCATACTGCCACTTTACGTGCTACCAAATCTGAGGATGGCTGCCAGGGGAGGGGCTTAGGTAGAGGGCAGTCATTGGCTGGGGGCAGTATGACCCAGAGATCAGTGATTGGTTACTACTAAGGAAGACAGATCAGAAACGAAACTGGTACTGATTTTTTTCTTTACAGAGGATTCCCGGCCTGACGACGGGGAATATTCATGAGCATGTGAATCCATGCCAGACCCATGCTGGAGAACAACAGTTACAGGTAAGTAACTTGTTCCTTATAAGTGGAGTGATTTTCCCTGCCAGTATAATGTACCTTCCCTCTTCGTCGCAAATCTGCTCATGTAGCTTGTACTGTAAGGAGCCATGTATATAGATCGCCACCCCTCTGGAGTGCGAGGTGTATGAGGAGCCATATCTATGAATGCCCCATCCCGTTAACATTGGGAAGGTTGCTTCCCGGGCTAAATGTGTCTCCTGCAAGCATAGGATGTTTACTCTGTTTTTACTGTAGTTTGCTATTAGGCAGGTTTTCTTCTGATTAGTGAACCCCTTTATGTTCCATGACATTATGGACAGTGTGCTATCTGATTTCTTCCTTACTCCAGGTGCGCACATGATTCGGGTAATAAGACAGAGTTCCCATTGTCGTAGGCCATAATTGGTTGTACCGTGCTATAGAACTCTGTTGTTATGTCACCATGTTTCATCTTATCCGTTGAATATCCCTTCCTTGTGTGGTCCCTCAAGCCTTTCCCCCCAATGCCCACGCCAACAGGCGTAGGTGAAAATCCCCAACCCAAAGCCCCAGTCCCCGTCCCTTACAATCCTGCTTTAACATTAATCAACAATTCTGCAGTGTCAGCAGGTATCAGAGCGCCGAGGGCGGACAGTTCGCTACTAGCAGCAATGACTGTTGTGTCGCTCCATGGCCCGGCCATCGGCCCGGGAGCTTTAGATTTAAATTACCGAGGGTGCCGTGCAGTAGCTCTCCATCTCATCAGTATGTATGTCTATCAGGGCGGTGTCATGGTGAACTCTCCGGGTCAGGGAGGTTCATGGCAAAGTGCTCCGCCGGTTCCGCTGAGTTAAAAAAGGTTGTTGAGCCATTGTGCTGTACCCTAGGTTTGGCTGGATACATCATTGAGTATTGTACATCCTTTTTGCGCAGGTTATTTTTAACAGATTGGAAGGTCTTGCGCTGCTCCTGGACCAAGTGGCTGAAGTCCAGGAAAAAGTCAGAACGTTGTGGACCCCCACCGCAATTCCTTCTTGTCTCTAGCTGAGCGGATCAGGATGTCCCTGTTGTGGTATCCGAAGATTCTAGCAATAATAGGGCGTTCTGGAGCCCCAGGAAGGGGGGGTGGGGATCTTGCTGCCTGAGATCGGTGGGCTTGTTCCACCAAGTACATGTTTGTGAGTGGCGGGTCTCCCAGGTTCTCCACTAGTAGTTTCTCTACGAATTTCTCCATGTTCTTGATCAGGGGTGTCCTCTGGTATTCCTGGTATACAAATATTTCGTCTGGAGCAGCCCTCTAGATCCTCGTTCTTTGCCATCACTTTCTTGACGGATTGCTGTAGCTCAGCCACTTCACGCTGCAGGGTGGTCACTTTGTCTTTCCCTTCCCCTATCCTATCCTTTGCTCTGCCTCTGTCATGTATGGCCGAGATATCGACCTTACATGTGAGAGCGTCGATCTTCGCCCCTAGATTATCAGTGCTGCTCTTCAGGTCCAATAGGGTCTGGTTTAGGGCCACTACATCTATTTGGGTCAGGGTTTGATTATGTTCCAGTGACGTGGCAGGTTGTGGCTGGTCAGCCCGTGCAAATTGGTCCATTTTTGCCTGTTTCTTAGGATTGACCATTGTACTGAGTTCTCGATGCCCCTTTTCTCGGATAGATTGCTGAATAGGTTGCAGGTTGTGCTGACGTTAAAGGTGGTCGGAATTATTGCAAAGACAAAGAGTGTTGCGGGTCTCGGAGCTGGGGTGCACCCGTTGTGGTAGCTAATATATGTCTAGGTTATGTTCACAGATATGGAAGTCTGTTGGATCCTGAATGGGATCTTCCCCCTCCCCTAGGATGGATGTGTTTGCTTCCAAGTTGTGTAATGAACTCTTGGTGGACTAGACTATAGTGGTGGAATTATTATTGCCCACAGCGTTGTCCCAACAGTGACAATATGGATTGGTGTATTTACCTCAGTTGCATTGAGGTATTAGCTTTATTGGTTCTATGCACTTAGGGGTGCAGAGTGTTCTTTGTTTTGACCAAATTGCAGGGTTTTGGTTACAGCTTCCTCTCTTGACTGGGGGTACCCCCCTGCTATTCGTCGTCTCCAATGTGTGCCCCATATTAACCTCTCCCCCTGTCACTCCACGGTGTTCCCAACAGGTATCATCAACGTCTCGGTACAGGAATATGACGTGTCTCTTGGGAGGGTTCAGTTTATAGGAGGGACAAGCAGCAAGTAAGATAATGGCCTGGGTATCTTGGTGAATCAGTTGTGTTTGGGAGCTACTGCGTTGCACAATTCCTGCGTGAACTGAATGGTGCACGTGGTCCGAGTGAGGTGCAGTAGAAAGTTAATTCTAAGCAGTGCAGCGTGGGTTCCAGCCGGAAGGGCGTTCACAGCATGTCATGCAGCTTCGAGGGGTGCAGGGTGGCGTGAGCCCTATCTCCAAAGTTGTATCCTCTCTGCAGTGATCCCACGCCACTACATTGTGCCCCTAGGTGACTTTCCCCTGGGTCTCACTGCGCTTTATCAGTTTCCCTGCCTGTTCACGTTGTTCCCCAGGGTCCAGTGTCGGAGCCTATTTGCCTCCCGTGCGCTTCTTGTGTGGGGCGGCCTCAGGCAGGCTCACACTCAGTATTTCCAGCTTTGCGCCAGAGTGGTTATGTGCAGGGGTTGTTTGCGCAGTGCTGTGCCTAAATTGAAGAGGAGTTGTTGTAGTGGAGCCGGTTGTGGGTCCTGTGGTCCGTTTGAAGTGGTAGGTAGCAGTTGATTATTCCCCTCTCCTGTGTGGTCCTGGTGTGTAGGATCTCTGTCGGGCACCAGACTGATTATTCCGCCGACCTCGCAAGTCAGTTAGGCACCAGGAGCAGCCTGGAGCATAGAGTCCATGGCGGGCAGGAGCCACGTGTTGAGGCAATGAAGTAACCTGGTAGTCCAAGTCGGCGCGGACTGTTCCAGGATGTGGGTGGCAGGCAGGCGTTCCCCTCTTTATCCTCTGCTGGTGTAATCGTGTTGAGGGTGGAAGGTTCAATCATAGGGCATAAAGACGGTTTGGGCCCTAGATCACTGCACTTTGGGACAGATCACCAGTCTGTCACGGGAGAACGACAGTTCATGCAGCTGCTTGGTTTATAAGGGCAGCGGGGGGGGGGATCTCACCTCAATCTCCTGCCAGCCGACCACCACAATGTTTGTCGGGTCCCGTGTCAGGGGTCTGCCACGCGTCCACCTCCGCTGCAGCACTCCGGTGCTGAGCGGTTCTCCCAGAGGGGGCGGGGCTGTTTGCTGCGTGGCGGCAGCCCTGCGCCTGAGCTCGGAGCCTCACGATCCTGCAGCTTTCTCAGGGATGGGAGTCAAGTACCTCGACCGGTATTCCTGATGCCACCCACAGACGGATGTTACAGAGTCCGGTCCTCTGCCAGGCACCTCCAGGTTGTCCCTCAATCCAGGAGGCCCTGCCGAGGACGGGGCGGGTGGGCACCACAACGCCTCACCCAGTACTGCTTGTAGGGCTTCTTATTTTAAGCTGTTGTTCTGTTCAGGCAGGTCACCTCACATTTTGTGATTTGTAGCGCTAGCTCTCGGGGGAGACCGGGACCGTAAAGCGCAGGATATTTGGAAGGATTATGATGCCGTTGCCAAAGCTTCTCAGGCGGCGACCATCTTGTTAGCTGTGCAACAGCACCCCCCTAAGCGGGGATAGTTGAGAGACAATTAGAAGATCCCTAGTAGGGCAACCACCACCAGTCTTAGAAAGAGAACAGACAGCTAGGTGTTACCGTTGGCAAGTACTAACCTCCTTGATAAGGGTGCCTGGGCTAGGTAGGAGGAACACCCGGGGAAAGTTGACAGGATGGCCATAGCACCAAAAAAAATCAAGCCCTACAAAGCATAGATAATGTTCTTGTTGAACATCAAATCAGTCTGTACATCAAAAATAAACACCATTGGACTTGTCATCAGAGTCGGCATGATTCTTTGTGGCGGGCCATCCTGTCACACATACTAGGATAGGCTGAGACATACCTTGGAAAGCAAATTCACCTATGAGGCCAAATTTACCATTCAGACTCTTTGGCATGAGTTTTTGTGATCGTTGTTGGCCTGGTTTACATACCTTGTGATGTACGAGACTAGTGTACTTTTAGAAACACCAAACCCACCTATTGATATGTGAAACCAAAAGCACCATCCTGACTCTTTTGCAAGACCACCTGTATTCTTGATTTTCTCTGCCTGGCTTTCCTGACACTTTCCCTGAGGGCCTCATGAGTGACTAAAATACCAATGATGTGCCTGAGACGCCATAAGCCCTTTATGGTCAAGGCACCCTTCTTTCCTTGTGATAATATCCTCACACAGCCTTCAGTGTGGGTTGCACTTTGTTGGTGGCAGCCTTTGTATGATTCTAGTTGGACACAGCCTGCTGCACCCCAGCAGTGGTCCTATTTAGAACCCCTGTGTAGACCCTGTTTAGGTTCAAACACCCAGACCTTTCTTTGAGGGTGTGAATGGGATACAGATGTTGCCAAATATGGTTATGGCTACTCCCTTCCTCTGAGAGCAAGGGCATTAGTTGCCAGAACCAGTTGTGGCCTGCTGTGCATGGGGTCTGGGATTGCGACATGCTTGCATACCTGAGATACGCCCTGGGAAGAAGGCTTTTAAAGTGTAATGTAGCAGTACCCACTGATTGGGTGGCCACCACAATATTTAAATGAGTTCCTGTGATTGGTGCTTAGGCACCTCAATAGACCCCCAACCTATCTCCCCTAGCTCAGATCTTAGAAAGTGAAGTTGTTCAATGGCTCCAGGCTCATCTGAAGAGGTATGGGATCCGAGGGGTCATCCAATCGGGATTCAAATCACAGCATGGCACTGAGACCCTTCTGGAAGCCCGGGATGGTTTGATCAGAAATGTCGACAAAGGAAAACACATGCTCATGTACCTCACTGCGGGGTTTAACAACCGTTGACTTCAGTTTTATTTTGGTTGCGATTGTTGATTGACGCGAAAGCGGGTCCTAAAGCTATCCAGTGGTGTTCCTCCTTGTAGAGCAGCTATGCTCGGGAGATGTACATTTATTCCAATTGTTCGATCAGTTATATTTGTGTTCCGCAAGGTTTGCCTCTCTCAACTGTGTTATTTAATATCTAGATGAGGTCTCTTCTTTCTCCAATAGACTATTTTAGCATGGACTGCCTTTCTTACGCAGACTATTACCACTATTGGTGGACGCAGGACTTGTCCTTAGGCTCCCATGCCACTGCAAGTGCAGTATTTTTTTCTGTTTCTTAGACTCAAGGAAGTTATACCATTTATCTCGAAAGAGGAGCGCCCTGCGGTAGTAGGAGGAATTACTAATTGTTATCTAGATTTTTGTAAAGCCGTCAGAGTACCGATGACACTCTTGCAACTTCAGCAAAAGAATGCTGCTGTGTGCTTGATCTTATGGGCGCGTAGATGGGACTAAATCTCTCCACTTGTATGATATGATAGGTTATTTATAATGCGCTTAATACCCAGAGGTTTCTAAGCACAGACCCGGGGATCGAACCTGTGTTGCTTCGAGTCGTCGTGCTTCCAAGGCGAGCATGATGCCCCTGAGCTATCCTCCCGAGACTAGTAAAGGCGAGAAGTCACTTTAAAATTGAATACCTCATTTTTGAATGTTTGGCAGGCCTGGTCCCCACTATTTGTCCACTAAGGTAAAGAAAGCTCTGTGTTCCTTGCTGGGCTTTTGGCAGTTCTTGAGAATTAAATGTGTTACCTTGGGCTCTCAAGACCACTAACGTGGCGTGTGGTTTGGCCAAATATTCATTTGGCTTATGAAAAGCAGTTGAACAGGCTTCAGAGTACGTCCCTAGGGGTGCCATGTGGGATGGTTTCTTACAGCTGGTGGACAAAGGGAAGGAGGTAACCAAACAGTCGTTGCAGACGGACCTGGATGTGGCAGACTGTGTTGGCAGAGCAATGGGGTCAGCAATTGTGATGGGATGCCAAGCTTATCTTAAAACCTCTGGGTTCTCCCCGAATGTCCAAAAGAGATGCTGGACATGCCTTTTGAAGGTGATATGCTTTTTGGGCAAAAAGCAGACGAGTCCTTGGAAAAATTCAATGCGACAAAACTGTGTTAGATCTTTGGGCATAGCGATGCAGCTGCCAAGCCTGCCTTCAGCTTCGCCTCCAGGGGCTATAAGACGTTATGTGCCCTATGGCAGGAAGGCGCAGCTCCCGCAAGCCAGGCAGGGGGAGAGGCGCATCTCACGTCCCGGAAGGGGCCGAGGGGCCTGTAGAGGCCAAAAAGCCGCAGCAGCGGCAGGGTCACCCCTCCCACGATGCACCAGTTGGTGGCCGGTTGGCAGGGCATTGGCCCCAGTGGCAGGAAATAACTTCTGATGCCTGGGCCCTGCAGTTGATTCGGTGCGGTTATGTTCTGCCTTTTCTAAAGAGGCTTCCAGACAGACCTCCACCTCCCCCAATCCAACTGGAACCGGAGCTTCAGGAAGAAATGAGAGCCCTGTTATCGAAGGGGGCCGTGGAAGAGGGGCCTCCCGATCAGAGAGGGTCGGGTTGGTATTGCCGTTACTTACTGGTACCCAAGATGGGAGGAGGTCTCCGTTCCCATCCTGGACCTGAGGGTCAGATTCAGGATGGTGACGTTGAGGGAGATTCTCCACGCTCTCGGACGGACTGGCTGGTGTTGATAGACCTACAGGACGCATATTTCCATGTGCCGATACACGAAAAGCACAGGAAGTTCCTACGGTTCATCATTGGTGCCAAACACGAGCAGTTCTCCTTTTGGGTTGATCTCCGTGCCGAGGGTCTGCACCAAGCTCATGGCAGTGGTTGCGGCCGACCTCAGGAGATCCAGAGTCCATGTAATTTTATACCTGGACGACTGGCTGATCAGAGGGAAGTCGGCGGGGCAAGTCTCATCTCTAAGACACCTACCTAGTACTGTACAGGTTAGGCTTCTCCCTCAACTTGAAGAAGTCCCATCTGAAGCCAGTCCAGCGGCTCCAGTTCATCGGAGCGGTCCTAGACACCTGGGTGGGGAAGGCCTTTCCCTCTGAGGAGAGAGTCAGCAACATCAACCAGATGGTAGAGTTTCAGAACCACGCCACTCTTCCAGCGGCTTCCTTCCTCTGCCTTTTGGGTCTCATGGCCTCCTGTATTTGTCGGATCTATGTGATCACTACATCCGCCAGAATTCCGACGGCCGCAAATGGCAACTTTATTTTTGAACCCCCTATACACTACATACATATGCGGGGCGATAACCCCCATGAGTCCCCTCCCATATTACTATTAAATCACATACCCCCACTTCTCCCCACATATATGTGGTGTAAGAGGGATCGAAAGAAGAATTTCGGGAGTCGGAATTCTGAGGGTGACATTTTGGCCCATTACCTATTTTTCTAGTTCCAGATGCCAGGCTGCATATGCAATCCCTCCAATGGCTCCTCAGAGACCAATGGTCTTTAATACTTTGGAGCGCTCTTGGATTGCCCGTCGGTGTCGAGCCACGTAGTCCGCAGACTCGGCTGGTGGACCACGCGCAGCAATCTATTGCCAGGGGAACCCTTCTGGCTACCCTGGCCCCCCGGGCTGAGTGGTCACGGATGCGTCTCTGAAGGTTAGCCCTGAGGGCCTTTGCACCATCTCTCAGAGGGAAGCTTTTCCTCGTCATGACGGACAACATAGTGGCCATGCATTACCTCAACAAGCAGGGTGCATGCTCTCTCCCCTGCTCTGCACAGAGGTGATTCAGCTGTGGTTCTGGTTGAGAGAGAACCAGATCTCGGTCTCAGCAGTTTATTTGGCAGGGCCAGAGAACACTTTGGCAGATGCTCTGAGCAGGCAGAGCATGGTCTCACACGAGTGGGAAGTGTGCCTGGAAGTCCTAGAGGTCTTCTTTCTCTGTGGTACCCCGGCAGTGGATCTGTTCGCCACAGAGTCCAACAGGAAGTGCAAACAGTTTTGCTTGAGGGAATAGTGAACGGTGCACTAGGGGACGCGTTTCTGGTGGATTAGTCCTTCCCTCTCCACTACGCCTTCCCTCCGATTCTGGTCATTCTTTGGGTTCTCAGGAGGTTGAAGAGATTTGAGCGACCATGATCCTGATGGCCCCGGATTGGGCAAGGACGACATGGTACTCCGATCTCCTTGATCTGACCATCTGTCCGCCTCACCAGTAACCTCAGCGTCCAATGTTCTCACCCAGTTGGAAGGCTGGGTGCTTCACCCGATCCCGGACTCCCTCAACCTACATGCATGGCTCTTGAGAGGATGAGGTCTGATGACTGGGACCTCTCAGAGGAGGTGTTTGAGGTACTGCTAGCTGCACGCAGACCTTCTACTAGATCTCTGTATGCATGCAGATGGAGAGGATGTGAGGCGTGGTGCAGGGAACACAAGACTGACCCTATCGCTTGCCCCACCACCACAGTGATGGAGTTCCTTCTGTCACTGGCCTCTTCAGGCCTTCAGGTTGCCATAGTGAAAGGGTATTTGGCGGCCCTGTCTGTGTTTAAAAGATCCCCAGACCAAGGTTCGTTCTTCACCATTCCGGTCATGGCCAAGGTCCTGATAGGCATTTTCCATAGGTTTCCGCCAACCCCCTTTATTGTCCCAGATTGGGATCTTAATGTGGTTTCGACCTTTTTGATGGTGGCTCCGTTTGAGCCTATGCAGTCTTGTTCTTTGCAACTGTTGTCACTTAAAACAGTCTTTTCTGTTGCAATCACGTCTGCCAGGAGGGTTGGCAAACTGCAAGCCTTGTGCAGCAAACCCCCATCCCTGAAGTTCTTTTGTGAGAACGTCTCTCTGAAGGTCAGGCCAGGATTTCTATCTAAGGTAGTTTCAGAATTTAATCTTTCCCAGGCCATTGATTTACCGGTCTTCTACCCTCCTCCACATTCCCTCGAAGGAGGAGGAACGTTTCCATCTCCTTGATCCCAAGAGGACGCCTTTACGGCTGAGTCTAGGAAATCGGACCAGTTGTTTGTGGCCCACTCCTTGTCTAGGAAAGGTATGCCTGTCACTAAGCAAACTCTATCACAGTGGATTATCTTGTGCATAGCCGAGTCTTACCAGTCGGCTGGCAAAGAGCTTCTAGCAGGTTTCAGGGCCCACTCGACCAGAGGGGTCTCAGCCTCTACAGCCTTCCAGAGGGGTTCCGGTTGGGGATATTTGCCGGGCGGCCACTTGGTCCTCTTTACATACCTTTACCAAGAACTATGCCTTGGACGTTGCATGGGGAGCTGACGCTAGGTTTGGTAGGGCAGTTATGCAGAATATGCTGGTTTAATTCTTTCTGCCATCCTCCATTATCCTAAGTGCTTGGGTTGTCTATCGTGATGAGGAATCTGCGGGAGAATAGCAATGCATTGAAGGAGAAATTACCTTACCGTAATGTTCTTTCTATGGATTCTTCTCCTGCAGATTCCTCATTGAAACCTCACATCATTCCCCGCGCAAAGTTCTGTGGTTAGTCGCTTCTGTCCAAGCGAAGTGGCATTTTGTATGGCTCTGGGATGACCGTTTTCTATGAAAAAAGATTTCTTTACACATTGTTGTGGGGTCACCCTGTTGTGTGTCCCTTGTTAATGTTCTAATGACTGGTTAGCCTTCTCCTGTGGGTTTTCTTCTGCAGCGTTCAGTCGCAAGGGGAAAAGTTACAGCAACTGAAGTGTGGATCGTAGTGATGCGCTATTTGTGTGACGCCTAACGTCACATCCGGAGCCGACAAACGAGAGCCTGTCAAGACGGATTGATGATCGGCAGCCGAGCGTTGTGGTCCACTATGCCCCCTGGCGAAAGGTTTCCGAGCAGCAAAACTGGAGATGAGAACATCTGTCATGATGAGGAATCTGCAGGAGAAGAATCCATAGAAAGAACATTACGTTAAGGTAATTTCTCCTTTTTCGCTATTTTTGAAGAAATTCAACCATCTGTTCATAGTCAACCGTCAGGCAGTGACTACCATCGGTGGGGACCCATTGCTGGCGAAGATCCTCAGTCCAGCGTCGGATCTTAAGCTTGTGGCGCCACAGGCCCAGGCTTGGGCTTTGTTCGGAAAACCATGGCAGATGGCACAAGGAAAAGCCTTTTCAGTCCCTGTGAAAGCTGCAGCCTTAAGAATGTCTTTATTGAGGATCGGCTCCTCAAGTGCTTTTGCTGTCTTCACCCCGACCTGAATGGCTGTTCAATTTGTCACTCCTTTTCGTCAGACACGGGAGGACTGCCATTGGAGGAGGGGAAAGCCTCTGACACAGCTTCCCGGCATAGTCTTGCCTCTTACAGTGCCGGCAGGTCCACAGAGCGTACTACCCTCTGCTAAGAAGAGATAGAGGTCCTTTGAGGATGCTTCCTTGGTGAAAATCCAAAAGAAGGCAAAATATCATGCTCCATCGCCTTCCTCCTAGAGGGTCGCTGCAGTTGCAGGACCCAGTTTGGAGGAGGGCCGGTCTCCATCGACGGTTAGCCTTCTGACCGGTGGATTATCTCCATCTGTGAGGAAATTGCTGACCTTGTCGGTCAAGCACAGAGGCGTCGTCGAAGAGCAACTCAGCTAAGGACCTGTCTCCGGTTCTACCGTCATCGACACAAACCTCGTTGACAACAACTTCTTCCAGCAAGACCATTCCCCTGTCGACGACCACCCCATCTGCAAAATCAAATTTTCCTTCAACGGCTACTTCACAGAGAGGGTTGTCAACAGCGTCACCTTTTCCTCTGCAATAGTCACCACGCCCAGAGGGTCTCTGGCTCCTAGACCTCCCTCAGCGGTTCTGTCGATGATCCCATCGACGATGGCACCTATTCCTGCTTTGCAGGCTCCAGTTGTTGCCTCTTTCTCGAGGGCCTCTGCTTTGGAGAGAGACATTCCTCCAGCTCTTTACCCTGGCTCCTCTGGGATCCCCCAGAAGGTCACCAGCCACCTACACCAGTTCTGAAGAGGACCTACCATAAGATTTTTATTCAGATTAGGAGGGAGGAAAGGGGATACTGACTTAACTCTGCCTATGCATCATCAGGGGTCACCGCCTGTCGGCCTTCCCAGCCATTTAGCCATCCAAGGGGCTCAGGCCCAGATACTGCATTTGCTGCGCCTGCTCCTACGGCAATAGACATGTCTTTGGACATGATGACCACCTTACACACTCTGGTGGCTGAAATGCAGCAGTGACTGCCCACTGTTCCTGTCCCTGCTCCGGCAAGAAGTCCACCAAGTCCTTCTCGACAACAGACACCGCCTCACAAGGCCCTGTTACCCCTCAGCCAGTGCTAAGGGCTCTAGCCCTTGAATTGGAAGAACAAGTTCAGACGGACACTGGCACAAACACCAACACCACCGATACTCGCACTGATGAGTTTGACTATGTTCCCACGGATGGGTAACCTCTGGATGTCGATGCGCCCACCAGAGCCTCTTCCCCCGGATGAGATTGGCTCTTTCCACACTCTCATCTCGAAGGCTGCCAAGCTCTTCAACCTGGTACCAGAAGATAAAAAAGGAGTGTTTCTTTTTTGAACAGCGAGAGTCCTCCAAGAAGACCAACGTCTCGGTTCCTTTGTTGGATGACATATGGGAGGATGGCCTGGCAGTCATGAAGGCTCCTAATAACATGCCTGCTAAGCATGACCGGTTGGAGAACAAGTACCGGGTTCCAGACTCTGCCCCTAGGTGCTTCAGGTCCCAGCCTACACCGGACTCGTTGGTCTCGGCCGCCACAAGAAAAAGGTCCTCCAACCCCTCTTCGTCGTCCATGTTGCCTTCTGACCAGGAGGGGGTAATAAGCTAGATGCTGCAGGGAAGTGCATCCATCACCATAGTAGCTTCTACCATCAAGGCCGTCAATGCCCTCGCTATCCTGTCAAGGTACGACAGGGAGCTGTGGTACAAGCTGGGGCCCATCCTCAACTTCCTCCCTGATAAGGAGGCCAAAGCCTTGGCCCTGTTCCAGGAGGGGGGGGAATGGCTTCTGACCACGCCATCACTGTCGCCCTCTGTTAGGCAAACTTTGCATGCAGTACCCTCTGGGACCACTACACACAACTATGACCACAGGTGTAAGCAAAACCAAGCTTTGGTATAAGTCTCTACCACACAGTTTTCGGAAGCAAGCTGAGCAGCCAGGCTTATCTCAAGAGGGAATGTGAGCTTGTAAGGGTGTTACACAGAGGTCTATAATTACAAGTATTCAGATAGACACACTCAAGGTTTCTTGGTAAAACACTTATTAATTTATTACACAGTCAGTTAGAAAACATTCACTAAAAGAAGGCAATCAATATCACATATAAATATACTACAGTACTTCACACAATCCGGTTCTGTGACATTTAAACTACTTTGAAGTAGGAACAAAATGGCATTCAGAGCATTTGAAGTAGGAGCAAAAAGGCATAAGATAATAAAACAAATAATACAATTACTCTTAAACAGTGAAAATAGTTTGTATACCAAAGGAGTTGATTCAAAGTCAATGGACTAGAGTCTTGTATAGGTAAAAACGGTTCTGGGGGCGTGGCCTGGAGCGCCAGCGATGAGGACGCTCCTTTAATGGCCTCCGCTTGAGTCCCGCGGCATCCAGCGAAATGCAGCCCTTGCAGCGGGCATCCAACAATAATCTGCTATTCCAGGGAAGCATGAGAGTCTGAGGCACCCCTTGGAACCTTCGGCGACGGCTGGCGGACACGGAGCTGCTAAAATAGCTCCTTTAAAGATTCCCCCCCGGACCCTGGATCTCGCCTCCAAGATGGCCGCCGAGTGCGACAACCCCAGTCCGGGGAAGTAAGTGTCGGGTGGAGCGACTGTGAGGGGGCCTAATCGAGGCATAAACGTATAATCGACCCAGGTGAAGTTGGAGCGGAGTTGAGGGATCAACGAAGAGCGCGGCAGCCCTGAGCAACAGTCGATACAACTGCGGCATCCCGGAGGAGGGCGGCGGTGAGGGTGGGGCGGACCCGCGGATTCCGGGCAATCGGCCTCGGCTCGGCCTGCGCGGGGCCGACGCACCATCTGCAGAGGGTCCCGGAGCCTTGCGGTCCTCCCCGAGGTGGGACGCAACCCACATCAGTAGCGGAGCTGCCGGAGCCCGAGAGCGCTGGATTAGGCGGAGTAGTGGCCCGGCCTCTACACCTGCCCGAGGAACCTGGCCGAAAGCGAGCGGTGGTACAGCTGCGGTGGGGAAGCGACGAGAAGCTCTGGAATCCAGGTAGGCGCCCCTGCAGCGTTATACAGCCTCCACCTGTTGCGGTCCCCCCGCTCCTGATCTGCGAGTGGCGCGATCCCGGCAGGCCTTGTCCCTAGCCCCGGTTAGGCCCCGCAGCCGGAACAAAATAAAAGCACTCGAGCAGGATCGATCCGGAGGAGGCCTCGGTCTGTCTCTCCCTGAAGGTAGCGCAGAGCATTCCACCTAGAGGGCCCAATCTTCCCCTCCGACCCAAACTCTTCCTGGGGCGCCCCGGCCCACCATCGCTACCACTGGCCTGCTTGCTCCTGGGGGCAACCCCTTGGCAAAGCTTCAGACCCCCCACCTGAGCAGAGGACCTACTGATCAACCTATTGCAACACCCTATCTGGACTCCCAAGAGCGTTGAAACCACTACAATGACGAAGGCCATAAAGGGAACCAAAAACTCGGATATCGCCACGATGTTGTTAACTACAGATAAAGCCAAGAAAACAGACCCTTACCCCACAAAAGCCCTCCGAAGAACAGGGAAAGTTGGCAACGAAAGGGGATATACAGGCCTTTATGCTGGAGATTAAGGAAGAATTTAGATCATGCATCTCCGAATTCACCACGAAACTGAACAGAGACTAGGTGAAGTCGAGGACCTGACTCAGAGCCACGATGCAGCTATAATAGAGATGCAATGATCGATTTGGACCCTTCAGGATAAAAGCGAGCTCCTGGAATTTAAGCAGGAAGACCTGGAAAACAGGGCCCGAAGAAATAATCTGCGCATTCGCGGAGTGCCCTCATCCATCCCAGATAAAGACCTCCCAGAATACATTGGAAACTTCTTTCAAACCCTTCTCCCACATTTGGACCAGACCCAACTGATCCTTGACCGAACCCACAGGCTACGCCCGAGACGGGGGGTACCCACAGATCCCCCTCCAGACGTGATCACTCGAATCCATTTCTACTCCACTAAAGAAGCTCTGGCAGCGATTAGTCGCACTAAAGATGAACTATCCTTCATGAGCACCCACCTACAGATCTACCAAGACCTCTCCCTGATGACCCTCTAAAAAGGGAGAGCTCTCAAGCCCCTGACCCAATTTCTACAGAGCCAGAAGATCAGATACCGGTGGCTATTCCCGACAGCCCTCTCATTCACCTACCAAGGGACCCAGCGCTCGATAAGTCACCTGGAGGATGCCGAATCGATCCTACACTCAGCTTCTCCAAGATCTTCACCTCCTCGCAGTCCAACCTCGACTCCCGATGACTTAGACCAGCCTCCTCGAAAGCAGGCCCATCAGCCCTGGTCAAAAACGCAGAGACGCCGAAAATAAGACATTCCTACGAGAACCTCGGCTCAGAGCCTCTTGCCCGCTGAAGTATGTTAGCTGATAAGTTTGCCGTGGGACCTTTGCGGTCCATACACCCCACTCCAAGGTGTATGCCACCTTCTCACCCTTGGAGACGAACCCAGTTAAGACTGATGGCTCTAGCCCTGTTGCTAATAGACCACTGAAAGCCCTGTTGGCTGGGGGACTATCCGAAATCGAATCTCCGGCCTCCCCTAAAATGATAAGTTTATCCTCCCCGTTGGAGGGTTCAGAAAACACGATCACTGGAGAGCAACAATGAAATTAAGGCCATGGATGATGCCTGACCCCCACCGTCCCTCCCCGAAAACGATCTCTCAATCACTTGAAGCAAAGCATGAAACCCTACAGCCACACCAGGAAGTCTGATTCCTGACGCTCAACGTCAGAGGTTTGAACTCGCCACAGAAGAGGAAATCTATTCTGCAATGTATGCAGGATGAAGAGGCCTCGGGTATTTCACCAAGAAACCCACCTGATCCCAGCGGATTTCACTAGGCTTCGAAACAGACAATTCCCGCTCCAGTTTATAGCATCGAATGGCACCAAGAAAGGGGGAGCAGCAATACTCTTCGCCAAGGATCTCCATCCTCAAATTCTAGACTCCTTGCTATGCCCGGAAGGCCGATTTTTAGCGATCAAATGCCAGATATATGGCCAATTATACTCGCTGATCTCGGTCTATGCGCCAAATGAGAAGCAGGAGGAATTTTACTCTACTTTGGAGGAAGCCCTATCACAATTTATAGAGGGCCAGACAATAATAGGCAGAGACTTCAACGGGGTCCTGGACCCAATTAGGGATAAATCTCACCCCCTGGCTCACAAAGATTATAGCATTGCGACGGCTCTACTCAAGTGCTTCCGAACTCTAGATGTGGTGGACACTTGGAGAGTTCTACACCCAGACTCCTGTGACTATTCATTCTATTCCTATGTCCACAGAACCTACTCCCACATTGATCTCCTGTTGGCTTCTCCCCAGGCATTAGCGTTCACAGATGACGTTATCATCGGCCCCAGAATCCTATCGGATCATGCCCCAATTATATTGACGATGAGAGCTCATGACCCAGATCCACCTCTGAAACGCAAATGGTCGCTCTTCGACCCGATTTTGAACGACATGGCCCTGAGAGACATGACGGCGAAAGCTATCAAAGACTTCTTCATGGAAAATAAGAACGAGGACACCTCACAGGCCACCACATGGGACGCTATGAAGGCGGTGGTAAGAGGGGTCTTGATCTCCCAAGGAGTGGCCTATCACAAAAAGAAGCGACAAATCCGCCAAGCCCTGCAGGACGAAGTGGAGAAAGCGGAAGCAATATGCAAAGCAGAGAACTGGACGCCTAGAACCCACCGAGCTCTACAGATAGCCCGAAAGAAACTGGAAGCTCACTATGCGGAAGGCACAGCCCAGATGCTGGCCAAAACCAAGCAAAGTTACTATGCTAAAGGAAACCAAGCCAACAAATTCCTGGTGGAGAAGCTGGCAAAAATCAAGAAGAGAAACGCAATCCTAGGCCTCCGGGACTCGCAAGGGAGAGTCCAATTCGCAGAAAGGGACAAACAGCATATTGCGGTGACCCATCTTACAGACACGATGACGGCATCTCCTAGATCGCTCAAAGACCAACAATCCTACCTCCGAGAGGCAGCGCTTCCCCAGATCTCCCAAACGACCAGAGACGAACTGGAGTCCCCGATCTCAAGCGAAGAAGTAGACTAAGCCATCAAGAGTCTTAAACCAAGAGCCTCAGGCCCCGACGGGTTCTCGACCCGCTTCTATAAAATCTTTCGCCCCCAGTTGGTGACCCCCCTGACAACTCTTTTCAACTCCTTTGCTGGCTCTGGAACAACTACCCCATCGATGCAAGAGTCGATCACAGTCTTGGCGCTGAAACCAGGGAAGGACCCGAATGACATTGCGGCATACAGGCCGATCTCCCTATTGAATTTTGACGCCAATATATATTCAAAAGTGCTGGCCAACAGATTGGCGAAAGTGCTCCCGGACATTATCGACCCAGACCAAACAGGCTTTATAATGAATAGATCGGCCCCAGACAACATTCGCAGAGTCCTGAACTTGATGGAGATCGCACGACGAGACTCAAGAAAACTGGCAGTGCTGGCTCTGGATGCAGCTAAGGCTTTCGACAAGGTGGACTGGTCCTTCCTCCGACTCACTCTAGAATCTTTTTACTTTGGTCCCACATTTCAGAAATTCATCCTGGCGAATTATCAATCCCCAAAAACCATGCTCCGAGTCAACGGCTTTCTATCTGATCCGATCCCCCTATCTTGTGGGACCAGACAAGGATGCCCCATGTCCCCCTTGCTTTTCGCCCTAATTATGGAACCCTTGGCCCAGCGAATCCGTCTTAACCCCAGAATTAAAGACCTCCAAGTAGGTCCTACTCAACATAAAATAGCGTTATACGCGGATGATGTGATGTTAACCATAACGGACGCCACCCAATCGCTAAGATCCTCCCTGGCGGAACTGCACTCCTTTGGTAAAGCATCGGGATTCGCTATAAACTTTATGAAATCCTCTGCCCTAGGGGTGGGACTGAACTCTGAGGATAAAGCGTCGTTCGAAGCTCTCTGCCCGATCCGACTATCGGAAAAGGCGATTCCCTATCTGGGAGTCCAGATCACAGCCCGCTCAGAGGACATCTATCTGGGGAATTTCCAACCACTATTTAAATCCCTAGAGGAGGACCTCGATCGTTGGCGCTCACAGGAGATCTCATTGCTGGGCCGGATAGCGGCGTGCAAGATGAACCTCCTCCCACGACTCCTTTATACTTACTCTGCGCTCCCTGTCTTGATCCCCAGGCCACCGCTTCAACGTTTCCAGAGGAAGGTGTTACATTTCATCTGGAAGGGTAAAAAATCAAGAATCCCAATGAAAACGATGTTGACCAGTCCACACCTAGGAGGCCTGGGAGTCCCTGATCTCCAGAAATATCAGATTGCAGCACAACTAACCCACACTCATGCCTGGATCATTAGCTCAAATCGACCAAGATGGACCGAGTTGGAACAATCCCGCTTGCCTCTCCCCCTCCGCTTCCTGGTGCATCTATCTCCCACTTCCAGAAGAACATGGCCCACCATGCTATCCTCCACCAAGCATACCCTGAAAGCCTGGGAATGGACACAAAATATAGGGGCATCCCAAGGGACCTGAGTCCATCGGCCCCAGTCTTCCATAACCCAACATTTTCACCAGGAGCCCACCCTGCGAATTTAAATAACTGGATTGCAGGAAGTCTCGACTCCCTAGGCCAGCTCTTTGAAGGGAAACAGACAGATTCTCTTACGCACAGCTACGACATTGGTGTTCCCATCCATCAATTCGCGTGGCAGCTACTCGAGAATTGGACCTCATAGAGCTGACTCTAGCAGACCCCCCACACCAAGGTCAGATCTCGACGATATACAAGCTAATGCAGACAAACTCTCTCACCACCAGAGCGACCTACGTGTCTCAATGGGAAGCGGACCTAGATCATCCGATAGAGGACCAGACGTGGATAGACATATGGGCTCATGCCCATTTCTCTTCCTATTCCATCACCGATCGAGAATGTGCCCATAAACTACTCTTACGAAGGTACTATCCTCCACTCCGACTACACCACATCAACCAGTCTTTGGAACCCCGCTGTTGGCGCCAATGTGGCCTCCCAGGATCATTCATACATATGTGGTGGTCATGTCCAGTGGTCGCAAAGTTCTGGTCCCAATGCACGGCGGCGATAGTGGACATAACGAAGATCACGCTGCCCCTGGAGCCGGAATCAATCCTACTAGGAGCCCCGATCCCAGGCATATACCCAAGATCTGGCAGAACAGCAGCCCTCCTAACCCAGCTCCTCTTAGCAGTCAAGATCACGGTAGCGCGAACATGGAAATCTCCGGAGGGCCCCCTAATGATACTGTGGTGGCTAAAACGATGGGACATTTTCATAGCGGAGAAAATCACAGCTGCAAGTAGAAGTCGACTTCACCGCTTCACAAACATCTGGTTAATAAACTACGACGAGAGCTATCCGGCTCTAACATTCAAGCCACATGCGGTGGCAAACGCCTTATCGGCGGAGGACACAGGCATGGAACGGCGAGCAGACGGCCAAGAATTGGGTGAGGACTGAGGGTTGGCGGGATGAGGGGGAAGGCTAGTGGAAAGAAAAGGGACTGATTGGGCTTAATAATCTGCAAAACCGTTGCTTGTTATGATGTATGCTCTCTTGTGTAGCGAACAAAAAATAAACACGTTTAAAAAAAAAAAGAACGGTTCTGGTAGTTAAACTGAAAAGTCCTTGCCACGGTTCTCAGAAGTAGTTCATAGAAGAAAGATTTTGATGTCGGGTCACAAGCTGACTAGGCCTGCAAGTTGCCAAAGTTATATGCACTTTCGCAGTCAGAGGTAAGTTTTCTCAATCCGGTTTTCACAGTACCTGAGATTGAAGAAAAAGGATCCAGCTGAGACTTCTGTTCCTGGCAGTGGCTGCAGATCTCATTGTTCCTGAGCCTCAGTCGTGGGGACCAGAGGGAGGACATCTGACGACTCCTGCACTGCACAGGGTCTGGTCACAAAGCTGGCAAACTGGCAAATCTTTGATTCTGGTAGCTGTCTTAAAGCACATAAACTGGTGTCCTTCTCCCTGGCTATTCGGTTTCCTGCAGCACTCTGAGGAAAATACAACCAGCTCTGAGAATGGTGTCCAGGTGGCCTATGAGTTGATTGGTCCCACCAACTCAAAGGGAGAAGTCGCCCTTGAAGGGCTTCTCTGCCGAGGTGAACTTGCCAATTCGAATCTGCAGCAGGGCTTCACCGGGCAAACCAACGGTCCAGGAGTTGCAGCAGCCGTCCTCTTCCAGCTTTTCTTCGGTTCTTTCGTTCCAGTGGTTGTCTCTGCCTTCCAAGCCAAGAAACTCGCCTTTTAAATAGTTTTCTCCCATTCATTCCAGCCTAGCTGCCACTCACCCAGCAGGGTGGCTGTCCTTGCCGGACAGTCAGCCAGCCAATCACGCCAGAGTGCATTTGGGTCTCCTATGAGACTTATCACAGCAAGTTTTGGGCACCCCCCCTCACTTGCTGCCCACACCAGACACTCTGGCGCCAGAGGCGGGCTTCAGTCCTGAAGCCCACCAAAGGCATAGGAACAAAGGGACCAAACCTGGTTTGGCACGCAGAGAGAAACTCTAGAAGGATCTTTCCAAAAGGAAATGGTGAAAAAAGAAGACCGGTACCTGTTTAAACAAAGAGGGCTCAGACGCCATCTTGAAAAACATGGCTCCCTTGATTTTTAGCTATCGGTGTTTGCGGTTGGGAAAAATCATGGTAGTTCGTTGTAAAACCACTGCCACCAGCCATTTCGCTAGGAAAGGGTAGCATTTGACTTCTACATGAGTTTTTAGACATAGGGGATTCTAGGTAACCCCTCCAGCACTCTATTGGAAGATAGTGTGTGCTGGGTCTAGGAATTTAAAAAGACTTGTAAAGTCAATTTAACTTTACATTCTCTGGGAAACAGTAGTTCATCCCAGATAGGCTAAAAGGCTTCCCTGTGTCACTGCGCTGAGGGTGCTGTGTGACACACCTTAAAAGATGATGCCTATGTAGTTGTCAAAAATGCCATTATCACACAGCACAAAAGTAAAACACACATCAAAATACATTAGAGAGTGGGGAAAAAAGGCCCACACCTTCTCCAGATATAAAAATCAAGTCCTTGAAATCCAGCAAAGTTGCTGGGGGTCTCTAAGGTGAAGGGAATTAGCACATTTTTTAGAATTCTCCCTAACACCCTCGACATCGCGAACTCCGGCTTCCGCCATTGGGGGGGATGGCATGGCCTTCCAGCACCAAGGTTGGCTCAAAGCCAAGAACCTCTGCACAGATATGCAGACCAAGTTCATCGACATGCCGTTCGATAGAGACAACCTGTTAGGTAGGCTGGTCGATGAGACTCTGCGAACCCGAAGCAGAGGAGGCTGTCCTTTCGTTCCCCTAAGGGGAGAGTCTCCAGGGCTTCCAAGAGTTTCACCACCCCCTATTATCAGCCCTCCCGCTCCACCACCCAGGAGGCATATAGGGGATGCTCCTAGGCCTACGACAGTGGCACCCACCGTTGTCGCAGACGCCAAAGCAGGCCTGAACTGGCCCAGGACACATGCCCCCACTTTTGCACCCCAGTGGGAGGCTGGCTATCAAACTGTCGATCAGTGGCGAAAGATCTCCACAGACAAATGGGTACTGGACATTCTTTAGCAGGGGCACGCTTTAGAATTTAAAGACCAGTGCCCCAGCTTTCCTCCTGTCACGCGACAAGAGTTATACATGGTGCAGCTACTGCAGGAGTTTTAAGCCATGCTACGCAAGGGGGCGATAGAACTGGTCACTCAGTGCCTCCGGGGCTCACTCCAGATACTTTTTGGTCAGGGATAAGTTCGGAGGGTGGAGACCAATCCTAGACTTGCAGCGCCTCAACAGGTTTCACAAGTCCCAAAAGTGCAGATTGTTCATATTGCAGCACGCGCTTGACCAGCTGGGGGGAAGGGGATTTCCTGGCTACTCTAGACTTGGAGGATGCGTTCTTCCACATCCCCATTCATCGCACGCACCAGCTGTTCCTGTGTTTTGTCGTTCAGGGGCAACACTACCCGTTCCAAGCCCTTCCCTTCGGCCTGAAATCAGCCCGAGGGTGTTCACCAAATGCTTGGCCCAGTGGTGGCACATCTGCGCTGCGAAGGAATACAAGTCTACCTTTAACTGGATTATTCGTTCATCCGGTCCCAATACTGCGCACTGGCAACCCAGCACACAGCGGAGACCATTCAACTTCTGACTTATCAAGGATTCTCAATCAACTATCCGATGTCCTGCGTAGTGCCGTCTCAGAACGCACTATTCCTGGGTGCCGACTCAAAGCAGGCACGTGTCTGGCGACTCCCTCGTAAGAGAGGGTGAAGGCCATCCTGGGAAAGGTTCAACAGCTGTCAACAGCGTCCGTTGTAACAGTCCAGTTCATCACATCAAGTCCCTGCTGGGGATGATGTCTTCCTGCATCCATCTGGTCCCCTTTTGCAGGCTTCAGATGAGACCCTTTCAAGAATTTTTGGATGCCAGGTGTCAAAAAGTCACTCGCACATGGACTTGCAAGATCACCCTCAATCAGGCATTCATCAAGCCCAGCAACGGTGGTCAGTTTGTGCACACCTCTCTCAGGGAGCTCTTTTTCGGATCCGTCAGTATCAGACTTCAGTCACGAACAATGACTCTGGAGGGTTGGGGAGCCCATACAGGACATTCTCTTGCCAGAAGCTTCTGGCTCCCGGAGGAAAAGGAGTTGCACATGTCCGGAAACTGCGCAAAGTCTTCTGGGCCCTCAAGTCTTTTCAGCCTCAGCCCCAGGGAAAGGTGGTGCGGCTCTTCATGGACAACAACACCACCACCACGTTCTACATCAGGAAAAAGGGCAGGACACGATTCCCCGATCTCTCCCTGGAAGCGCAGTCTCCATTGTGCAGGGCCATTCTTCCACGCCTCATCCCCTTCCACCTGGCAGGCGTCCAGAACACCATTGCAGACTCTCTCAGAAGGGAACTGCAGTCCTACCAGGAATGGGACCTTCAGCAAGCGCAAGTGTTGCGCTCCTTCAGCGAGCGGGGTCCCCTCATATCAACCCCTTCGCCACGCCTGCCAACTACAAGTCTTAGACGTTTGCCAGCAAGGATCCTCAGCTGAGGAACCTGGCTGATGCCTTATCGTTCGCCTGGGAGGGCCTCTTTCTGTATGCTTTCTCTCCAATTCTGCTGTTGCTACGTGTGATCAACACACTCGGATGTTGCCACTGCAGGATGTTATTGCACCGGCATGGCCAAATCATATCTAGTACTCGGGCCTTCTACATTTGTCGGTGGTCCTGGCCATCAAACTGCCTCTTCTTCCAGACCTTCTTTCCAGAGAAGGTGGGTCAATCCTGCTGCCTTCGAATGTGGACACTAATGGCTGCCTGTGGAATACAAGAGGATCATGGCCAAAGCCAGGACTCCCTCTACGCGTACTTGCTACACGCACAAATGGAAGCACTTTAAGTGTGGTGCCACCCATAGAGGATCTCGCCACTGCTTGCAACTGCCCCGCAGTTCCTCCCGTACCAGCTCTCACTGGCCAAGGTTGGCCTTGCCCATGCTTCTATCAAGGTCCACCTGGCCGCCATATCCCGGTACTCACTGGCTCCAAGCTTTACCTGTGTTTGCACAGGCACATTAAGGAGTCTTCAGAACATTCCCTTCAGTGAAAGCTCCTGCCTCGGTGTGGGAACTGAACGTAGTACTGTCTAAACTGATGGGGCCTCCGTTTGAACAAATGCATTGTGCCACTTTGAAGTTTCTGTCATGTAAGACCGTCTTCCTGGTGGGGATCACCTTGGTCAGGCGTGTGGTTCTGCAAGCTCATCCTTCTTTCATGCCTGAGGTTCCGTCAAACTTTCATCTCAACAAGTCTTTGGCTCTAGTGAATCCTTTATCACCTGCTGAAAGACTGTTGCATTCGATGGACGTTGCGCATGCCTGAATTTCTGTGTTGCACGCACAAAGGACTTTCGAAAGACATCTCATCTTTTCGTTAATTTTGGATCTGTGGGACATGGGAAGGCCAAGTCTAATCCTTCTCCAGGTGGCTCTCCGGCTGTATCATACATTGCCATCGTCTTTCCAACAGACCGCTTCCAGGCCGGCCAAGAGCCCACTCCACCAGAGTCATTGCAGCGATGACAGCATTTCTCTCTTGTGTTCCCCTGCTCGACATCTGCAGGGCTGCTACATGGCAGTCTACCCACATTCACAAGATTCTACTGTGTTGACAGGTATTCCAGGGAGTAGTCCAGAGCCGTCCAAGCAGTGCTGCGCAAACTGTTTGTGGTGAGTCTGTTCCAGGTGTTAGTTTATTGCTTCTGCGAGCCTTGCCACCTCCTGTGTTTTTGCAAATTGTGATGAATCTAGCAATGCCGTCACTGCTTCCCTGGAAGGAAGCTTCACTTACTGTTTTGCTTTTCAGACACGTGTAATGACCTCAGCACTTACCCTATTACACAAACTAAATGTTCTTGGACTCAGGAAGGCAATAATGTTCACTTAGACCATTAATTGGAAAATAATTGGCTCTTTACAGGCCCTTTATTCACATTCTATTAGTGTACATATTACTACGAGATAATTGCAACTGGTTATAAATGAATACATGGACAAAAATAAACACAGTAGGTATACATCACTGTTAGTGCAGTTGTAGGAGAAAGCTTCATTTCTGCCACAACAACACTACCCAGTCCTAAGGCAGGTAGGCAGAGAGATCAAACATTGACTAACTGGGTCTGGAGCGGAGCGTCCTCAATCTCAGCGAAACTTCAAAACCCAGAGTTTCAATTCTCTGTCACCTCATTGGGATTGCGCCTCTCTTCTTATGGGGACGAATCCCTGCCTCTCACAAGTTGCAAACTGTCCCCGGCCGTAGGACAGACAGCAGGCATGGGAGGCAAGAGTGGAAATATCCAGACAGTAGTGGAAAAACCCAGCTTGTGTCTCGCGCGTTCGTTCCAGCACCCCTTATCAATGCACCTGCACATCTACGACTCCTCTCCCCTCAGCTCGTCCTTGAGCGAACCATACAATAACTATCCTCCATAGTCAGCTCATCTGCTTCATGCTACAATATCGCAACCATTGCATAAATTATGTCTGCCTTCTAAATGAGCTAAAAAAAATGTAGACTTCCATTGCGGTTTGAAAGTAAATGTCCAAAATGGCTGTGCACCGGCACCATGTCGTTGAGCTCATTTTCGCACACGCTCTACAATTCGTGGCCAGGGAAAGCCAGAAGCTACCTGCCTCTGTCCCTGGGGGTGGCTGTCTGCGGGAGCACCACGATGGAGAGGTCAAACTCAGTGGAGGTAAAAATAAAAACTTCGGACCTTAGTAATTGTTTGCCTGGGTTCCTGCACCTATTTGTCTTTTCCCCATTCCTGCATGGAAAATGGTGGTGTGGATAAACAATCGCAATTTCTTATTGATCACCAACATTATCTGAATGTCTCCCACTTTACCACTAAGGCAAGAAAGAGGCATAGTGGAGTTAATATCATTGGAAGCAAGAAACTACCTCCACGGTCTAGTCAAAGGATGATGTTAACAAGTAATGCTACTTATGTCCATCCTCCCCCCTTGTATAATACTAGGATACCAGGTACAGGGACATATGGACGTTCCCCTCACTTTAGTAACACTAGGACAGTAAATGATGGAAGTCATATACATTCATCTCCCTTTAACAATATGAGAACAACAAACCATGAGATTTATGTACTCCTCCCTCCCCCTTTTTACAACACTGAGACGAGGAAGAGGAGGGTAGTATTGAAGATCACTGAGAGCGGCAAGCAAACATTGCGGTCTAGTCATTGGAATTTTCTGACCGGTACTGGGACATTCAAAAGCAGAACACATGAGCCAAATAAGAGAGTCAAGCCGCCCAATGCTGGTTGGGAACCGGGAGGAAGTGAAGAAATCCAAGACATGGAAACGGGAGAAGACCGCGCCCAGAGGTCAGGCTGAGAAGTGTTTACCGTGCTGCCGGAACCGCTGAGCGAACGAGAAGGCGAGGTGAATACAGCGAGGCTGACGAGACGTGCTCCCAGTCCTGAGATTTACTGCAGATTAATTGAAAAGACGCCTGGGACATGGAAGCTGCCAAAGACCCCGGTAAGCCCAGAGAAAGAAATTGGGACATTTAGCTTAACTGGAGAATGGTTGGTTGCCCAAAATATAAGAAAGATAGTTACCTGGATACAAAACAGAGCAAATGCAAGTAAAGAAAGGAAACTATTATATACTATTAAAATATTAAATGGATTTAAAAATCCCTGGGAGAAGAGTAAACCAGGCACACAGCGAGACTGGGACTCACACCCAAGTATTAAAGCAAAAACCCTCTCAGGAGAGTAAACCAGGAGACCCCCACCCTTTGTAATTGTGGAAAGCCGACAGAACTGTGGAAGAGATCCCCCCCGACCCGCTACTTTGTTTTTGTGGAGCATAAGGGAAGAGCCTTACCCATTTCTCTGTAACAAGATGTCAGAGGTCCAAAGAAAGAACTGTGAAATGTAAGTAATGTAAGTGGCAATGTGAATATTTGTGTGAACAGAGAGGATGTAAGGGGAAAACCCTCCGCCTTGGATCTTTGCAATATAAATAAGAGATCCTGTAAACACTTTTTTGATTTATATATTTATAGAGCGCTTTACACCAAGGTGCTGTACAATGGAACAACACAATACAAAATAACAACAACAAAATTTAACAATGGGAGCAAAAGTTACAACTGGAATCATTCAACAAAACAGTGCAAAGAGCAATTAACTGACAGGGGGAAGAGGAGTGGGAAAAGGTGGGGGGAGTAGGAGATGGATAGGGCAAGGGAAAATGGAAGGGAGAGAGAAGAGTAGGAGAGGGGGAGAGGAATCAGATGAAGGAAAAGGAGGGGGGAGGGGAAGTGGAGATGGCAGAGGATGAGTTTTCAAGGAGGAGAATGGAGAAGGAGGGATTTAAGGGAAGTGCGAAATGAGGTGAAGGTCGTGGTAGAGCGGATTGTGAGAGGGAGCGAGTTCCAGTGCAGAGGTGCAAGGAGTTGGAAGGAGCGGAAACGGGAGGAAGCGCAGGGGGATGGAGGTACAGTGAGAAGGAAATGGTCAGCGGAACGAAGGGAGTGGTAGGGGGAACGAAGGAGAGAAGGGAGGAGAGATAAGGAGGAGCAAGACCATGGAGGGATTTGAAGACGAGGCAGAGAAAGTAAAATTTTAGCTGTAAGTGGAAAGGTAGCCAGCCAAGGTGAGAGAGCGAGGAAGAGATGGAGTCATGGGAGGTAAGGAGAGAAAGGGTACGAACAGCAGAGTGGTATATGGATTTAAGAGGGGAAAGCTGAGATTCGGGAAGTCCAAAGATTTGAGAAGAGCAGTAGAATAGGTAGGAAAAGATGCGAGAGGAAATTAGGAGTTTGGTCGCGTGGAATGTAAGGGAAGGACTGATTTTAGAATATTGTAGAGGTGGTATCGGCAAGTGCGGGAGGTGAGTGAAATGTGTTGTGAGAAGGTGAGAGAGGAGTCAAAAAGAACCCCTAGATTACGAGCTTGGGGGGAGATATGGAGATTGGAGGGAGGAAAGTGAATGAAAGGGGAGGGAGGGGGAAGAGAATTAGAGGGGAAGAAAAGGACTTTGGTTGTATCGGAGTTAAGAGAGAGAAAGCTGGAGGGCATCCAGTTTTTGATAGCAGTGAGGCAGGAGGAGAGCTTAAGGTGGAGGTCAGGCGAGAAGGAGGAGAAAGAGTTGAGTATTGTCAGCATAAAAGTGGTGGGAAAAGCCAAACGAGGAGATGACAGGGGCAATGAGGGAGGTGTAAAGAAAGGAAAGGACCAAGTACAGAGCCTTGAGGAACACCGTAGCTAAGAGGAAAGGAAGGAGAGGTCTGACCTCCCCATGATACAGCAAAGGAACGGGAGGAGAGATAGGAGGATAGCCATTTTAGAACAGGGCCTTTAAATCCGAAGGAGGAAAGAGTATGGCGCAGGAGTGGATGATCGACAGTGTCAAAAGCTGCGGAGAGATCAAATAGAATAAGGATAGAGGATTGCTTGGCATGCCGAGCAGAGAGGAGTGAGTTAAGGATAGAGGTGAGAGCAGTTTCAGTGGAATGTTTGGGACGGAAGCCAGATTGGAAGGGAGGAAGGAGAGAGGATGAAGTGACAAAGGATGAGAGTTGAGAGTAGGCAAGGCGCTCAAGAAGCTTAGAAAGGGAAGGTAGAAGAGAGATGGGGCTGTAGTTAGCAGTGAGGAGTGGATCGGCAGAGGGTTTCTTAAGAATAGGAATAATCGTTGCATGTTTAAAAGCATAGGGAAAGGTTGATGAGGAGAGGCAGGAGTTGAAGAAAGTGGTAAGGTAAGGGATAAGAAGAGGGTAGATCTTGGGGATAAGAACGGAGGGGAGAGGGTCAGAGGGGGCGGACATGGGGTGGGCTTTGGATAGAAGGGACAAGACTTCAGAAGGGGAAACAGGTGAGAAGACGGACATAGTAGAAGAGGGAGGAGAGGGGGGAGGAGGAGAGGGGGAGTCAGAGAGGGAGTTAATTTTTTGCCAGAGTGTGAGGATTTTGGAGGAGAAGAAGTTGGCAAAGTCAGAAGGAGAAAGTGTGGAATTGGTTGAGGGAGTAGGAGGAGAGAGAAGACGGGAGAGAGTTTGAAAAATCCGACGAGGGTGGGAGGCTTGAGACTGGAGAAGGTTAGAGTAGTAGGAGGATTTGGCCACTGCAAGACAAGAGTTGTAAAGTGCGTGGTAAGGAAAGTAAGAGGTTTGATTAGAAAGCGAGGGAGTTTTGAGCCAGAGTGTCTCTAACCACCGGAGAAGGCGCCGCATAGAACGGAGATGGGAAGTAAGCCAGGGTTGAGAAGGCTTCTGAGTAGGACGAAAGGGAGAAAGAGGGTAAAGTTGATCTAGGGCAGTGGAGATAGAAGAGGAAAGGGAAGAGAGCCTCGTCCGCAGAGAGTAGAGCAAAGTCATGGGGAGATGGAAGAGAAGCTGAGCCGGTGTTGGAAAAGAGGGTAGCGTCAGGGTCACAAAGTCCCAAAGACCACAGAGAGAGTATCATGTGAATGAAGAACAGCCATCCTTGTTGGGATTGTGACATTGTAAATATAAAAGACACAGAGAAAGTGTTGTGCGAATGAAGATATACACAATGGAAAAGTCATCCATCTTGGGATTGTGGAATACTAGAAACTGAAACCTTTGGATAGCAAAAGAAATCCTAGGGAATGGAAAGACCGCCTTTTCCAATAGAACTTTTTTCACTTTTCTTCACTGTGAGAGACTTTTATCTTTTATGTTTAGTACTTTGGGAGGAAGTTGTTGGTGCACAGCTCAAAGACATTCCCCTTTCACATTATTTTGAGTTCAGTGTGTAAGGGTCAGTTTAGGATTTTTGGACACAGGGCAGATAACTCTTTTGAATCAGTCATCCGGACACACACATTCATTAGTTTTGTTGAGGTAGGGAAACCCCTCATAGAGTTAGGGACAGATGGGATTTCCCCAAACCCACTTTTTGTTTTGAAAATAAAAGCCTTCTTTCAACTTAAAACCTGTTACTGTATCCGAGTCTTACTCTTGATCCCTCCCAATATGTACTGCTGTGTAATCGTATTCATTAGCATGTGAATCCATGCTGGAGAAGGAACAAGTTACTTACCTGCAACTCTTGTTCTCCAGCATGGGTCTTGCATGGATTCACATGCAAACCCTCCCTCCGTCCCCTCTGTGGCTCTTCTTAGTTCATACTGCCACTTTACATGTGTTACCAAATCTAAAGATGGCCACCAGGGGTGGTGCTTAGGAGAACAAGTGTCATTGGCTGGTGGGCATCATGACCCAAAGGACACAGACGCTAAGCTGCTTTAATTTTTACTAGGCATTCCCAGCCTGACGACAGGGAATATTCATGAGCATGTGAATCCATGCAAGACCCATGCTGGAGAACGAAAGTAACGTGTTCCTTTCTGAACCTGCAGTAATAGCTTGCAACTTTCATCAACCGCTTACTTTTTACCAGATCTGAATCTATTTTTAGTCTACCTCTGTCAGAATTCCTTTACCATAATACCCTCCCTCTGTATTCTGGTCTACCCCGGATGCCTCCTCAGAATTGACCTTTTATTGCTTTACCGCAGCTATGACTAAGTGAACCAAGGAACGATTAAGAATTGTCTGTTTGGAAGACAAGCATAGGTCTGGGATATTCCTTATAGCACAGCCTGACCTTTCCAAAAGGATCAGAAAAATCCTTTTAACAATGTAATATCCTTAAGATGTGATCATAATCATGGTGTGACGCTCACCTGATCTCCACGGGGGTGTAGCTCGTGGCCGAAGGATGATGTCTGCACTGGCGTTGCGCTGCTTAAATGATGGCGCTAGCCCGCGTCTTCCCTTCGTTCTCACCTCAGGAGGCATTTGCCTGCAATGTCGAAACAAGATATTAGCCAACTGAATGGAGCCGGATTGGCTTCACCACCTTCCGATTCCCTTCTCTTCCTCTGGCTCACCTTAGGTTTTTAAAAGGTGGGCTCTCCGTCCTGCAATCTCTAGCAGGGGCGCGGTATGCACAGTCTTTCCCAAGATCAAGTTACTTCACTGATTCTATGGAGGTTGCTGAATTTGGAAGAACCGGAGTAAGCAGGTAAGTCTCTATGCCAATGGCTGCTTGGAATAGATGCTTAAAGTCTTTGTCGCCCAAGTTTTAACTAGTGTTTGTCCTTTTCTTTCAGGCGCGGTGTCGAGCGGTTTTCGGATGAAGGATTGGTTCTCCCTACGATGTTGAGCGGGTTTCTTGCAGGTGAGTATAGCGTTATGCGAGGCGCGCTGAATGTTTGAATAGCTTTTCTTTTCTGTGCGCGACTAACCTGCTGTGTCTTTTCTATTCTGCAGGTGCGGCGCGATTCCAGGAAGATGATGGAAGAACCGCTCAATGAAGTTCCTGGAGGATGCAGACTCCAGGTGAGTGTAAGATGCCCGTGCGGGTACCTTCTTCTCTGCAGATGCGGCGGTCCGGGAATAAGCTGAAGGCGAGGCCAGAATGTTAGACTGCAGGTAAGGCCTTCGTTGCTTTAATAACTCCTGTTCTCCTCTTTTCCATTTACAGGTGCCGATGGATTGAAAACTCTGGACGGGCGTGGCTGAAGAAGTTCAAGAGCTGAGAAGACACGGTGAGCGTTACGCTGCAGGAGTGCAGAATAAGGCAAAGCGTGTTCTGTTTGCAGGGTGCGGTTTAAATAGCCTTGCAGGTAGTTCCAGGCAAGTAGTCCCTTAGCCGTACCCTGCCACTTCAGATAAAGTAGTCCCACAGCCACACCCTGTACAGAAAGGCTCAGCCTCACTAAGCTGAGAATATAGTCCCATGAAGTTCAACACATACTATGAGCCTGGCGCCAACGGCGCCAGGACTGAGTCCAGGAGATTCTAGGGTACTCCTTTGGGGCTTGATAAGCCCTTAAAGGTGCCAGTGTCCGGGATGGGCTCACCAGTTTCAGGGGTTTGGGAGCATGCACCATGACACATGGGCCCACTTTTGTCTACCTGTTTTGACCTCGTGATAGTCAGACAACAGTAGTGGTTGGATCATATTTAGGGAATAGGTCCCGGGTTTACCTAGGTTTCATCCACATTTGTTTAAAGAGGGATAATAATGGATTCCTCGTATACAATGAGGCCTTGTGCCGCGTGTTCTCAGTTCCTTTTTTCTGGGCACTCCGATCACTTTATTTATTTTTTATTCATTGTGATTTGGTTAGATATTAAATCTTTCACAAAAGCACATTCCAATTCTATAACACACTAAGGTAATTTACAAGTTAACACATAGTTAAAATTCACATAGCTATCGACATATAAAAATATTTTCTTCACAATATAACGTGTCCCTATATATAAAATCTGAACAAAATGTTTAAAATCAAACAGTCAAATTCTCTCATTACTCCCGGATGCTAAGCAACTCACGTGTAAGATGTTGGATATCCTGCAACTGTTGAAAGATTATATTTTTTAAAAATCATGAGCAATCTGTGCCTGTCCGGGCCAAGGACGGGCTTGGCTATTACACGCTATAACACGCTGCGAGCTATAGCACACCAAGATTCGTTGAACTTGGCTCCTGCCATAACTAAATTTCCTGTTTTTTGGAGCCATAACCTGATTAGTGGGTTCAAGTCAACGGAGGTGGGTTCGCCCTCTATGAATATTTGTCAATTGAATACTAGATCTCTCTCGGCCCATGCAGCCTCAATATTTGAGTTGCTGGATGACTGTGCCCCTGATCTTCTCTTCTTAACTGAAACCTGGCTTACTGAGTCGTTGGCACCGGCACTCATTCAAGCAATTCCTATTGATTCGAAAATTATTCATCTGGACAGGAACTTGCTGAATCGCAGTGGGGGCATAGCCGTTATTTATATATCTTCATTGGGGGTGGGTGGTGATGCTTCCTCTCACCAGCGTGGTCTGTGTGGAAGCGATGCTGGTGAGAATTAAGGTCTCTGCATCCTGCTCACTGCATTTTACACTTGTCTACAGGCCTCCGGGGCCATACACACATTTGAATTGGTCACTGATTTGCATCTGAAATTTTCTCAAATGGTTATTTTCCGTGATTTTGATATTACTTTTAGTTGTCCTCGTGTGCCTGCATCTAGTCTATTTTTTGAAAGCCTTGCAGATTTCGGCTTTCGGCAGCTTGTGACTCAACCCACGCATAATATTGGCAACACACTCGACCTGGTGTTCGCTAAGGATCATATCCCTTTTAATTTTACACCTGTTACCATTCGGCTAGACCGTACGAGCAACCGCTCCAGCCATGTACACCAGCCTTGATAAAGACCCATGAGGTCGAAACACGTGTCGGCTGACCACCCCTAGGACTACGAGTCCCTATGTAACAAATTAATTAAATCTGCACTTGCAACAAACTGCAATAAGCGTGGAAAATCAAATTATTTCCGGCAAAATCTTTTGCAAGGTAGCCAGGAACCCCTTTTCTTTTAATTTTACAGTAGAGCCTATTCTGTGGTCCGATCACTTTTTAGTGAGTTTTAATCTTCGATTGCCAGGGCTGTGTTCCAGGCCTAGCGTCCCACAAACGATGCACCGAAACTGGCGCCAGGCTGACTTCGGCTTGCTGATAGCCCAAGTCTATTGTAATTCTACCCATGCACGTCTTGTTGACTTGGAAGTTCTTACTGAATCCTTCAGCTGCCGACCTTTTAGCACCTGCTAAATTGGTCACTCAGTGTCCTCGGCTGTCGGAACCCTAGTTTTCATCTGATCTTCGAGCCACCCTCTGCCAGCTTCACCAGGCTGATCGAAGGTGGGTGTGCCTATGGATCCGCTACCACACCTTAATTAAAGAAGCCAAGCGGCAGTTCTTTGCACAAAACATTTATCAGGCTCTTAACCAATCGAAGCAACTTTTCTCTGTGTTTGGATCCCTGTCGTCTTCTGAGCGCACAGCATCCGTTACACCTACATAAGATCCGGCTTGTCCTTTATGTCCATCCACCATCCCTGTCAATGTTGAACCTTGCCAGGAATGGTCCTCTTTCCCTGTCTTCACTACTGAGGCGGTCAGTAAGGCCATTGACCAGCTGAAATCTGTGGCTCCCTCTTACCCCATCCCTCTGGTTATTATTAAAGATGTTTCTCCTGGTTTTATCTCTCTGATCACTCAAGCCATTAATATGTCATGTCAATCCGGGCATATACCTGCTAAATTGAAACATGCTAATGTTATCCCTTTATTGAAAAAGCCTTCCTTGGACCCCTCACTTGCAGCCAGCTACCGTCCCATTTCTCTTCTTTTTTTCATGAAATTATTGGAGGCCTTGATTTCTCCCCTTCTGTCCTCGTATCTGGAGGCCTCTGATGTTCTTGACCCTTTCCATTCTAGCTTTCGCCCAGGACGAGGTACTGAGTGTCCTTGTGTCGGTCCAGGATGATCTAGTCATGCTGGTAGCTAAAGGTGGGGTGGGTGCTCTGATTTTATTAGACCTCTCAGCAGTCTTCAATACTGTCGACCACCCTACTCTGATCACTTGTATGGCCAAGATTGGCATGACGGGCCGGTTCTCACCTGGTTTACCTCATTCCTTGCAGATCGTAGCCAGACTCTCTCTTCCTCCTTTTTTGTCAGCACTTTGTTCTATTTTCTGTGGTTTCCCCAGGGCTCCGCCTTGCTGCCTTTGCTGTTTAACATGTATATGTAGCTCTATTGAGACTCATCCACTCCTTCGGCCTCCGCTGCTACGCTTATGACTGATACCCAGATCCTCGTCCATCTTGATCTTGACCAGGCTGAGGTGTCATCGCGCCTTAGCCAGTGCTTGGCGGCCATTGGAAGTTGGATGAGCCAGAATTGGTGAAACTTAATGGCGACAATACGGAAGTCCTGGTGGTTGGTGCCCCCCTTCATTATAGACCCCTGCTTTCTGGCCTCCGTCACTGGGTGTTCTTCCATCACCAGTCACTGCTGCCAGAAATATGGGTGTTATTTCTTCATCAACACTCTCCATGGATGCGCAGGTAGCTGCTGTCTGCAGAGACGGACATTATCTTAAGATTCGTAGGAAAGTTCTTCCTATGCTTCCTTTTCACGTCCGCCCTCTAGTTTTCTCAGCCCTTGTGCTGAGCCGCATTGGCTATTGCAATTCTCTATACCTTGCGCAGCCCAAGGGCCTGATCCATTGATTACTAGAACAATCACTCTACTCCAGAAGCTCTGCCACTCTACCTGCCCTCATAAGATAGCAGACTATATTGATACCGTCCAACTTAAAAACTAGATAACTCGTGAACGTTGGCCTGCGTCACATCTAGACAGGATTGTGATTGTTAGCCAGTACCGCATGTAGATAGAACTGTGAATATCAACCATGGGCGCTTTAGACAGAATTGTGAATATTAGCCATTGCCACATTTAGATTAGGTAATATTAGCCTACGTCACATCTAGACAGGATTGTGAATATTAGCCATTGCCACATTTGGATAGAATGGTGAATACCAGCTCGCATCACATTTAGACAGGATTGTAAATATTATCCTAAGCCACATGTAGATTTGTGAACATTGGTCTGCGTCACATCTAGACAGGATTGTGAATATTAGCCATTGCCACATGTAGATAAGTGAATATTGGTCTGCGTCACTTCTGGACAGGATTGTGAATATTAGCCATTGCACATGTAGATTTATGAATATTAGCCTGCGTCACATCTAGACAGGATTGTGAATGTTAGTCGGTACCACAGGTAGATAGAACTGTGAATATCGGCCATGGCCGCCTTAGACAGAATTGTTAATATTAGCCATTGCCACATTTATACAGAAGGGTGAATACTAGCCCGCCTCACATCTTGACAGGATTGTAAATGTTAGCTAATGCCACATGCAGATAGATTTGTGAGTATTAACCTGCGTCCCATCTAGACAGGATTGTGAATATTAGCCATTGCCACATTTAAATAGAATGGGGAATAGTAGCTTGCGTCACATCTAGACAGAACTGTGAATATTGGCTTGTGCCACAAATAGATAGAATGGTGAATACTAGCTCGTGTCACATCTTGACAGGATTGTGAATATTAGCCTAAGCTACATTTAGATAGAATGGTGAATACAAACTCGCGTCACATCTAGACAGGATTGTGAATGTTAGCCAGTCCCACATTTAGACTGAATTGCGAATATTGGCCATGCCTCATCTGGATGGAGTTGAGTGTCAGCCAGTTCCACATTTGGATAGAATTGCGAATATCGGCCATTGCCGCATTCAGATAGAATTATCAATATTAGCCAGCATCGCATCTAGACAGGACTGCAAATCTCAGCCAATACCACACTTGATAGAGTTGTGAATATTAGCCATTCCCACATTAACATAGAATTCCGAATAGTAGTGTGGGATATTTTGACCCACTCAGATGTGCTTCACTACATCACTTTAATGCAATGGTGAAAGAAACAGCCCAAAATGACCGCGCTGACTCCTTTGCGTGCCAAAATCTTTACGACTGCATTTGTGTCACAACCAGAAAAAGGCTGCACACACAGTTGAGGTGGGGTGAGAACAGAGTACGCACTGCAGGAGTATGCCAGGGTGCTCTGCCACATTCAACATGGAGCAAAGGAAAGAAGCAGCATTACTGTGCAGAAAAACCCAAAATTCCTCTTAAATGTCATCTTTCAACCTTCAAAGTGCTGTTTTGCGCGAAATCCATTCATTTCTCATAAACCACTATGATCAAAAAGGCCCTGAAATGCTCAGGATCATCCATTGTGGCTCAGAGCAACCGGGCCTCATTGAATGACAGCTCCTGGCAACAGTATCAATTGAATGCAAACCAGGGATTGGGTTTTAATTTCTCCACGGGGGTGGGGGCGATCGTGGCTAAAACTTTGCAACAAATATCAAGAATCAGCTGTCCAGAGAAAGACTCTAAACAAATGCTTGATACATTTATCCATGCTGCAAACCATTCCACCACTCAAGGGAAGGACTAGAGCTGACTAAAATGGGTATTTGCTGCAGAGGAAAACCGAATTTAAAAGACATTTTTAAATGTGCTTTTTCCTGAATGAAGAGCAAAATCGCCTATTTCTAAAAGTCTATTATTGTGTAAAGGCTTGATTATTCAAGCATGTGAAAGGATTTGCTACTGTTAGAAATACACATATAAACAGTTTCATTTTATATGCTTAAAGTTGAGATTTAAAAGTTGCATCAAAGCAAAAACCCAGGCTGAATGGCAAACTATGTCAAAGAAAAAACAAAAAAACCTGCTATCCCAGAGTGCCAGCCCTGAGAAAGGGTGACACCTCATAAACCTCTGGAGCAGGAAATGCTAATTGCGAGCATGGGGGCTTTGAATCCCAGGACAATGGGGGATTCCCCAGTGCATCAGACATTCGTCTTTGCCTAAGGCTGAGACAATAGCAGGCTAAGAGACTCACCGGTCAAGTGTGAAAGACACAAAACTTCAGTCAAAGGAAAGGGGCCCCTCATCCTGTTTCAAAGGAATTTGACAGATGCTGCCAGTTGAAAGAAAAGAAAAAAACTGCTATGGACATTTGGTGTTTAAATGCCTATTTGTAACTGAACTTTAAAGACATTTAACTTTGCCACAAGAATGAGGAGAGATCTGAAAGTTGGTAGTTTTAATTTTATGCTCTTTCTTTGAAGACGTAATTGAACCCTCTACTGCATAAGGAACAGAAGTTGTGAACAATAACCGTTTGTGGGGAAAGTATGGAAATTGCGCTCATGACATTTTGTACACATATCCCATGGGTAAACGCGCATCCATGTACAAAATTGGGAAATTTTAGGGCAAATCTTTCATGGTTCAAATTGCCAAAATGTCGCATAAAGCCTAAACCAGGTCCCACAGACTGGGGATTTGAATTGAAATGTGACCCAACCCACAAAATCTGTAACCTGTGCATCTGATTTTCTCAGAGGTCATCACTGTATAAATATGTATTTGTGGGAAAATTAGACTTTGGTTCTAGGAGCTGGAGGATGTTCCTAGACATTGTGAAAGTAACACCATAAAATATGACAGCCTTTTCTGTTATCCAACCAGCAAAGAGCAAGGCGTAAACTATGCTGTTGCCCAATCATAGAATCATGAGTGTGGGTTGTAAGTCTGCCCCTGCCATATAATTTTATAATTTAGTGATGTCATTTGGCATGATAAATAAGGGAACCTCACAGCACACAAGACACACTGATTCCTGATTTCATCCTGATTTTCGGCATGGCACCCTGTTCCTGAATCCTCCATCCTTGTTCCTGATTTGACTTACCAAGCTAAGGCCTCAGCATTACTGAACTTCTTTTTCAGCTAGGCCTTAAAATTCTGAAACAAATCCCCAAAACCCAGGGAAGCATCTTGATCAAGCTGGCTTGCTACTACTAAAGGCTTGCCTGCAGCAAACTCGCCATCCCACTGATCTCCCGTCTCCAGTACCCAGCGCAGTCCAGTGTGCAGTCCGGTGACCAGATTTGCCCAGCTGTCCTTGGTTAGACTGATCCATGTGATGACCAGAACCCTTGACGGTCCAAAACCCTAAATTAAAGTGGACTGTGTAAGTATTAATAGGAAGCATAGAAAATCATCATAGCATACCTTGTTTTGTTCCCTCCCAATCTCTAAACCATCCAATCCTTACCTTAATAACTTGTCACATTGTCAGAATCCTTATTGCACTTTTCATTGTTTTGATAAGCCAATTTCGAATGTCATTTTAAAAGTGTAAAATTTCCAACCTGTTTTTCTTTCTTGTTTGGAGAGGCAAGGTTGTATTCCAATCCTGTACACTATTCTTTATTCCTGAATAACTGCTGCTTCCTTACATCCATTTAGAATTGCTTATTGGTGGGTTGAGGAATATTGCAGGGGGAAATCCTAACAAAAGTGCTATCTTTTCAAACAAGGCAAAAGTGTTCTTTTCGCTGGTGTTTTCCTTCTGTGTGCTAAAGAGTGAATTTAAGTGCCTTACATACCTTTATTTGTTATTGTCACCACATTGGTGATTGCTGTTCCCTATTACAAAGCATATGTTTGATTTGAATTTTAAATAAATAAATCTTACCTTTACTAACCAGCCTGATTCCGGGTCCATTGTAACCTTTGGTATTTTGGGAAGCGGTGTGATGAGTGGTATATCAGTCAGAATATTGAACCTATAGACATGATAAAATAAGTATTTCATTTGTGCGTTGCATACTAGGCTGAGGCCAGGGTGTATCGCCTGATTGAAATACTTAACAGTAGCTTGTGTCACATCAAGATAGGATTGTAAATGTTGGCCTGCGTCGCGTATAGATGGGATATTGTATGTTAACCAGTACCACGTGTAAATAGAACTGTTAATATCAGCCCTGGCCACTTTAGACAGAATTGTTAATATTAGCCTGCATCACATCTAGACAGGATAGTGAATGTTAGCCAGTGCCACATGTAGATAGAATGGTGAATATTAGCCACTGCCACATTTAGATAGAACTATGAATATTAGCTATGAATATTAGAATATTAGCTTGCGTCACATCTAGACTAAACTATAAACACTGGCTTGCGTCGCTCCTAGGCAGGATTGTGACTGTTGGCAAGGGCCGGATCTAGATGGGGATCGGGAGATATTCAGACACCACATCTAGAAAGAATGTGGAAAATAGCACATATCCGATCTAGATAGCGAATTCATTAACCAATCCACTAACAATCTCATCCCTCTGCATACACCTCTCAAACTCTAACCAAAACAAAACCACAACCCTAAAGCATAGCAAACTGCACGAACTGCACTGTAACAACAAAACAAATCACACATAGCCTCGCACAACAGAACACAATGGCTACCGAACGAAAAGCACACCTAAGCTCAGCAAACGGTTCTAACTGAACTGAAGCTGCCAACAGCACAGCACATCACTGCTCTCTCGAACTTTTCCCGCTCGGTCCCACTAACTCACCCCCACCCCATTCCTTTTTTTCAGATCTGCCAGAGCGGCAGGGACCACTCCGGTGGTGATAGTGCGCTGTACTAATATCCATTAACATTAAGCAACCGCATGCCTGAAATGCAGAATATTGATCTCCATAGTTCATAAATCCACGCAAACACTCTCATCCCATATCACTATGCTTACTCTCTAGTCTACACCATCACACAATTAGAATACAGCTATACCCCTCGATCAATTCGGCCTAGTTGCTCACATTAACCCATGAACACCTCATCATTCTAATAAAACACAGCTATACCCCATGACAAACCGGCCTAGCTGCACACAAAAGCGTCTTACAGGTCTAACGCAGCCAGAACCCAGTCTTGGTGTCCACGCGCCAGACTGCACACATTCAACCAACATCAATACCACCACACCTAATGCTACCATCAGGCAATTACAACAGCTGCACACATAACCGGTGCACCCACGCACCCTACAATACCCTACTTTCTCAACTGACCAAGACTATGGTCCCTGAGGGCATTCAACCTACCAGCGCTTTGAGGTTATACCAATGATATATAGAGAGCTATATAAATGCCAAATAACATAACTGTTGCAGAATCTCACTGCTCGCGTGGCTAGGAATGTTCACTATGGACATCATATCACGCCGGTACTTCGTGCCCTCCACTGGCTTCCGGTGGCAAAGCGAAATGAAGACGCTTCTGTTCTAATCTTTGCTTCTCATCTTAATGATATATCCTAGCGCCATGATGCCTCTAGGTGATAGGTCGCTATATAAATACAGATAACATAACAGCAATCGATAAGGACAGAGTATCTCCCCACATCAAAGTGTCTATAAACTGGCATTAAAAACTTGACAAGTCGAATGTACAAACCTTCCCAGAAATGTTGGCCTAAGGGTACTGTTTCCTGCAACTTACATAGTCTGCAAAGCCTTCTTGCAGGCGTTAAGCCTATCCTCGGTCCCAGCACCCCCATTGTGAGGATGCAATTAACCCTAAATCTAGAAAAACATTCTGAAGTTTCTCGAAGGAGATATTAACAAGTAGGGTAAGGGCTTCCAGTGACCCAATAAAGTTTACCTAAATTCTTCCTAAAGTTTACATTTTTGGATCATATTCCATGTTTCAATCTTGTCCCGTAATTTGAATTTTATTTTAAAGCAAGCAAATCAAATCTCCAAGTCAATCGATGCTTCAGTTAAATGTTCTTTACAAGACCCCATAAAATTCATAATGGTAGCATCTTCGGTGCTCCTTTTGACTTACCCAAGTTTAGTAAACAAGGTGCATACATTGTCCATCTTAATCTTCTAGGCTTATTTTATTGTATTTATAAGTATGTCGCCAAGAAAACAAACCTAGTTCCCACTGAATGACGGGGAGCGGAACCTATTTAGGGAGTCCGAACACTGGCCTCCATAGCTGGCCCTCAAATATTCCTAACCATCCCCTTATGGATAAAGGTAGCAACTCTAGTCTATACATAACCTTTGGAATAGCTTTCAGCTTGTGGAATTGAAGTAGGGGATCAAACAAAATTAACAACATTTCATATGAATTGTTTTCATTTGAAAATTGATGGATTTTAGTTTGGACGCAACCTTTTCCTTCACAGTTACTAAATGGGACCGTGTAGAAAAAATGAAACCTAAATAACCCAGGGCATGAACCTCAGGAATCACTTTATTATCTATATTCGAAGAATAATTTTTAAATCTACTTTTTTTATTGTGGTATAGTTAATACAAAGGTAAATACTTTTCACATAAACATTTCACTTTAAGTTCATACATAAAAATAAGAATAAAGATACAGAAAAAAAACTTGTGTATAAGAACTTGTCATCAGGGCAAGTTATTGTTAAAGCTTTCCATTTTCTTCAATATAATTTGCAAGAAGTGACATAGAAATAGTATCAAACTTTGCTGTGACCCCCATATTAATCGTATCCAAAGGAGGTCTGTCAGCACTACAGCACCCATTAATTGGTCCTCACCCAGGGCTGGACAAATCATCACCAGATGTTTTAGGCTTTCCTTGTCACAGCGATCTCCCCAAAATCTGCATCTAGAGTCTCCCTGGGTATGATCCCATTTAATTATACGTTCCAGCGTTGGTAGCTGGTTGAGGCGGAAACGCAAATATACATAAAGTAGAATTTGGCGTGGAAAGATAAAGATGTATTTAGCGATTTCTTTCCTTTTATTGTTACATTTTGCGTATTCACCATAGAGTGTATACGTGCCCAGTTTGTCCATGGTTTCCGCCCAGTCATACCTAAAAAGCTTTCTTTTAGTAGTTAGAGACATGTTGGTTGTAAGTTCTTCCGTCGAGGAGCAAATGAGTTGCATAAAGTTCGACATCTGCTGTTTGAACCTGGTTATGGTAAAGCCTGAGTCCCGTATTTGATTTGTCCCCCAACTCGGATACAGAGAGTCAGGCGGTGGGTTCAGAAAATTGGCAAACTCTGCCATGTTCCTCCACAAGGCTCTCACTGCTATCGAAATCAGGCCAAACTCATGTGTTATGATGGCAAGTGAGTTTGCCAGCCAAATGGCTCTTTTCGATAAAAAACACTGCATGGTGTTGAGGTATGAGCCCAGATCAATCAGGGAAATGTCCAGGCCATATAGCAAGGTTGGCTCAGGGAAAAGCGACATAGCTGCAAATAAATTTGCTTCATTTTAATTAGCAGCTGCGCAAATTTCTTTTTTAGGGAGAGTTTCCAGCCATTTTTGAAGCTTTTCTTAAAAATCTCGTAGCCCAGATATCGTAACGTTTGTACTCTCATCAAGGGGTTTTCTCCAACTCTCCAATTAAAGGTTTTTGGGCTCTTTTTTGTCGTAAAGACCCTTACTTTGAACTTCTGTCCATTAATTTTGAGGTTATTCACCACCGCATAATTGAAAAAGAGGCTTAACTTTCTTTGTAGACCCATAGGGGGAGATCGAATAATACTATATAGTCTGCAAGGGCGATCCGATTGAGCGTTAACGTGCCCAGTTTTACAGAGTTAGTTGGACCTGCCTCGCAGATTTTGTGCATGTCCACCAAGTAAAGGTTAACTAAGGTTGGCGTAACCACACACCGCTGTCGTAGTCCCACAAAGGTGGATATCGAGTCTGTCATGGCACCCTCCCCATTCAGCCTTACCCTCAGTGTCGTATTTGTATGATGATCCATGCAAAAGGTTTTGCCCACCGCCTATCTCTACACAGTGTCAAATGCGTTTGACATGTCTATAGAGGGCATGTAGACAGTTCCCACCCCTCTAGCTGCCAGTAAGTGGGTCATGGTAAAAGGGTTTAGAGACGTCCCCATACCTGAGTGAAAATCTACTTGGTAGGGAGACAACAAATGCAGTGAGGCCGTTTTTGTGCTCTTAGTACCTTTAGCAATAAGGTCGCAAAGGTTTTACTTGATGAATCCAAAAGAGCAATCAGCCTGTTGTTTTTTGGATCCGCCTTGTTGCCTTGTTTGTAAATAAGCATGATAACAGACTGTCTCCATATCTCTGGAACCCTACCTGTGAGAGAAATATTTTTGTATAATTCCTTCAATTGTCGGAGCCAAACACTCATGTTACTTCTAATTAGTACTGGGGGAATATTATCAGGACCTGGCGCCTTCGAGGCCTTAGCTTTTCCAATGGCTCAAGCGATATCCTCTTCATCCCAGATTAATTTAATGGGGTCTCCCCCTGGTTTAATAGTTGTGTGTTGAGATGTAACTTCATCTTCGGGTAGAGTGTATTTTGCCTGCCAGTAGCTGACCCTTACTTGCAAAGGTATTGGACATATCATACCCTCCCCCAGGCCTTTGATTTTGCCTCCCAGTAGTGACCAGATTTTAGAGGAATCTCCATCAATGATGGTTCCAATAAGCTTCTGGGTCGTTCTAATACGGAATTCCCTTCTAATTGCCTTCAAGGTGCATTTATAGGTAGCCATAATCTGATTCCTAGCCGTGTTATATCCAGCCGTCCCCTTGATGTTGGGTTGGAGAGCCTTCAGTGCCTTCCTCTTAACCAACTTTTCCTCTCTCACCCATGGGTTGAAAATGTGCTGATGGACTTCCCCCCCCCATGTAATTTAACACTATTAGCAAGGTTTTTTGTGCATGACTGCAATGTCAAGTTGTAATTTTTTACATTTAGGAAACAACCCCCCGCCCCCCGAGTGGCCCATCTGCAGAAGAAATGTTTTTTCACACGCCCTCATGAAAGTTCTACATGCCTTTGCATTCCACTTCACTGCAAGGCCACCACTACTTGGTGTAATAAAAGCAGCACCGTAGTCTGTCTGTCTGCGTAATCATTTGGGGGCCTGTGTTAAGGATTAACAGTGTATGGTCGCTCCCATGAGGGTCACCTTTAACCAGTGATTCACACAGGATGGCCAAGCACGTTCAGACGTAGAAATATGGTCACTACAAGATCTGTTCAGGCCCTAGGCCACGTGAAAAAAACATTTGTAACCTGGGCCTCATCTGGAATGCATACCTGCATATCCCTACTAATGAGGAACTGATCCCAACAGAAACCAGAGTGCTCACTACTCGAACCAGCCATGTCACAATGAGATTGCCCTCTCAGGCCATGTGTGTCCACACATGCTTCATTTAAATCTCCTGCCAAAACAACAAGTTGGTTATGGGGTTTCCCCAGCCATGACTTACAAGAAGTATGTTTTCTTTACGACATGGAGGATATATATTAATGGCCATCATGTCCGGAGACTTTACCTCAACCTCAAAATGGGTACAGTTGTAGTTTAGATCCACTGCAATTGCAAGCCCCCCTTCCGTCCGACCTTTAGTGCCTCTTGTCGCATTTTTGCAGTAAGTGTGGAACCACTGCATTACAAAAGCCTCTAGGGACATAGTTTCATGCAGCAAGATCACACCTACTAATTTGAAACTCGCAGAATTAGATCTAATTAGCCTCTGAAACCCACACACATTCCATGAAACCACACTCAGCAAGTTTTCCCTAAAGACTGGTCTGGTTGGATTTGGATTTCTTGAACATCGCTATTGCCACCTCCAACCATGACCAGTCCTCCATGCCACCTCATGGTCATTTTTGTTCCCTGAGGTGTTCTTCTCCGTAAGTGTGACACTTAGTGGTGGAAGCAGGAACAATTCAGCCGATTCTTGATTTTGTAGCTCCACCAAGTCATACCCCAAAGATTTCAGGGTTTCCCGGTTGTTCCCCACAGTTTGCGCTATCAGATTGGTAGCAAAATAGCACACTGAGCTCTCTGTGCCTTTTTTTGTAAAAGCAACCCTTTGAATGTCATCTGATCGCTGCGCACGCAGTGCAATGATTGCTTCAAACCCCTTTTTCATTTGGCCCCTGTTCATATGTAGTTGTACACATATTTCTGGGTTTATTGGCCAGCCCATTATTAATCCTTGAAAAGTGTCACGTCATTTGCGATGTATTTTCTTTTGGGTTTTCATTTTGAGTGTTTCCCGTTGATGAATTTTGGGTCTGATCATTCCCATCCGATTTAGCCTGCACAGTTATCACTACATTTGGCTGTGGGACCGGAGTGCTGCTCTCCCTCATTCACAGTTATGGGTTCTGTTGTAGTTGTCGAAAAGGGCACACCCCCAGCGTTGTTGGTATTTGGGGTTTCAAGAAAAATAGTTATTTTCTATTGCTTCTTGTTCTTTGTGGTTTTCTTAGTCCCCCCCATGCTTTTGTGTTGTCGTCTGTTCGGATATGTCTTCATTTTCACCCCTCTCCTTTGCCCGTTCTGACAAAGCACTGAAGAACTTTGAGTTATTTCCTCTGTCCTTGTTTGAGACTGGGAGATTTTTGTTTTTTTTTAGTAGAACGATGTTGTCTCCCCTTACTTTTTTGTCTGTTTGCTCTAATCCAACCCTCTTGGGCATTGTAAGAGTTAGCATCATGTTTGTCACTGTTGGTTGGTTCAGTCCCTTCTATGCCACTACACCAGACCATGGTAGTTTCAATTCCCTGGGCGCATAAATCCGCCAACGGTGAAGGGCTGTCTGGTGCTACACTGATCCTAATGGATTGCGAGTGCTCCTCTGTGAATCTCGAACCCACAACCAGTACAGATGCGTCTTGTGGTGATGGATTATCTGTGTTGGAGACATTGTCTACTTCAATCCTCCTCTCATCAGACACCACAGACTTGCGCAAGTTGTAGGAATCTGCCTGTGACGCCTTGTTCAAATACGTTAAGCTTCTGGGCGTTAACTTGAGCCACAGCTTTGATGCTATCCAGTATATTTAGTTTCTCAGTGTTTTCTTGGACCATGTCTTTAATGATGTTCAATGTGTTTTAACTTATGGGTGTTTTCATGAACCACCTCTTTGACAGCGTCCAGTATACTTAATTTCTGGGCATTTTCTTGTGCCACCTCCTTGATGTTATCATGGAGCCTTAATAAGGACTCTGAAATGAAGTGAAGGCTGAAATTGATGCTGGTCCAAGCGATTCCCTATGCGGCATGATGTTTTAGTCCCGTCTTGGGGGAATGTTTTTCGGTGTGAAGTAGTTATCACTTGGTAGATGTTTCAGAATTGGGCGAGACCTAGCAGCATGCGTTTGGTCAAGAACTGAACTGTGAAGGGGACTGAGCCCATGATTCAGGCTAAGCCATTCTGTCACTGCTTCTATGGTAGATTGCCGGTCCCTTTTCAGGCCTGTGCGATGGCTGCTTTCTATAATGCCATCCATGCCACTGCATAATTGTTGAAAGGAGTGATCCAACACGCTGATGTTGTTACAGTTCAAAGTAGGATGGCTCACCAATCCTTGCCAGACCTGCCTGCATTAATATCGAACTCCGGGGGTACGTTAAAGCCCTCGCAGTCCATGACTGTGGTATCCGGTGGTATATTTGTGTTCTCACTTTCCGCCTCTATGGCGGAAAGTAGCTTTCATCTCATGCCAGCCATAGCTGGCATGAGATGTTTAGAAAAAGTGACGTGCATTTAACACCATTTGTTGTAGTGAGTATTTTTTCTTGCACAGTATGGGAGGGATTTTTCAATGTTGTACGCTGGGTAGGGTAGTTTCCCGCTACTTCTGAATAGAGGGGCGGGTTTATGCTTGTAAGACCCACATTGTGATGACACTTTTGCATTTATTGATTCCTTCCCCAGCAGAGTCCTGTCACAAGCTACAGTAACAGCTTCCAAAACCAGACTCAATTTGTGTAGTTATTCACGTTGGTTTGTGTGCCGGCCTTAATTACGCCGTTCTGCCTCTCTTGCTCCTTGTGAGCCTTCAAAGCTAAATCAACCTTTTTCAGTGATTAGCATTTTTCTGCTCTGTAATTTGGACATCGGAACAGGAAGAACAATTGGGAGGGGAGGGGACAGGGTATTGCGAAACGCTGTCCAGTGTGCGAATGCAGGGAGAAGATTGTGGGTGAATATGCCTATCTTTTACCAAAATCCAGTTATGATTCAGTAGACAGAAAGCACCCCCCCCCCAAAGTTTGAACATAGCGTTCTCACCCACTTGAAAGGCCGCCACATCTCCTCACTATGCTTCTTGCTCCAGACTGTCCAAGACTGCAGCAACTCAGCAGCAAACTCTGCTGCACTCTGCACCTTGCAAGGGGTTTTATGTGAAGCTCCTCCTCACTCCAATAGACACGAAGACGAGACACAGCTGTCCAAGACTGCAGCAACTCAGCAGCAAACTCTACTCTACTCTTTTTATTAAAGGTCAATAGTGTAACTTATCGAATTAACTAATTTATTATCCTCTGCAAATTACTCTTACAGCATTCAATGCCCTTTGAAGGCCAATCGGGTTCAAGTCGAAGAGGACAATATCATAATCCTATATTAGCCACCCGACCTCCAAGGTCCCAAGCCTAGGAGTAAAGGTGGCAGCTGACTTTAAGGCTGGCAGCTGACTTTAAGGCCAACGCAAGATCATACATATATAAGTTAAAGAGAATTGGGGCAAGGATACAGCCTTGCCTTTATATTACCCCCTTTCCAAACAAGATCTCCCTAGTTAGGGTTTTTTCCGTATTTAGACACACACACATCTTGTTATTAGATTAAAATAATGTAATCATGTTAAGGATCCTCTTGGGAATTCCCCAGTTGGATAACTTACTCCAAAGCAGGTCCCTATTCACTTTGTTGAACGCTGCCGACATGTCCAGGCTAGCTACATACAGTTCTTGTAGCCTTTATATGTGAAAAAAGTGAACCCCAAGCAATTCAAGGAAGCTACTTATCCTTTACGAAACCCTGTTTGCAGAATATTCAATCTCTGAGGCTGCTCAACCCATTCAGAAAGGTCTTTCAAGACTAAAGACGCCAGCACTTTCGAGTCGATCAAAGATATTGTTTGATAACTGCCTGGCTCTAATCTCGGCCCTTTCTGGTATATTGGGACAATTATTGCACTCTGCGCACTCTAACAACTGTTGCTGAACAATTTGCTTAAATAGAGTAAAGAATTTCTGCCCACAGTTGAGGGTTACCTTTCAGTGCCATGTTAGAAATACAACCACATGCCCTGTAGTTTTACAGCTTAATAATCACAGTCCTTGTATCATCCGCATCTCGTATGTCCTGCTTGTCATCCAATAAGGGCACTGAGTTGCCCCACACGCAGAAAGATGATTGAAATGTGATAACCAACTATCCTGAGAAATATTCGATTGAGCCACTCTCTGACAGTTCTTGTGTCCATTCAAAACTCTCCAAGTGTGCTTATTATCTTTTTTTATTGTGAATTGGTTTGAATTAAACCTTACACAAAAAGAGTAAAACAAATGCACAAAAAATAAGTATATACAATAAAAAGAAAACGGTATACAAATAGTATCTTCATAAAAAGAATATGTAGACTGGATTCATAATTAGTTCATACAGTATACAAATAGAATCACTTAAAAGGAATGTGTACTCTGAATTCATAATTAATTCATACAGTATACCTACAGTCCAGATGATCCAGGCCATCAGTTAGAAATTGACATAGAGAAAGCATAAAAGAAAAAATCTCCCCCCCCCCCCCCATATCAGCCTGGACGAAAATAATTCCCTCTAAACTAGAGATTCATAGCATTCCCATTGTTTAAAGTACCTAGCTCTCTTCATAGCAAGAGCCGGACATTTGATTACCCAATGCTTCAAGGTTTCCATGGGATAAGAGCCAAAACAAAACCGACATTCTGCCGTTATTACAAGAGATGCAGAATGTCCTCCCCAATGAACCATCCGTTCCTTAGTAGGAAGTTGGTTACGTTTGAAATGCATATAAAGAGAGCCCATTTTCGGGCAAGGGAATCGAGATAGATACATTGAGCAGTATTCCCTTTTTCCCTGAAATTTATCATACTCTGTATATGAACGATAAAATTGAGTGCGCTTATTATCTTGTGTTGCACAAAGAGAGAGCATTTCCTTTTTAATATATTTATTTTATAGGACTTAAGCCAGTTTCTCTGCCTTTGAAGGTTTTCCGAGGAGGAGTACAGGGGCGTGGTACACCAGTCAAAGGGGGGAGGGACAGAGAGAGTGGTAGGGGAAATGCAGGTGAAGGAAGGAGGTTAATGAGAGACGGCAAGCGCAGGTCAAAGAGGAGGAGTTTGGGTTGAGGACCCGTAACCAAGATAGTGCCGGTGTGGTAGACTTTAATGATAAAGGAGGATGTTGAGAAGCCCGTCAAGAGGACTTCCCACTTGGTGCCACCATTAACGGGAGAGGCTCATTCCTGCTCCAGAGCTCCTGCTTCTCAACTCTAATAACATCAAAACTCTGACTATGAAGGGGTCTGATCGGTCCCGGATTTCAACTTCTAGACGTGGTGAGAGCATTCCCCCTTCCTCTTAGAAAGTCGGAGAATGACTTAGGAAATCTAAACGGACCACCTTCACTGTTCACCCATTTCAAACACTTGAAACATTTCATTTTTATAAGATTGTTGAAACAATCGGAGGACTTAATAGTTTGGGCGATCCTATTACATTCATTATTCACCTTGAGATGTTTGCAATGCATAGTACCCAAATTCTTATCAGAATGGAAAATATTCAAAATTAAGATTCATTTGGCGTGATCGCTATCCTGCAAATATTTCAAAAATGGCTAAGTAAAAATAGGAATCAGATAAAAACATAAAATCAATGGTAGACTGGGTGTAAGGGCCAAACCAAGTTGGTTAACAACCCCAGTCTCCATCAGTATTATCATTCACCTTGTTAAGGTTCCATGTTTTCATAAAATTAGACCACTTATCTCCCCTTGCTTCTTTAACATAACTCCCTAAAACGTGGACCCCTCGACCTCCCACTCTCTCTCCAAGTCGGACCAAAAACAATTAAAATCACCCATACGTAACACCACTGGAATGGTTTGTCTCATGCCAGTGCTTTAAACATTTATCCATTTCTAATCTCAGTGTAGTTTCACACGTTTTAGCTGAATTAATATACAAATGAGTCATCCAACAACTAAATTCCATAGAAGACGTTGAGACCTTTCAGATACTTGCTAATAGTGAATCAAGAGATGTTAGAAAAGGCTCAAAAAACCAATTGGATGAATTCCTCACTGATATATGATATGGCATTTATAACGCGCCTATACACAAGTGTTTCAAGGCGCTATCAGCAAGCCACCAAATGGGCGTCCCATCAGTCCTTTCTTGGCCTTTTTTAAAAGCTACTGAATACCTATTCAGTATCGGACTTTCCACCCACCATGTCTCTTGCAATGCCACTACATCATATGTATCGAATACTCCCCAATCTTCAAGGCGCAGGAAACAATTAAACCCTCTTGAATTTCAGCTTACAATCCTGGAATTTATAGTTTTAAAATCACGGGTGTTGGCCCCTCTTCCACCCGAGGGAACCTACCAACCACCCCCATTTGGCATCTTCCATTGGAAACCCAATGCTGCTTGAAGACCTGCCTCTGACCTGAGGCATCAATTGTACATGACATGCCTCCCATAAAACCACCCCCATGTTTTAGGGCAATGCCACACTTCGCCTAATTGTTCATATCCGGCGGGGTATTATCACATTTGTCCTCCTACATCATCGTAACCCTTTGAAAGGAATTAATTCTTCCTGTACTGCCAAAACCAGATCCCATACTAATTCCATATGAAAATATAAAACACATTTGTTAAAATAATTTACCTCGTAAAGTACAACTTGCTTAATATCCCTAGATGACCATTACAATGTAGTGACACTCTCCTAAAAATATATCAAACTCTTCCTCTATTCAATGGATACTCAATTTCATCACAAGAAATTGTGGAAGTTTCCTCTGGTACCTCAGTAGACCTGGAGCGCTCATTCAAAAATATGACTAACCCCTTAGGTCCTGCCCCCCTTTTTTAGTTGTAGCTGTTACAGGGGACATAACAGAATCCAGACACTCAACTTCAACTATTGGATCTGAGTTGCACAGTCCATTGGGGGACAGGGAGACAGATTCTCGTGTGTGTGTGTGTGTGTGTGTGTGTGTGTGTGTGTGTTCTTTTGTACACATATATATAATTACTCGATAGGTGAATATCCTCCTCTGGCCTCACCGGACAGAGAACATTTCTAATATCCAAACCTTTACTTATTTTAGTCTTATTTTTACTTTCATTTTTCTGATGACCACAGTTCTTCTTCCGCATATTACTTCCAAAGTTCCCCTCCTTAAAGTATCGCAGTTATATATTGATCAATAAGGGGTTTCATACACTCCGAACTGAGCTTTTCTTCAAAGCTTTCATGATCCTGCATCATAGAAATAACAAATCTGATCATTTTGTTCTCTCTGACTAGCCGCTCGAAGGATCCTTTGTAGAAATGTACGTGAACCCCTCTGCCTATTAGAAAGGTCCTTTGGCTGATTCTTTGATTTGCTTTTTTTTCTGGACTGATTTCACTGCTGTCTAGCCAATATCTGATCCTTTAGGGCATGACTCATAACCCTCCATCGGAGATTGCGAGCTCACAATTATAGTACTCCTTCTCTGATTCAGCATGACCTTTTATGACCAACTCTTGCATATCCAACCCAATCATTCTCTTTAATTTCAAGTAGTGTTGTGGAATTTAGTCAGATTTCTGCATTTATATTATCGTACAGCCTAATCAAAGCTCGGAGGACTAAATTCAGAGTGGAGATGGCTCTTCTACTTACGTTAGAGTTATCACTGAAGATCGGATCAAACCCCACCCCCCATTGAATGTTTATTTTCAGATGAAGAGAAATCACATGACATATCTCGAAAGGGGGAGCCTTTCTTCACCCACCAAGCTTAAAGGAGCAAACAAGCAGGTAGACACACTCAAATGTGTCAGTGGCACTTCTAACTCTCAAGTTCCCTCCTCCAAATTAATACAACCATTTAAGAGAGAGCCATTTGCTATCTCCTGCTCCATATTATCAGCTATATTGTCCGCCGAACTGGAGGCTGGAATCCTTTTTGTACTTGCTGTGCATTGTTCCCTAATAAGTGCTACATGCAGGCTATGCTGACCATCCTTTGGTGCATGTACCGCAACTTCAATTCTATGCTTGCTTCTTATTGAGCTTAAGCCATTTCCATTTACACCCACTGCGTCAGTCTGTACTCCTTGACTGTACATTCTAGGATTCTCTGGGGGTTTGGCATGAGACAAAGCTGTAATCTTCCCACATCTCTGGGGAGAAGCCCCATGTTTAGCCTCTGCAAGAGTTTTCACTACCTAGTTGTCCACAGGTGTCTGCATTTTATTTCTAAGGTTATATTAATTTTGTTTAGCCTTCATCACGTTTGCAACAGTAGCTGCAGAGGAAACAAGGGTGAAATAACAGCAATTCACCTATTATGCACACCTGGGAATAATCAGTATTATTGGTCACCAGGAGCTTTCAAGCACTTGATCACAATAGAGATCCTATAATTATTTCTACGGGTCGAAGCTCGTAGTTGTCGTTTGTTTGATTCGGCAGCAATCCTATCCGGAAATTGATACTGATGTGTGCCAGGCTCTCAAAATATAGAAGGCGTATGAGCGTTCTAGTTGGACTTAGCATGCAAATTAAGGCTATTAAGAAAGCATATGCTGAGACTCAGACAGCTTACTGCTAGTATCATACACCATTCCTCCAGAGCACTGCGATATTGCGTCGCTACACTGCTGTCTGCCAGCCCGCTGACTGCCGACAGCCAGCACTTCTGCACTTCACATACGGAAGCCGATGTTTGATTCAAGTTCTTTGCTCCACCCAACAAGCTCCTGACACACTCCACCACAGGGAAAACGTCAGAACAGCACAGCCTCATTTGCCGACTGCCAACACTTCCACACTTCGCTGCAACACTTTAGAAACATTGCTTCAGCCCACATACCTTCAGAAGATACGGTCCCCGACTACACATCGATAGAACATAATATGCTGCCAGCTATCGCGACTAAAGACCAAATGGGAAAGAGATGTAGGAGGGATAGACCCAGAAGACTGGATCCAGGTTCTAATGCACCCGCGGGAGGTGGCCATCTCCTCCAGGCTCAGGCTGGTGCAACTTAAAATCCTGCACAGAGTGTACTACCCTAGGACTACATTATATGGCTGGAAGAGGGCAACAAACTCAAACTGTCTCCGATGTGGAGAAGAAGAAGGAACCTTCTTTCATATCCTGTGGTCATGCCCCCAGATCCATGCCTTCTGGAACGCTTGCTGTACAGAACTGTCCAGGACATTCACTCTGTCTATTGAAATGGAACCGAGGGTCCTAGTCCTGGGTGTGCCAGACGAGTCTGATTCTAATAAATGGGAAAAACTGCTTTTAAATACAGCGGCGGCCCTAATGAAGCGTAACATCGCACAAAAATGGGGAGTGCCAGACCTCCCGACACTGGAACAGTGGGTATTGGATATGGACTCATGTGCCATGATGAAACGCCAGATCTATGGCGCAAGAGGCTGTCCAACCAAAGCATCTAAAATAGGGGGGAAATGGGAAGAGACTGGGCCTTGATGGCCAGGAACAATGGTGATCACTATATGAACAGGTGGAGAGGGTGCCTGGGGAGGGGATCTTGGTGGTCGGTGATACTAATATTATGTTGATTTTAGATTGAGGATGCTGTCCTGGAGTACTTTTGCTTTAGTTTTGTTTTTGCTTTCTTGTTTTATGGTTGTTTTGATTATATCATGAAAAACAATAAAATGTTTTATTAACAAAAAAAAGAAGCATTGCTTCATTAGACGTTTGTTGGTTTCGCGCAATGCCGATACATGATCAACTCTTTTTTTCAAGCAGACTGCGAACGCGAGATATCAGTTTCCAGCCCCCACATGATTTGTCTGTCTCGGGAAGGAACTGACTCGCAGGTCTGTGGGTCATGTCAGTCGATGCACCCTAACGCACTTCATGAGTGGGCCATTGAAGCTATCTACCTTTTTTCAGTAGGGAAAAAGACAGACCAGTTTGAGGTCATTTGGTGCAGAGCAACATACTGATGAATGTTCCCCAGTCCAGAAAGATAAGCAGCACTGCAAGAGGTCCAGCTCACCTGGCAATTTCTGTAGGCATTAATATTTATTTTTCTTTTCTTTTTTTTAAAATTGTAATTCAGTTTTACAAACTTTTTATTACATTTCCCTTCCCAGCAAAAAAAGAAAGAAAAGAAAAGCCAGACAGTTCTAAAATCTTTTGATTAAGTCCTTATCACATTATTTCATTATCGCAGTGCTTCCGTCAAGTCCACCAATTTCTCCATTTTATGTTTAAGATGTTTCCCTTCTTATCGTCTCTCTCTGAGTTAGGGATTTTGATTTCTCTCCCACTCTTTACGCATTACTCTACCTTTAGACTGCCACCACTCTTCCAAGTCTGAATTCTTCGGTGCAAATTTTCCTAGGAAGAAACACATTTGTATGTTTAGTGCTGTGCACTCAATTATCAGGTGTTTTATTGACTCCACATCATTTTTGCAGAAGCGGCACGGATTATCCAAAGTTTCCACTTGATGTCTCATGTGCATCATTTCATTTATTGGATATAGGTTAAGTTACTGCCGCAAGAATTGATCGCTATGGTAGGTGCTGTACTTCGGGATATTTTTAATCGCTCGAGCTTCACATCTTGGATCTAATGAGGACCGGAATTTGGATCTTTTGCGGATGGTCTTGATCCAGTCGCTATAGGTCAGCTTTCTCTCGACTGCAAAGGGGTTGTTTTTAAGTGTGTCAAGCAAAATTTCTAAGTGATCCAACTGTTCTCGACATTTCCTATGCCATTTGTTCAATAGTCCTGTGTATGACTCGGGTGTTGATGGAACTAATATGTGATATCGTTTGGCAGATGATGTCATTATCACTTTTCACATTAGTTCCACTGTTTTCCATAGCACTATTGATTGCAGTGACTGCAGCCCCAGTTCTTAGCGAATTGCTACAATTGGCACACATCTTGGCAGACGCACGACCTTTCTCCGAAAGTAGCCTTCCAGCACATTCCATAGTGTCCAGCTTATGTTTAAGCCTGATTCACTTCCGAATGTTATGGTAGCTGTAACCTTCTGCATGTAATACATGATCACTGGTTTGAGTGTGTATTTCCCATATTTTGCGTGTAATATCAACCCTTGCAGGGCTAGTCTTTTTATCCTTATTTTCAGACTTTGCATCCAATGTCATTCTCCAATAAATGTATTGAAAAAGATTGCCAAATATCGAATTGAATCTGTACTTTCAAGTTGCTCACCACCTACGTTCCATCTAAAATGTTTACCTCTTTTCCCTAGGTTTGAGCCGAATAACATTTTTGATTTTTTTATGTTTGTCGGCTCGTTTCTTTTCAAGTACTCTTCAAGATGGTGAATCTTCCTCTGAAGCCTGATTTGAGTCGTATCCAAGAGCACAAGGTCATCAGCATGTATGACCCATGCTATCTGGTGCCCATTTATTCTTGGTGGAAAGGTATCTCTATACTTTAATGCTGCTGGTAAATCCACTAAATATAGTTTGAAGATTAGAGAGGCTAAGGGACAGCTTTGCTTTACTCCTTTCTTTGTATTGATTTCATCAGTAAGATCATCTTCAGCATTAAGTCTAATGCGTACGGATGTTCCAGAGTGTAGCGCTATAATGGCTTGTAGCAGATCTATGGAACAGTTACACATCTTGAATTTGTTAGACAATCTCTTCTCTAAAAAAAGAGGCAAATATCTTTCCAATAACGTCCAAACAGGCAATCGGTCGGTAGTTGTTTGGGTCGGCTCCATCACCTTTTTTATAGATTGGAACAACTACTGCCGTATTCATGAGACTGTGATTTTCTTGGCTTTTGATATGTGGTGGAAAAGGACCTTGATGAAGACTGCCCAATGTTCTTTATTATGCTTTAACATGTTAGTCAAGCCATCCGATTCTGCCGCTCCTGAGTTCTTAAGTTTTAATATGGCAACTTCAATTTCGTCTCTTTTGATACATAGTCCCCAAGAGACTTCACCCATCTGTCGGCATTCACACTATTACTCAGTTTAGCCTTGTGTGTTAGTGTCCCTTCATTTATTATTACCCATGTGTCTCCTGCGTGTTGGGCGTAAATTGATTTCACCATTTTCTCTGCTTGTTCTTGCTCGCGAAGCAACTTAAGAGATGAGCCAATTCCGATAGCTTTGTTTTCTTTTCTTTACTGCATGTCTCCACTTGAATTTAGCCTGGGTCTTTAGTAGTTAGATGTATTTTCTCATTTCTTTTTCCTCAGCGACCTTCTGGCTATGTGGATACTTTGTTTGATGGTGCTCCTGTTTAAAGCCAGTCTTCGTTGTTTTGTAACCTGCTAGAAGTGGTGAATAATTTGGAATTCCAGAACATTGTTTGTTTAATTCGTCGAACTTCATTGTTAGCTTAGAAATCTCTCTCTGATTTATTCTCAAGCAATTTTGTCCTTTATTTATGCTCCGGTGGCCGGGATATTGTTGCACATCTTTTTTCATTGTCATCTTCCATATCATATTTAGGGCATCATGGTTGCTATTTTCCATACTAATCACTTTTAGCTTTGTTATAGTACGTAGGAAATTTCTTGATGACCATATATAATCTAGTGTTTTAAAACGCCCATACCTCTGCCATGTTGGTCTTGCAGGAATGTCTCCTCTAGTCTGGCCATTCAGCATTACACAATTTCTTGTGTTCATCGCGTGTGCCCATCGCTTGCATCGGTCATCTGTTGGATCTATCTGATTCACCATCGGCTCCATTATGTTCCCTTCCGTATCAATGTGTGTTATATTGAAATCACTGCAGACAATGATTTGGGGATTTTTGAATTTGACAGCACATTCATCTACCAACTTCCTTACCGAAAAGATCCATTTTCCAGAGGAGATCATTGCCAGATTCCAATAAATGTTAATTATCAACAAATATTCTGCATGATTTTTTATCACAGCTGACATTCCGTAAAATTGTTCCTTGAACAAATAGATTTGGATTTGTTGTTTTTACTATTGCTAGATTTGCTGTATTTTTTACCATAGTCATTAATCCTGGAAAAGGTCGTCCCATCAGATTGTCCATGCTGCATTAAGTAAGATTGAGTACCCATCGTTCACCGGTGTTTCACGCAGCCAGGTTTCTTGCAGGCAAACTATGGTATTTGCCTCCTTGTTCACCCCCACCTCATTCAACAGGTGTGTAAAGCCTCATGTGTTCCATGCTATTCGGGAACCTTCATCATGACTCATGGAGTTTTTTTGCTAATATGGGTAGAATTCTCTCCTTCATATCCTTTCCCCGTTTGTATTTTTCATCATGATGGTTTTTGACCTCTCTACCGACTTCTCTTCCTTCGTGTCTTGCTTTTAGGATTTCTCTCCTTTGCTCATTCACGATCGATCCGTCGGTTTCTGTCATCTATGAGGTCTGTGCCATCTCCTATTTTTTATTTGAGCATTGCTGGTAGTTAGTCAACTCCTATCCAAATGAGAGTAGAGCATTGTTTGCGTTTAATAAAGTACTTTTGATGATTTGTGAGGACACTTGTAAAATTACCCAGTCTGAGCACGATTCAAAAAACACAAGTGAACAGGGTCACTCCTATCCATTCAAAACAGCCAACTATTCTGCTTTATGGTATAGACGACGCACCTTTGAAGTAGCTGGAAATGTTTGTAATCAAAAGGCAACAACTAGTGGTCTAATTGTACACAGAGCATACAACATTTCAATGAACGACAAATATGCGATGAGTGCGTGATGTTAACGTACATCAACCTACGAGACACTTGGGAATCGAATTACAATCAAACATTTTAGTGAATACATTGCCTACTGCTACGTCACAGTACAACAATGGTCAAAAACATAAAATACATGCACGGAACACAATGTTCGGAGATGAAAATAGTGCTGATTATGAACACTGTTATTCGGAAAAACGCAAAGGTCTACACAGAAGTGTTTCGGCCCTAGCAGGTTGCAGTATAAGCCTCTCTTGAGCGGGTCTTCATCAGGACAGATGAACTCGAAAGGAGACATGTTCTATGTGTGCTTTGCCTACAAGACCAGAATAATGCGGCAGTGTCAGTGCTTAGGTACTGTAGAATGGGTAAGGAGGTGAAAATAGTTATTTCTTAGTTTGGATCCAAATAAATCTGTGAATATCTTACTCTGTCAGTGTAGCAACTCTGCACAGTTGTAGAAGGTAGGGTGCACCCGTAACACATAAGGTGATCTCTAGAGAAACTTCATGGTTTCATTTGACGACATCCAATCTATAAATAAGGACTCATGTCCGATTCATGACTGTGCAGCCAATAATGGATAATTACTTGTAAAAATGTATACAAGTCCAGGTTACCTCGTGTGGGCTTACCTGTGCGTGTCACAGTATGCCTATACAATGAGGGGTTGAATAATGTGGCTCAATGTTGATTAGGCGCCTCTCCTGCCGCAGGTCAGGTCAGACCCTATCTCTTTGGCGATCTGTGACTCCAAGTGTGGAAGCAGGCTTGCTGTCCTACTCGTTGTGTGGGTCTGGTCCCTGCAAAGCATATATAAAATGTGAAATCTCAATAGGTGATGCGTTGCATACCACTCACTATTTCGTTAGATAGTAAATCTGTGATGTGCTCAAGTGCCATTAAATATATTGAACGGGATAATCAGAAAGTAGTATGCTCAAAGAAAATGTATTACCTTGACGTGAGGCTATGAGTTAAAAAAGCACTGGATCGCACTGTGGAAATGGGGCATCCGGAAGCGATGTGCGTGTTGATCGTATTCGGTTTATGCTGGTCCCCCAGAGGCAAGTATCTGTGGGTACAATTGTATTTCAGTATAACTGCTAAAATCGTAGCATCAAGTATCGCCCAGTAGGCGGAGCACCTACCTGAGGTACTGAGAGTGGGTCCGCCGCGCAGCAGTGTTGGATTCGAAAAAAGCAGTCGTCATGGCGACCAATGTTTATATATCTGTCTGCCAGTTTGTAAAACAGACGCAGCTCGGCCAGTCAATTATTGGCTCTAAAACTTTCTATTGGCTCATAAGTACACCATCATATAATTATACATGTGGTAAAAATAATGACTGGCAAACTAGTCTCGAAATACTTATTTGAAGAATCGTTACTATAGCAACCGAAGATGCTGCGGTTGTAATGTATTCTTAATGATCCATAATATCCCTGTGATGGAATAAAATCAGGGTAATTAGTTGCCAAAAGGATGATGGGTATGGTCGTTGCTCTGATTAGTTTGATAACCGTATTTTGACGCCCACAGGGGCGAGTGCAATGTTTGCTCGGTGGTTCCCGTGGATACGTGATGCGCAATCGAATATTCTTGTCCGATGAGTGGGACATGAGTGAACCAGAATGGCAATGCTAGTACATCAATGTCAATCAAAAGAGTGTATTAAGTGAACACGTGTACCAAACCAGATTTTGCACAAATTGATTACAATCGGTGCTTTACAACCCCAATGTTTTGAAATTTGTGGCGGCCCAAATGGATGAAAAAGACTTCATCACATAAATGCATCGATCGTACCAAAATGTAAGAGTATTGATGCCAAGGTGTGTAGTAAACAGATCAAGGTTTTGCATATAACAATTTTCTGTCTGTTCTATACAAATGTCTAAAGTGACCAATGTTTATAAGTCTGTTGCAACCCATATGGTTGAAGAACTAAAATATCATATACAGGCACATTGAATGTCAAGATGTTGAAACAGCATTGATGTTGGTACATGCAGTTAATTTACTCAGATCAAGATTTTTGATCAAACTTTCTTGCCATGATTAAAGTCTGTGCTTCCAATAGTTTGGATGTTACCAAAATTATCGCATCTATTGCAACTAACATGGACCAGGGGTCAGTGTATGACTCACAAAAAATGATTTCCATTCAACAGCAATGTTGAGCCCCTCATTGACTGTATTCAGCTTGTGGACCCACCTCTGCCCTAGTTGTGTGAGTGCTTTGTTTATGTCTCCACCTATAACTGTGGGTTTCAATTTTTTCAGGACAAACCATTTCAGGTCTGTATCACTGTGTTGTTTTGAAATATAATGCTCAACCAGTGGTTTATCTGGCACCTTTGGATGAGACATGGTATCCCCCCTCCCCTTTTTTCTTGCAGGTAATACCCTCATCATTCCCCATGCCTATATGGCTTACTGTGATAACTCCTTACAATACGCAACCAAGTCTGCGGACAGAATGTGTGAACATTTCTAATCTAGTAAAGCAGTATGTACTTAGACGAAGACGAGGACTGCCAAGCAAGAGACTCTGAACCATGATACACAGTCTAGTGATTGGTCAAAGACACTTCCCAGTCTGCATGGGGGTGTTTAAATCAGCCGCTAGAAGAAAATTGAGAGAGCTTTTTTTTTTTAAGTGTCCTCTCTGAAGGTACAGAGAAATACTGGTTGCAGCGGGGAGAAGACTGCATCCTGATCTGGGAGAGAGAGACCTGAATGCAGGCGAGTGGAGGCGGTGAGAGATGGAGCCGGCCCAAGCATACCTGGCCTGTCAGCAATACTGCGAAGCAGAAGGGTTTGGAAGGCCGTGGCCATAGAGCACTGCCAGCGAGCCAAACAGAAGTGAGCAGGCCAGCTCCAGACTGACCGCAGATGCACACGGTACCAGTCGAGCGTGGAATCGCCTGGTGAAGAAGGAAGGCATTGTGGTGGGAACTGGAACCCAGTACAGGCTTCGTTCCAGTGCAAGGAGCGAGAAGACTCTGTGCTGCTGACTGGAGAAAGCCACTTGAGTACTGCAGATATCGATGCGGGTACCTGAGCAAATGCGAATTCAATAAAAGAATATACTTATTGTCGGTAAACCCAGAGGGAAGAAGGGAACACCGAATGTAAAGCAAAGAGACTGTGAAACAGTGAATTGATTGCTGAAAGGAGAAAGAGTAATCCTTACAAAAGTCAATGTCAACTTTATAGTCGCAGTACTTTGCCACAAAGTAGCTTGGGGAAGACCCATACCCCCTTGCACTGTTTAAAAAGAGTGAAAACCCCAAGTCCTGGCATGAGAGCCACAAATCTGGGACTCACACCCATAAGGAACTGTACAAATAAACCTGGCAGGAGAGCATAGAAGGTACCTTGCGAGTCTGGGACTGCACCCAAGTTGTGTTACAGAACTGCAATAAAGAACCTGGCAGGCGAGTATACCAGGTGAATTGCCAGTCTGGGACCAGCACTCAAGTTGTGTTTTGCAAGAAGGATAAATCTGAAGGTAGTCCATGCCTTTAGGGTTTGATCAATACCGAAAGTCATAAAAATCCTGGGTAAGGGAGTCATTCTCCTGAAGTGCATTCTGACATCAAGAAGTGGAAGTCCTCTTTTTGTGCTATTAAGAATTTGATTATTCTTTTTGAATCTTTTGGGTTTGCTGCAAAGAACCCTGGGGAGAGGAGTTATTCCCCAGAACTGTGAAATTCAGCCACTTGGACATTTTTGTTGGAGTTGTACTTTTTTGTTGAACCTGAACATTTGTACACTTTCAAGGCCAGAGACATACCCTTAGCACCTTAGAGTTTATTCTTAGATTGTGAGGGTTAGGATAGGATTTTCAGACAGAGGACATTTTGCTTTGTACATCTTGACATGTGACAGACCCCTTAGTTTTTGCTGGAGGTAGGGAAATGCCTCTTAGATTAGGGATAGTGAGGCCTTTTCCAACCCTTGTATTCTTTAATAAAGGTCTGGATCAATCGTCATGAGTCCTCTGCGTCTGAGTCTCATTCCTATCTCACTCTCAACATCACCTTTTCTTTGGAAAAAAACAAATACGGAGGTAAAATAGACAGAACCTGGAGCTCACTCGCCCATCTTGTGATGGGCACCAGGAAAATTACCTTAAGGGTGACTAACCTCATACAATGGCAAAGAAGGGGCTCAAACGTAGCACGAATAAGAAACATTAAAACTAAATTCAATTCCCACGCTGGCGGGGAGGAAATTGGTTAAAAAAAAAACTCAAGAAGGGCATAACAGTAGGGATTGTAAAGAATGAGCCCTGTGCCGGGTACTGCTTGAACAACGAAATAGTGGCATGGTAAACATTTGAAGTGTCAAAAACAGCAGAACATCTAACACAGGGGATAGAGGACAAGATAAAGGATCCAGGTCCCTCTCCCGGCACCAAACTGAAAATGTACTCCACCTGCAGGCATAAATAGATTTCATAGCAGGCCGCCGAGCTGAATGCAGCACATCATCCAACAAGTCTCACTCCCTGTACCTCAGCCTCTCAGTAGGCAAAGCATGAAGGTTCAGGCTGCTGAGATGCAGCTGGTGTACCAGCTCCTCCGACTGGGACAGCAAGTCGACTCTCCTTAGAAGGCACTAGGGATGGCAAATGCAACTCCAGATGCCAGGTTCTCTGGGCCTATGCCGGAGCGATCAGGATCATAGTGGTTCCGAAAAGACGCACCCTCCTGAGAACCAACAGAACAGGGATTGTCGGGAACGCATAAAGGAGGTTAAATGCCCACTCAACCGTCTGTGTGTCCCCCAGAGCTCCCTGTCGAAATTCCAAAGAGGTCCACTTGATGTGTTCCCCAAAAGAAGATGATCTCCTCTAGAACTTCCTGACAGAGCTCCCATTCATGGGAGGCTGAAGTGTGTGGGCTCAAGACATCCACTGTCGCATTCTGTCCTGCCAAATTAGCCGCCTTCAGAGAGAGACCGTTCTCCAGAGCCCAGAACCAAAGTCGCATTGCTTCTCTGCACAGAGGCAAGAACCCCACACCACCTCGTCTGTTGGGATCAGCACAGTCTTAGGGAGCAAAGTGGCCTCGTCCTGCCTGATTGCCCTCAGCTCCAGCATTTTGGTGTGTTCCCGAGACTCAGTTGGAAATCACAGTCCACTCACCATTAGGTCTGACAGATGAACCCCCAACCAGTCAGAGATGTGTCCATGACCACCATCACCTGGGGTCAAAGTTGGCAAAACAATGCGCATCTCAGCAAGCTGAAGGAATGTGAGGCAATACCCCTGCCGGATGACCTGTAAGGGCCAAGCGTGGGATGTGGTCTTTCACCATTCCGGGCTGAGCAAGGACAGCCTCGCTCCTCCCTACCCCCTGCAGAGGTGACAAGTGGTGTAGCCCATCACTGAGGTTTGGTGCCTTAGGGTGTGGTGGGACAGTGGCCGCTGCAACATCTCCAACCCCCTCAGGAAACCTCTGCCTCTCAGGAAATGGCTACCTTACCCTCTTCCCAGGGCAGACTGACCACAGTCCTTGGGCAAAGGCGACAAAAGGGCTGAAAACACCTGCCCAGAAACGACAACTGTGGGAAGGCTGCTGCACTGCTAGCCCCAAAGACTTGGGAGTCTCCTTTGACAACTGGACTTTCTGGAGGGTGTCATCAGCCTTTGCTCCAAAAAGGTTATGGCCATCGAAGGGCACGTTTAACAGCCTGGTCTGGGTGTCGGCTGCAAACCCTGGCGTCCTCAGCCACAAGTGCTACCTGACCAACTGTGATATCGGCCATAGACCTGCTCACAAACTCTGCGTTGTCCAGTCCTGAATGCAGTATCTGACATGCTGCCTCCTTGCCATCAGAGACCAATGGCAGGAAAATGCCCCTCATCTCTTCCCTCCAGGACTTATTCAGGTGCTTTTGCCACCGCCATCCAAAGGGCAAAGGAAATCTTTGCCATGGCGAAAGAGGCTTTCAAGGCCCGCAGTGTAGCATTGCCTGACGCAAACACATTATTGCCCCATGAGTCAAACCTCTTACTCTCCCTGTCTAGTGGAAGGGACTGGAAGATAGAGGTCTTCTGGATAGCCGTTGTAGCCTGAACCGGCAAGCTTTCAGGTGAAGCATGGGGCAAAGGAAAAGCCAGGTCCGACGGAGCAGTGCTTCCTTGCTAGATCAGGAACAAAGGCCGTTTACTCCCACACCTCCAATATGGGGGCCTCGACTGCCACATTGAAGGGCAGGAGCATCTCTTTTTTTGGGGGCCTGGTCCAGAATATCGCCAAGTTCGTATTGGAACTTGGACCTTGACGGAGCAGACACTCCCAGAGTACTGGCCCCCTTATCCATCAAGTGCTGGAAGGGGGCTTAAGGCTTTCCTGGGGTGGAGGCTGGCAAAATGTCCATCTCTGTGGAGGTCTCAAGGCCACTGCCCCTCCTCCCCTTCTGCAGGACCTCTGCCAGGCCCCGCACAACCTCCCCTTCCCTGTAGAATTCTTCTGGGAAACCCCTCCCCTGCCTGGAACCCATAGATGTTAGCCCAAAGTGGACCTGGTTGCCCTCCTCCTCATAAATGGCGTACATCTTTGACATAAGGGCATCCCTAGGGAGTGGGACATATTCCCATGGAGCTGCAGTGTCCACGATGTCGCCAGAGCTGTAAGGAAGGCATGGTATCAAACACTGAAGACAGACACAAGTGATCACAGTTCAAGGGTGTTTATTGAACTTCAAATGGGTTATTCGAACGCCTATCTGAACCTAAAACTAAGGATGTGATCAAGCTACGTCCATCAAACAATAATAACGCAGTCCTAGTTAAGTCACTGTCAAATGAAAGGGCTTATACTAATAAACCTATTGCCAAGTGTTACTTGGAAATACAAAAGAGTGTGGGCCGATGATGTATGCAAAAGAAAAGTGTTAAAGAAATATTATGTCAGGACTGTTGAGCAGTTGGATTCCCTTCCCCATGTTTTCAGCACGGGGCAAGGTGGCACATTCAAGCTTTGCACACACTCTGGCTTCTTGGCTACAAGGTTACAGTTCAAAGCACAGACATCTGGCCTTCTGCCAAAGCCTCTTTCCAATAAGTATCTTACTGCAGAGGGCCTGTTGTAACAAACAAAGTCTCAAAGTTCCATTCCTATCAGGATGTTCACATGCACAAGTTCTCGCTTTCAATGTTCGTCATGGGTCTCCCTCTTTAGGTTGAGACCCCCTTTTTATCACACTATTCACACTTGGTCTCCCTCGCTTGGACTATGGATCTCCCCCATTCGGGCTTGGATTCTCTTGATATGGATCTCCCTCGTTTAGGCTTGGATCCTCTTGATATGGATCTCGCTCGTTTGTGCTTGGATCCTCTTGATATCAAGGTTCCATGTCTTAAAATCACTGCAAAAATGGCCGTGGATACAAAATATTGCAGCAAAAATGCTGTGGTTTTGCCACTACAATCATGTAAAGGATGCGGGGGACACCCCCTCAACCCCCGGACCCATTATACCATTTAAGGGGAGCGGGGACACCCCTGAATCCCCGCTCCCCTTAAATGGTATAATGGGGTACACCTTTACCGGGTCAAACCATGGCATCTTTCCCATAATTTTTTTTACCGGCGACATTTTTGCCGCGATTTTATTACCCGATACCAATATCAAAATCGCAGACTTTCGATTGTCAGATGGATTTTGCTTAAACCGTCGCAGAACCACTTCGATTAACTACACACAATTATTCTCATCAATCTTCTACTTTCGTTTCTCTTGCCGGGATCCTTACAGAGACTTTCAATTGAGCACATCCATGGTGCCGGACCACTCTGTTAACGGTCTTGTATCTTTCCTTCTCAAGTTCAAACATTCATCAGCAGTTAAGCTTTACTCGCGTCTTTCATCACATGCGTTTAACAAGGGTCGTTTCAGCACTCATTATACAATGTTGTCTCTTGCAACCTTGAGTTCAACACAGACTGGTCTTGCATCGGTCTACCCAACTCAACGGCTGTTGCTCTTTCTGGTACCTCTTTGTTCTTGGAGCCAAGGACGATACCACAGCAGCGGCTGCTGCTGCTCCTCCCTGTCTTGGTCAGTATCTCCGGCACAGAATTTAGGATTCTTTAGTCTGGTGTCCTGGCCTTATGCTTTCTGCCTCCAAGGTTTCTTGAAAGTAACGGCGTGTGGCCGAAAAGGTCAAGGGTAATCCCCTTCTTATGAACCCTTCTTGGTTTGCTGTCTTTCTTCCCTCGTTCAGCTGCTGACTTGAAACTGATGTACCTTTTGTGTGCTTTGTCTCGCTCAGAGTGTGCTTTCGTGCTCTGGCTTTTATCCGTGTGAGGAAGTCTAATGGAAGTCGGGTGTGAGACATTGTCAGTAATTGCCTGACCACAGTAGTGGGACATGTCGGATACAATACTCCGTTGTGAGTCTGTTTTCTCCCAGAGCGGGCTGTCCATGTCAAAGTGCTGGGAAAGGGGCAGGTGGTAAGGTTCCCACGTATCCTACCTGGTAGGATGGGGTAAAGGTGTTGCACGGGTGGGATAAAGCGTCTCGCCATCTGGTGTCCCACTCCCCGAAGACCCCTCACCCAGGTGATACTCACGCACTGGTCCACTACCATGGTCTGGATCCAAAGGAGATGGCTGTGTCCTGGCCACCTGAGAGATCGATCGATCCACGGGGACTAGCGAGTGAGACACCTTCTGGTTTCTCACAGGGCCGACCATGGCACCGGTGCCGGCGCTGAGGCCATCGCTTCCTAAGGCAGGGCCTGTCTGTGCCGAGAAACCTCTGTCTGGTCCAGACCCGAGCCCATAGGCACATGCGGGAGTGGTCCCCAGAGGGATACCCTCCTGGTAGCAACAGTCGAGGTGGGATCTGTGGCGCCTAAGCTGACATCGCCTGCGCAACAGGCACTGAGGCTGGAGTACCGGCGCCTTGGCAAAGATGTCCAACATCCTCGGGCGAAAGCTCTCCCATTCCTCCGGTTTGGAGAATTGGGTTGGAAAAGGCACCTGTGCATGACGCTCAGGGAACTCACTTGAGCAGTGGCTCTTCTTCGAAGAGGCAGATGAAAGTCGTTTGTGAGGGCTCACTCGGAGAGTGGGACCTCTTCTGATGCTCCTGCTTCTTTTCCTTTTCCTTGCGGGGAGCCGCCTGCTCTTTGGGGCATCATTCTGCACCGTTCAGCCTCAACTGAGACTGCATAGCCGGACCCTTTGACTTTTGCACAAGATCTTCTCCACCCTTTGCTGGGGGCCTTATTGTTGCATGGACTGGCATGACAAGCATTCTTGGCCAGACACAATCTGCGCATAGCTTGAAGCCTGAGGCCTTTGAACGAGTAGGCATGGTGTCATTTTAGAAAAAATTGAACCTCAACAAGCTTCTTCCCAAGTAGCGAAAGGAGTGCGTAGAAAAAAGGTACTGAGGGCACAGCGCCGCTATATGTAATGACCTCGTCTGGTGTGGAGGCGTCTGGCAGAGCCATGCTGCGCCCCATGGTGGCAGAGAGGTTTCCGGAGAACAGCTGTGCTGGGATAGGGATATCATAGATGAGGAATCCATGGGAGGACGGAATCAATTAGAAAGACTGCTCTCCTCCCTCTATGGTTGCTGTGCCTGAAGCACTCTGACATCTGACGGAGCACTGGCGCTTAACACTGACAGAACCCTAACCCTCTCCAACACCTTGCTGAGTGGGTGTGGGACTGGGAATGAAGTATGCCTGCTGGCCAACCTATCACTCTGTCACATACACTAAACAGCCACAACCCTGCATGCTACATATGCATAAGGGAATGAAAGTGTACATATCTCTCTGCCCGAGCAGCAAAACAGTAGTCATGAGAAAGCTTTCTAGGGCAACCATGAGGACATTCATAGTCAGTCACGTGGGAAGTTTGTTGAAGTCCCCAAGCATGCTGGGAACTGTAGTATGTTTCTCCTATTTTTTTTTTTGCTGCGCAAGCTTCTCCTTTTAGTAATAATAAAGAAAAGCATATTGCTCGCCACCTGTCCCTACATAAATATCTTGAAACTGATGGTTCCCATCAAAGTTTGCCATTTGAAGTATCTCCATCTTGAAATGAAAATGTCCTGAAGGTGTTAGGGGGTCCCAAGCCTTTTAATTGCCTTTGTCAAGATCAGGTGACCTAGGTTTGGGAGATTTAACAGATAGCTCGTCTCAAGGAACATTTAACCGTTTTCCTGATTTGTATGGTCTTATTATGAATGTTTCTATTTGTTTCACACATTTCTGGAATATTAACAATTTGGCAATCCATTGGAGTACAAAGCAATTCAAAATGTAGCTCAGTCAAAATCAGCAGCAGGGAGACTAGCACACCACTCTACATACTACTCTGGTGCAAAGTAACATGAGCTGCCTACTACCTGCACATGCTTGGTTAAAAACATCTAGAGATCTAAATGTGGTTTGACAAGTTTGTGGTGGATCAAATTGAAGGATTATTTGAATGACTTTGAGACAGGACTGTGTTTCCTCCTGGTCGTTGTGAGGCTGATATTCTGTTGCCTTGTTTCTCTGTTCAGGGAAGATCAAGGTTAGTCATACATGCACATTCTGAATCTCTGTGAATATAAAATATTTTTTTTCATATCTGATATTTTTAATCTGCATTCGTAAAGCTAAATGATGGTTTTTGTGTAATTTGCCTTATTTTCCAGGTGTGTAGAATAGTCAATTTAAGGACATAAGACATTGTTTCCCCAGCTTTATGTATTGTTTTATTGACTATGCTGTTTATACAGCAAAGTATCAAATAGTAATTTTTGGAAAACCCATACATTTTATACATTAAACACGAGAGAGCACAAAATATGAGAAGGTGGGAAGACCTATTGGGGGCCTGTCTTTTATGTGAAAAAACGTCATGGGAAGTTGTAGTTTTTTCTAGCAAAACAATACTTCACCATTCCTCAGCAAGCCAAGACATGTCATGGTTGGCTTTAGTATGTTGTCTTTTACTAATGGCATCACTGCAGCCTAAAATGTTTTCTGTTTGCTTCCTAGGGCTATGATAACGCAGAGAGCAGCGTCCGCAAAGCTAGCGTCTTTTGTCTGGTAGCAGTTTACTCTGTCATTGGAGAAGAACTCAAACCTCACCTCGCACAGCTCACAGGGAGTAAGGTATGATATATTTTCATTCCTTTGTGTGTGGGCATGATGCATAAAAAAGAGTATAAACCACGCCTTTTTGATGGTAAAGAAATGAACATTTGTGTATATATAGTTTTTCATATCACCCAAAACAGCCTATTTTGACCCCCAATTATTAGAGAGAGAGAGAGAAAGAGAGAAAGAGAGAGAGAGAGAGAGAGAGAGAGAGCGCGCAAGTGTGAATGGGTGTGTGCGAGAGTGAGAATCAATGGTGTGTGTGTGTGTGTGTGTGTGTGTGAGAGAGAGAGCATGGGAAAGTGTGTGGAAATTAGTGGAAAAGCGAGAAAGGCAGTTATCTTGAAGAGTGACAAATTACGTAGAGAAGGAGAAATTATATGACATTCGTCAAACTGCTTTTATAAATGGGGTGGAGACCGGGTTAAACCTATTCCTCTTGAACATCTTGAAAATGAGAGTGATTAAATCTAACACGAAAGCCTATTTAGCATTTATCGACTTGGCACAAGCCTTAAATAGTGTTGTAGAAAAAAATGTCAGTTTGGTGGTGCCCAATGGAATTGCTTGAGGCTATACAGGCTCTGTGCACCTCAACTAGTTTGTGAGTTTGAATAAACTGAGCGGGTCTGTTAACGAGATAGGGACTCACATGGGCTTGAAACAGGTTTGCCCTCTAGCCCCAGCCCAGTTTAACTTATTTCTGTCGGATTTGAGTAGTTTCTTGGCCGGAGAATTGGCCTTCCCTCCGAAGATCAATGGAGGAAAAATAGGGTGGGTGTAACAGGGACGTCACTCAGCCTGTTCTGACCTCTTACGACCTCGAACCCTTCCCTGGAGGCTATTCGACTGGAGACTGGGCCTGAAACACAGGATTGGTAGAGTTTAACTCCCCATTGTCTCTGTGTGCTTGAACCCCTTCTTCCCTGGGGTCCAACACTTCCCTTTGATCCACAGCTCACCTTGTTTTCTTGGATAGTGTGCTCTCCGTCCTGCCTTCAGCACAGGGGCGCGTTGATGCGGGCTCGTTACTGCCTAGTTACTTCACTGGCAAGAGTCTGATAGGTAAGTATAATGAGTCTTTTGAACAGTTCTCTAACTTCGTTCCGTTCCTTTCCTTCCTTAGATGATGGCCGGCGTCCAGGGATGGCGGCGTGCTGCAGAGATGAGTAGCGCTGAAGGTGAGTGAGAGCGCGATGCACCCCTTTCGTATTTGTATTGAACTGAGTTCTTTTTCTGTGTTTTTAGGTGCCGCAACGTTTTCAGCGTGGATGCCAGTTATGAAGAACAAATGCGGTGGGTAAGCGCGGTATGTGGCGCCTCTAGATGTTTCCACGCTAACCTGGAGTGTCTTTTCCCTCTTGCAGATGGATGAGAAGTTCCGGAGACAGAGTTCCTCCAGAGCGGCTGGGAATCAGGTAAGCGGTTAAAGCTCGTACAGTATTTAAAAAGAAGCGAAGATTTGCAGAATGCTTACTAATGCCTTTTTTCTGTTCTTTTCCCTTTTCTTTAGGAAGCGGCGTGCCGGGATGGGAATGACACCGCCGAAGATGCCCGCAGAACAGAAGGAGCGATGACTGATGGGCAGAAGCGCCGCAAATTAAGGCTGTTCCTAACGGTGTTCTTGTTCTTCCAGGAGCTGAACGCAGAAGAAAGATGCAGGCCTACTGGAGACCGATCCGAACACGGTGAGTGTCACGCTGCAGGTGCAGAAAACACAAAGCATGTTTCTCAGCCTGGGTGTGGCTTCAATAGTCTCTGGGTATCCCAGGTGCCTCTGGGCTGAACCACACCCAAAAGACTAGACCGCACATGCAGTTCTGGGAACCAAAATATGTGGGGGCATTCATCTTGTCCCCATCAATGCACTACAAGTCCAATCCCCAATGTTATCCTATGGGAGTGACTGAGTCTGGTGCCACAAGCGCCAAGTCTGACTCCAAGTGGGTCTTTGGAGGGATGGAGAGGCCCTTGAGGGGCCATGTAGGTGATCGTGGCCTGGCTCCAGCCTGACATCTTGGAGGGCTGGGGACATGAGGGGCAGGAATCATGACAGCACTCTCGCCCCCCCCCCCCTCCCCCACAAGACCCCTCTCAAGGTGGCTCTTCTGTCTTGTCCTGGTTTGGTTGGATGGTTTTGATGAAATCGTCTGAGCAAGCGAGGTGCATGGATGTACTCACAAGGGTCCCATGTCCTGTCTTGTGGACCATACCCCTTTCAGTATACTAAGTAGTATAATTTGGATCTGACGTACTTTGAATCTAGGATGTCCTTGACTTCGAATTCTGGCTCCCCGGCGACTACTACTGGCTGCGGTGGCGTTGCTACCCAGGTCCCAGGTTGAACAGGTTTAAGGAGCGACACGTGGAACACAGGATGAATCTGCATGTTTGACGGCAAAGCTAGTCTGACCACCACAGGATATATCACGGAGGTGACTGTGAATGGACCCAGGTATCTTGAACAAAAAGTTCAGGCTCCTTTAATGGACACTTGTTTAGACGCCAGCCAGACTTTGTCTCCCACTTGGTAGTTGGGGGCCTTTGCTCGGTGTTGATCAGCAAACTTCTTTTGGCGATTCTTAGCTTGAAGTAGGTGTTTAGCTGCTCTTTTAAAGGTTTGAAAAATGGTCGTGTGCAAGGTTTTGACTGCTGGCATTTCCAGGGTTGTAGGAACGTCCTACTCAGAAGTACGTGGGTGCCTGCCATACATGGTATAAAAGGGTGTCTGCCCAGTGCTGGTGTGTAGGAAATTATTATAAGCAGATTCAGCTATCCATAATAGGTCGAACCAACTTCGTTCAGCTTGATGTAACATGCAACGCAGATACTGCTCGAGCGGCTGATTTGTCCTCTCAGTTTGACCATCTGTTTGGGGATGGTGACTGGTGGATAGCCGGATGTCGATCTAGCCCATAGAGCAGCATTTTCTCCAGGAGTTAGATACGAATTGAGTACCTCGGTCTGAGACCAAAACTGAAGGAAACACATGGAGCCGTACGATGCCTTCAAGAAATACCTTTGCCAGAGTGGAAGCATTTGGGAGTCCCTTAAGAGGAATGAAATATGCCATTTTTGAAAATAGGTCCACGACCACAAGAATAGTGTTAAACCCTTGACTGGGTGGTAAGTCAGTAATAAAATCGAGGGACAACGTGTGCCAGGGTGCTGGTGCGATTTCCAATGGTTGGAATAGCCCAGCCAGTTTCTGCTTGGATGACTTGTTTTGAGCACACACTCCACAAGATGGGATGAATTGGATAATGTCTTTACGCCACATGGGCCACCAATAATTTCGTTTTACCTTGGCTAGGGTTTTAGCGATTCCGGGGTGGCCCTCGATTAAGGAATCATGATAACCGGACATGACTTGTTCTCGTAGTTCTTGGTTTGGTAAGAATAAACGATTCCTGAAGTAGAGCAACTGATCATTTATCATGTAATGTTCTCCTTGTGCACTCCCTGCTTGTAATTGCTCCGGACTCATCAGGTTTTGGATTTCTTCATGTAATTCTTTGAGTTATGGTTGCTTTGATTCCTAGGAGCTTGTCACTCGTGATGATTGCTATTGGGTCAGGGGTCTGATACCCTTGCTCTTCCACCCCCATACGGGAAAGGGCATCGGCCTTCCCGTTTTTCACCCCGGTCGAAATGTAATCACGTAGTCCTATTCAGCAAAAAAAAGAGCCCAACGTAGTTGTCGTGAGGATTGGGCCTTTGCCGTTTTTAGGTACTGGAGGTTCCGGTGGTCAGTTATTACAGTGATTGTGTGTCTGGCAGCCAAGAGGTAGTGCCGCCATGCCTTAAAGGCTGACTTAATGGCCAGGAGTTATTTGTCTGTGATAGCGTAATTGAGTTCAGGGTGTGTGAATTTACGCGATCAGAAGGCAACAGGGTTTAACTGGCCTGTTTCGGGGTCCCTTTGTGAGAGGACGGCTCCCATAGCCATGTTTGAGGCATCCATTTCCACCAGGTATGGGAGATCAGGGCGAGGGTGGCGTAAAATTGGGGCAGATGTGAATCTTGCTTTGAGTTCCTGGAAAGCCTCCTTGGCTTCTGTTGTCCACTGGAACTTTTTGTTGCTTTTTCTTAGTAATGACGTGATGGGATGCACCATTTGCGAAAATAAAATCCTGGGATGAACCGGCGGTAAAGGTTTGCAAAACCCAGCATACTTTAAACCCCCTTGAATGAATTTGTGGATGGCCAGTTCAGGATAGCATCTACCTTGTGTACATCCATTCGGGCTAAGAATAAAGCCCAGGAATTCCACCTCGGAGACGTGGAATGAGCACTTTTCGAGCTTGGCGTAGAGCTGGTGTTGACAGAGTTTCTCAAATACGGATCGAACGTGTTTAACGTGGTCCTCCTTTGATGCAGAATATACTAGGATATCGTCCATGTACACTAGAGCACAGACATCAATCAATTCCCGTAGGACATCGTTCATGAAGTATTGAAATGCAGCAGGCGCGTTGCAAAGGCCAAAGGGCATTACGTGATATTTGTACAAGCCGTATTTGGTGCGAAAAGCAGTTTTCCATTCGTCCCCCTGTTTTAAACGAACAAGATGATATGCCCCCCTCAGGTCTAGTTTTGTGTAGATTTGGGCATCTTTGACTTGATCAAGCAATTCAGAGATCAGCGGCAGGGGGTAGCGATTTCTTACGTTAATCTGGTTCAGTGTGCGATAGTCGATGCACGTTCTCAAGTCCCCCTCCTTTTTCGGTACGAAGAATAGAGGACTGGCTGCTGGAGACTTCGAGGGACGGATGAACCCGTTGGCCAGGTATTGGTCAAGATAGGCCTTCAGGTGCTGGTTTTCTGGTTCCGTGATTGCGTAAATTCGCCCACAAGGGATTTAAGCGCCGGGTATCAGGTCGATTTGGCAATCGTATGGTCTATGCGGTGCAGGGTATTAGCCTGTTCTTTCTGCAAGACATCTTGAAAGTCCTGGTATTCACTTGGTAGGGTGCCGATTGCCACAGTCGCAAGCGTGGAGGTTCTGGTGTCTATTGGTTGTTTCTCTTGGCGATAAAACATGTGTGGGCGCAATTCTCGGGAAAGGCCAATACTTTTGTTCGCCATTCGATTCGAGGATTGTGAGCTACCAACCATGGCATTCCCAAAATCAACTGGAACTGTGGTGCCTTAATGAGGTGGAAAACGATAGATTCTTGGTGTCGATCCTGGCACAGAAGAGTTAAAGCTGCAGTGCATTGGGATACTGGACCAGAAGCTATTTCCGTGCCGTCGACAGTGGTAACAGTGTCGGTGGTTGATTTAGGGCGTAACGGAAGCCCCATCTTTTCCGCAAGATCCTGGTCGATGTAATTCCTAACGGCTCCACTGTCTATGTACGCTCTTATTGCGTGCATCCGAGATGGTTGTTGGTGATTGATCAAGACCACAGTGCAAAATGGGAGGTCTGTAGTTCACTTTCTTCGCTCGACAAGTGGACCCCTACACTTGCCGGGCTGGGGAGTTTTCCGATTCCTTGATGGTATCTTCCTTGTCCGTGGCTCCTACCGTCATCCTCGGTGGCTTCACAGGGAACTCTTTAAGGAAATGACCTGACCTTCCACAGTACAGACATAACTGCTGCTGTCTCCTTTTATCCATGTTCGCTTTAGTCCAGGGGGATCTGACCCCCCCCCCCCGATTTGCATTGGTTCTCCTGAACCTTCCGTTGTTCGGGCAGTATTGTCCTTTGAACGCACATACATGTGGCGAGGGTCCTGACTGGTTCGATCTGCTCTTCGTTCCTGCAACCTATGATCCAGTTGAACAACAAGGTCAGTGAATTCTGAGCAGTCTTTCGAGGGGTTCACTGCTTGTGCGAGACAATCCTTGAGCTCCCCCCGCAACCCCTGATGAAATAACGTGGTTCTCTTCTCCACTGGCCATTCTGCTTCAACTACGAGTCTATTGAACGTGGCTATGTATGTTAATAGGTCTTGATTTTCTTGGCGTACGGACAGAAGTTCGTTGTCTAATGCCTGCCCATGAGTATGACGGGCAAACAGCTTTTCCATCTCCTGCTGAAAGCCCCTGAAGTTATGCAGCAAAGGATCGTCTTGGGCCACAAAGAGTACAGACCATTCTGCGGCGCTACCACTCAGGTAGGATAGCACAAAAGCGACCCGTGATTGGTCATTCGGAAAGGCCCCTGCAAAGGAAGTGCAGGTGGCACTGGTTCATGAACGTTGCAAACCTCTTGGAATCCCCGTAAATCGTTCGGGCGGGGCCAAGGGAACTGCCCCAGGAAGGGTTATCTGAATGGGATTGGCTGATGGTGCTGGCATCGAGGGCACGCTTCCCGGCAATGGTGCATGCCCTGCTTGTGACTGGAGAAGTTGCCGGCTTAAATCATCAGTGCGCTCTTTGGCTACTATCAGCTCTCTCCTCAGGGTGTTGGTCTCCTGCCTGGCTGCATGTACTTCGGAACGTACCTGCCCCAACATGTGGGCTAACTGGTCGGTTTCTGACGTTTCCATGACGCCCAGGTGGATTTTGATGTGAGGCTTTGCGTTCTGTAACGCTCACCTGGTATCCACAGGGACGTCACTTAGCCTATTCTGACCTCTTACGACCTCGAACCCTTCCCTGGAGGCTATTCGACTGGAGACTGGGCCTGAAACACAGAATTGGTAGATTGTAACTCCCTATTGTCTCTGTGAGCTTGAACCCCTTCTTCCCCGGGATCCAACCCTTCCCTTTGCTCCACAGCTCACCTTGTTTTCTTGGATAGTGTGCTCTCCCTCCTGCCTTCAGCACAGGGGCACGTTGATTGATGTGGGCTCGTTGCTGCCTAGTTACTTCACTGGCAAGAGTCCGATAGGTAAGTATAATGAATCTTTTGAACAGTTCTCTAACTTCGTTCCTTTCCTTCCTTAGATGATGGCTGGCGTCCGGGGATGGTGGCGTGCTGCTGAGATGAGTAGCACTGAAGGTGAGTAAGAGCGCGATGCGCGATGCACCCCTTTCGTATTTGCATTGAACTGAGTTATTTTCTGTGTATTTAGGTGCCGCGACGTTTTCAGCGTGGATGCCGGTTATGAAGAACAAATGCGGTGGGTAAGCGCGGTATGCGGCGCCTCTAGATGTTCCCACGCTAACCTGGAGTGTCTTTTCCCTCTTGCAGATGGATGAGAAGTTCCGGAGACAAAGTTCCCCCAGAGCGGCTGGGAATCAGGCGTGCCGGGATGGGAATGCCACCGCCGAAGATGCCCGCAGAACAGAAGAAGCGATGAATGATGGGCAGAAGCGCTGCAAGGTAAGGCTGTTCCTAACGGTGTTCTTGTTCTTGCAGGAGCTGAGCGCAGAAGAAAGATGCAGGCCTACTGGAGACCAATCCGAACATGGTGAGTGTCACGCTGCAGGTGCAGAAAACGCAAAGCATGTTTCTTAGCCTGGGCGTGGCTTAAATAGTCTCTGGGTATCCCAGGTGTCTCTGGGCTGAACCACACCCAAAAGATTAGACTGCACATGCAGTTCTGGGAACCGAAATATGTGGGGGCGTACATCTTGTCCCCATAAATGCACTACAAGTCCAATCCCCAATGTTATCCTATGGGAGTGAGTGAGTCTGGTGCCACAAGCGCCAAGTCTGACTCCAAGTGGGTCTTTGGAGGGATGGAGAGGCCCTTGAGGGCCATGTAGGTGATTGTGGCCTGGCTCCAGCCTGACATCTTGGAGGGCTGGGGACATGAGGTGCAGGAATCATGACAGTGGGTGATGTACGCCGACAATCGGGTCCTGATCGATCAGACACTGATCGGCCAACAGCACCAGCTGAAATGGTTTACAGGACTACGTTATAGTGAATCGGTTGGTAATTAATCCAGAATTGTGTATGAGACCTATGAGAGGCAAATGTAAGGCATCATTCAAGTGGACTTTGGGTTAAGAATAAATAATACGTGTGGAATCGCTCCTCTATTTGGGGATACGCTTAAACTTGAGCTTGAATGATAACCCGCTTCTAAAGGAATTGAGAGCAAAGGCGAAAAATATAGCTGCTCAAGAAGCAGCCCTAAATAGGAAATATGGGCAATTTACGATCATCCCGGTTCTGACTTTCTAGAAGCAGAAAGTAGTACTGGTACTACCCTACGGAGCGGAAACATGTAGCCTTCCGTGGGAAACCTGGGCAATTATAGAAGCACTTTTTTGGACAAGAATGCTATTGTTGCCAGGTAATTAGGCATGCATTGTGGCTTCTGTCCTTGTTTTCAGGTAATTAGGCATGCATTGGAGATACTGTCCTTGTACGCTATAGTAGTTTGGAAGACTTTAAGTTTATTTCAGAACTGCTTAATGAAAGATGCGCCCATCCATATCTATCTTTTTAAGGAAAAATTGGCGAATCGCCGTGAGTGGGTAATTGAGCAATGGGTAGTGAATTGTAGAACTATCTGAAATACACTGGACAATTACAGAGTAAACCTTAACATCTAACCCTGGTGCTGCTAAAATAAATGATGGCGTCAAGATTGTATTAAGACGCAGGACGAAAGGAAAAAATATAAATTATTCACCTTAACAAACCATGAAGTAAAGGCCTACAATGAGTTGCCTAAATACCTGAGCAAATTCCCTATCGGCTACCACCAAACTCAATTCTTGCGCTTCCGCATGAATTTGTACTCGACCAATGACGTATTAATAACTTGTGAGACGAGGGGGTGAGAAACTAAGGGGTGTAGGCACTGTTTAGATTGCAATGCAACAGGAATTATCAAACATATTGTTTTATTCTCCCCTGGGCTTACAAGTCTGAGAACTCAATTTTGTGGGAAATTTGTTGCGGGAGATAAATCATTGTCTGTGGAGGAGTGGTGGAAGAGACTGTTACATGGAGAGGAATTTGCTCAGGTCTTCACCCTAATAATGTTTTTAGGTGCATCTTTTAAATTACTAACAGTTGAATGCTGAATAGTCAAACGCTGAGTAGAGGGCTAGGATAAAACAAGAATGTAAGTGGCTGCCCTGGGGATGATCTAAAAGTGTGATTCTTGTCAATGGGTAGAATAAATGGAACATGCGAACAACGTTCAATAGACTGTATTTGAAAGGTAGCAATCTAATTAAATAAAATTGTAAGATCTAGTGCTGGCAAAAGGTGAAAGGATGAATTATATTACCTGTATTATTTGTGTACCATTTAGATTTTCGAGTTTGTATTTGGTGTTGATCCTCCCACACATGCTGTTTTTAGTCTTATTTTCATGCTCTTTTCTTAAAAAATTGTTTTTAATTTGTATACTATGTATTTAAGTGTTCCATGAAAGGCTTGTAATAAACCAATCACGTTTTATCAAATAAAAAGAAAGGCAGTTAGACTGACCGTTTTCTTTCGTTTGTCTTTTCATGCTTTGCTACAGCTAGTAATGTTTTATGTCATGTCTTGATATGCCCTGTTCATGCCATGCTTGGCTGTGTTATGCCGTGCTATATGTAGCTTGATTGCTTGCCCCCCTCACTAACATGCTTGCCATTTGACTTTTTACCTTATACTAGACTGCTACCAGATTACCCACTGGATTTTGCTCCTATGTGTACCATTGTCCTCTTTTGCTCCTGGGCGTCACACTGTTGTTTTGGACCTGTAAGGTTATGTGCACTGGTGTGCCATTGTGACTTTTCCCCCTGGTGTTCAATGTTTTGATCTCCGATGCCCAATGGGCTTCATGTGACTGGCTCCTAGAGATTGCACCTTGACATTGTTGCATGCAGAGTTGTTCCTACGGACATCACCAGGGCTCTGATCCATGGAATTCCTTCACTGAACTCCCCTCTGGAACTACTCCCCCGCCCATGCTGCTTACTCAGTTCCCATTGTTTGATGCTCCCTATGCTCTTCCCATGTACCCTTCTCTCATAAGGGACCACCTGCTGCACGTGATCCACTTCCAGAGATATAAGACCACTCCACAGTGCCTTAGGACATCTCCCCACAACTACCTTACTTGAAGGGCACCGCTACCTAGACATTGCCATGGCTGCATTGATTGGATGCTCCAAGTTTCCCTCCACTAAAATCCCCAGTCTCTATGCTCAAACATGCCACACATAGACTCATCGGAAGAAGCAGAGCAGAGTGCTCGCTCCAAGCCCCCCTCTTCCTCTTCCCCTCATCTGGACTTGAATCAGCAGGAAGGTAAGGCCACCTGAGCCAAGACATTGGGCTGGAAGTATTTTCAGCATTTTTATTTGAAACGTTCTGTTAACAAGCAGCATAGCGCTGTATTTCATTGATTTTTCTTTAACGTGTGCGTGAAGCGAAAAGCAGACTAAGCCCATTATAATCGCTATGGCAGGGAAAGTGCTCCGTGTTTCATATGCTTTTTGCTGGTATTGAAAGACCTGATCAGGAGACCTTTCTGCCTGCATTGATTGTTTAGTGCCACTTTCCAAGATGGCCTCTCCTGCACCCATTAATTGATCCCAGCCTTTGTTTCTTGCCTGGCCCCTGTGATTGGCCTGGCCTCAGGGATTCTTATCACTCAATCAGGTGCACTGAGAGGCAGGAGCCGGCACCTGAATCAAAGGCCCTCATCTAGGCCCTGCCTGCTCCTGTCCTATCCTGGCTGGGCGTTGTGGGCCCCAATACTTTGCAAACACTCAATATGCACCTGGACGCTGATCTTCTTATCCAGGCGCTCTTGGACTTTATGATCGCACCCTCAGACATCATGTAATTGTGACCTATATCTTGCTCCCTACATCATCCTCTGGACAATCTCTATAAACTATCCTCACATGGCATTGACTGTTCTCTCTAATCACCAAACCTGAACACCGTTTCGTTCCTGGACATTCGCATCCACTGCCACACCCATGTACTGTTATGCGCTTTACCTGTTTGGCCTTGAAAGAAAATGGTTTATTGCTGTGTGCACATCCTGATTGTCTTGCTGCTGTTTAAAATCCACCCCCTTTGTTCTCTGTCTAGTCTATCTGTCCCCTCACCCTCGTCATCTCCCATTGTGCTCACATTGTTCATTGTTGGAATACAGTGATTGGTTACCCCCTCTGCTCTTGTTTGTTACCTGCTCCCTCACCCCCCTCAGTTCCCATTGTCTCTCTGCTGTTATTCACTTCAGCCGTACACCCGCTATCCCCTTTACACTGCATGTTCACTGTTTTCTGTGCACATTACCCCCCCCCCCAGCTCCCAGTGTTTTTTTCCCAGTCGTGTGCCCTGTCCCCCCCCCCCCCCCGCCTACTGCTCTCCCTGCATCTCCATGACCTCAGCCTGGTTAAGTGTACCTCACTCTCTGCAGTTTGCTATGGCGCGCTCTATCTCTTCTATCTTCTCAAACTGCTTCTCTATCTCTTATCTTTCACCCCTTACTAAGTCTGGCAGGAAGAATCTCAAGAAGGACATTCTGGGCCCTAACGCAGGCCTTCCTATTGCAGACACCTACGTCACTGCCTCTGCCAGAGACTCACCGACATCCTCTTTGTCGTTCCCTCACCCGACCTACGGACTCTCCATATGATCGCTATTCTCTCGCTTTTCTTTTCCTCAGCCATTAATGGTGGCACCCGCTGGGAGGTCCTTCTTGCCCTCTTCACCTCCAGGGTCGTCATCAATGTCTACCCTAATGGTACCATCATCGTACAGGGTCCTCAACCCAATCTTCTACTCTTTGATAGGCTCCTCGCTCGCCTTATTCACCTTCCTTCTCCTTCTACATCAGCTGATTCAGCATCCATGGCTCTCTTGCCAGCTGTGCCCACCCTGGCTCTCTTACTGCCTCCTAACCACCCTTCTCCAGCATGGGGTCTGGCATGGATTCACATGCTCAAGAATATTCCCCGTCGTCAGACTGGGAATCCTCGGTAAAGAAAAAATCAATATCAGTTTCGTTTCTGATCTTTCTTAGTAGTAACCAATCACTGATCTCTGGGTCATACTGCCCCCAGCCAATGACTGCCCTCTCCCTAAGCCCCGCCTCTGGCAGCCATCCTCAGATTTTTACCGCACACTCAAGTGTTGGGAGTCCTCGTGTTTAGCTCTCAAGTTTTTTACTGCGTTTTCATGTTTTTTCAGGAGATTTTCTCATTTTTTCGGTTTAATTGAGCCTCAAGCTCCACCGTTTCTACTTCCGATAACGGGGACCCGTTTCGGAATTCTTCTACGCCCCTCAAGGGTGAAGTTTTTGTCGAATTTACACTTCTTGGAGGATTCTGGAAGATCTGCGGCCTACCTCAACGGACATGGCCCAGGACAAAGGGAGCTCGACGCCCTGATCCAAGCTGTTCAGGAACTGCCCTGGATGCGGATTATATAACGTTTTTCAAGGAGGACGAGCATTCGCAATGTCTCTACTGACTCCATGGGGACAAGACGCACGTGGAGAAGGACTGTGCGTTCTGCAAGAACCTTTCGGAACGGACCAAACAAGATCGTCGTTCTCGCCTCGCCACCTGGCTGGAGAAGGGCACAGCAAGTGAGAAGGCGAAGAAGAAGTCTGAGCGGGCTTCTAAGTCCTTTGAGGGTGCCCTGGCAACAGGGGCCCAACAGAAGGCCAAGCACCGCGAGTCCGGGAGCGCCGAAAGGTCGGGCTCTTCAGTTGCCAAGCAGGGCGCTACTTCCCCGGCACGTTTGACCACAAGCCAGCGCTCTGGTTCGGGGAAGAGGAAGTCTGAGAACCCGGGTATGCCGCTGGAGTGGACCCGGTCGATCTCGAAGGGGGAGCGAGGAGTTGACCCTCCCCCCAAGGTGAAGGCCCAGGACGCACCTAAGGTGGTGAGGGCCTTGATCCACCCGGCTAAGGCCTCTACCGAAGTGGTCTCTGCGACCCTGGCAGAGCCGGCTGAGACTAAGCCAATAGAAACGGCCTCTGGGCCCAGAGTATCCCTGCCGCCGCAGAGGGAATCCTCTTTCCAGCCCACCGCTAAGACCCCAGTGAAGCCCCTGGCTGAAAAAGAGAGGGGGGGGGCTGGTGGCCGTTACAGACTCGGAATCAGCCCCTGAGGAGGAACTGGTGGAGACCGAGGGGGGCCTCAAAGAAAGGTCCATAGGCCTCAATGAGAGGTTCATAAACCTCAACGAGAGGTTCGAGAAGGTTCGATCCCAGGGGATGGTCCCGGCTGGCGTGATCGAAGATGGCGACGAGGACGACGAACAGGGCCCAGTGGAGCAGCCATCCTGTCCGTCGCAGCCATTGCCCGAGCCCCAGGATAGCTTGGCGGCCATTTTGTTGGCAATCCAATCCTTAAGTACCGAGATAAGGACGAGATTACCACGGACCCCGACGGAGGATCCAGAACCAGGCCCGTCGGGAAACCCTCCGAACAAGCGGAGGAGAGTCCACCCCTCTCCGCCCTTCGTGCCTGCGAGGCCGGTGGACCCCTCATCCCCCTCGCTGGGAGAAGATACGGCGATGGATACGGGGACGGACGACGGCGGCGATGACACAGCAGACATCCCGTCGTCAGCCACCAAAACCCCCCCCCCCCCCGCGCTTGCGTCCCCAGCCGACGAGGTTGGCTCTTTCCACGCCATAATAACCAGGGCATCCGAGCTCTTACAGCTGTGCCCTGAAGAACAGAAAAAGGAGGGGTTTCTGTACCAACGACGAGAGGCTAAGAGGAAGACGGTCCTCGCGGTGCCTTTACTCGACGACATCTGGGACGAGGGGCTTGCTGTCCTCAAGAACCCTGCCACGACACCCGCCAAGAGGGACAGGTACGAGAAGAAGTACCGAGTCCCCGATGCCACCCCCTTGTGCCTCAGGGCCCAGCCCACGCCAGACTCGGTCGTCTCGGCAGCGGCTAAGAAGAAGGCAGCGGGCGCGGCGGCTTCAACTTCCACTTCCCCGCCGGACAGCGAGGGTAAGAAGTTGGACTCTATGGGACGATGAGTCATCTCGTCGGCGGTGACGACGATTAAGGCGGCCAATGCCTTAGCGATCGTGGCCCGCTACGACAGGGAGCTCTGGTTCAAGATAGCTCCCCTGCTAGATTTCCTGCCTGATGACAAAAGGGCAGAGGCCCTAGAAATTCTGCAGGAGGGCGAGGTGGCGTCGGATCACGCCATTACGGTGGCAACGGACATTGGCGATACCGGATTTCGCCAACTGGGCAATGCAGTTTGCCTTCGACGATGAGGATGGCTCAAGGCGACAGACTTTCGCCAGGACGTCCAGGCAAGAGTGTTGGACAAGCCGTTCGACGGCAACAACCTCTTTGGTAAGGCGGTGGATGAGTCTCTACAGGCCATCAAGAACGACTTGCAGACGGCCCGGGCCCTTGGGGTGCTTCAGCAGCGACGGCCCTTTCGGAGCTCTGGAGGCAGACAAGGTGCCTCCAAACGATCCAGCGGTGGCTCCTCCACCTACCGCCAGGCGGCCCGCTCCTCTTCCCAGGAGGCCTACAGAGGTCGCGGCAAGCAAGGGGGTTCCCGCCGTCGTCGTCAAGGAGGAAAGGCTGCTTCCAAGCAAGACTGACCCGGCCGGTTGGTCGGGCCCCGACCAAAGCACCCCAGTGGGAGGCCGACTGATGAAGTTCGTCGTGGTGTGGGAGTCCATCTCCAACGATCGTTGGGTGTTGGACACCCTGGCCAACAGGCACTCGCTGGAATTCCTAAAGAAGTGCCTTCGCATTCCTCCCGTTGCCAGGAAGGAGAATCATGTCCCTCAACTGCTGTTGGAGGTAAAAGCGATGCTCAAGAAAGGTGCCATCAAGCTCGTCCCCAGGAGGCTCTGGGGCTTTGGAGTATACTCAAGGTACTTCCTCGTCAGGAAGAAGACAGGCGGTTGGCGCCCTATCCTAGACCTGCGTCGGTTAAACAAATACATCAAGGCGCAGAAATTCGGGATGGTCACCCTCCAGCACGTACTGGGACAGCTGGAGGAAGGCGACTTCCTATCGTCGCTGGACCTGGAGGATGCTTACTTCCACATCCCCATTCTAAAAAGGCACAGGAAGTTCCTCAGGTTCGTGGTTCAAGGACGCCACTACCAATTCAGAGCCCTACCAAGTCGGCAACCAGGGTTTTCACCAAGTGCCTACCAAGGCGGCACGGCTGCGCCTGCAGGGGATCCACGTCTACCCCTACCTGGACGACTGGCTAATCCGGGCAAGGTCAAGGGAACTGGCCGTCGATCATACGGTGAGGACCGTCCGGTTGCTCACAGAGCTGGGGTTCTCCATCAACTACCCCAAATCCCACCTGGTTCAGTCGCAAGTAGCACTGTTTCTGGGGGTGAAGCTCGATACAGTGGAGCAATTGGCCTCCCCTTCAGAGGAGAGGACCAAAACCATCCTGGGCAAGGTACGGCGACTGTTAGCCACGGACGTGGCAAGGGTGAGGTCCATCAAGTCCCTTCTTGGGATGATGTCCTCATGCATCTACCTTGTACCCCTTTGCAGACTTTGGATGCGTCCGCTACAGGAGTTCCTCAACGCCCGCTGGTTTCAGGCAGGGGGCTGCTTCGAGGACAGGATCCCCCTCGACGAGGAGTTCCGTCGGGCGATCCTATGGTGGGGCACCCGGGCTCACCTCACGACGGGGCACGGACTTTCAAACCCCAGCGTTTCAGGAGACGGTGACTACGGACGCCTCTCTGGAGGGTTGGAGGGCCCACACCGGAGATCTCCACGCAAAAGGCCTTTGGCTCCCGGAGGAGAGGTCTCTTCACATCAACATCTTGGAGCTCCGTGCAGTGTTCTGGGCGCTCAAGTCGTTCCTCCCGTCCCTCGAGGACAAAGTGGTGAGGATCTTCACCGACAACACCACCACGATTTTCTACATACGGAAGCAGGGAGGCACCAGATCCCCAGCCCTATCCAAGGAGGCCCAGGATCTGTGGCACTGGGCCGTTGCCCAGGGGATGTTTCTGGTTCCCTTCCACCTGGCAGGAATAAAAAACACCATTGCCAACTCAGCAGGGAGCTGGGCTCGTACCACGATTGGGAACTTCGCCAGGATCAAGTGGATCGACTTCCAACGATGGGGCAAACCCCAGATCGACATGTTCGCGGCAAACTCCAAGTGCCAGAGGTTCGCCAGCAGGTTCCCACAGCCGAGGAGCATGGGCGATGCTTTCTCGTTCCCTTGAGACGGACTGTTTCTATACGCGTTCCCTCCATTGCCGTTGCTGCTCCGCCTCATCAGCCAGCTCAATAAGTCCAGGGGCAGGATGATCCTCGTCGCACCGGCGTGGCCGAGGCAGGTCTGGTTCCCGGACCTTCTGGACTTGTCAACGTCCCCGCCAGTCAGGATCTTCTCTCCAGAGGAGGCGGCGCCATTCTACACCACGACCCACAGTCGCTGAACTTGCAGGCCTGGCTCCTGCAGCGCTAGAGTTTGGAGGGTACGATATCCCAGCTGATTGCAAAGAGGTTCTTGCAAAGGCCAGGGCGTCCTCAACTCTCAAGTGTTACTATCATAAATGGAAGAGGTTCTCTGTCTGGTGCCGTGCACAGAAGATTAACCCCCTGCGGATTACGGCCCCTCAAGTGCTGCCGTACTTACTGTCACTGGCCAAAGCTGGACTGGCCCACGCCTCCATAAAAATACATCTCGCTGCCATCTCCCGATATACCAGGACTACGGGACGGGCGTCCTTGTGGTCTCCTCGCCTGGTAAAGGAATTTATGAAGGGACTATTCCGTTCATTCCCGCCGTTGAAGGCTCCTGCCCCGGCGTGGGAACTTAGTGTGGTGCTGATCAGGCTTATGGGAGCCCCATTCGAGCCTATGCATTCGGCGCCCTTGACGTTCCTGTCATGGTAGACCGCGTTCCTCGTGGCCATCACCTCTGCACGACGAATGGGAGAGATTCAGGCCCTATCTTGCAAGCCTCCATACTTGACTTTTCATGACACAAGGTTAGTGCTTAGGACGCACCCCTCCTTCATGCCCACGGTGCCGTCTGACTTCCATCACAACGAGCCTTTGGTGTTACCAGTTTTCTTCCCGTCGCCTTCGACGCCGGCCGAGAGGACTTTGCACTCGCTGGATGTAGCTAGAGCGCTGAAGTTCTACGTGGACCGCACAGAGTTTTCCGAAGACGTCACAGCTTTTCGTGAACTTTGGGTCTGTGAATCAAGGGAAGGCTCTCTCGAAGACTTCCATTTCCAGATGGCTCTCCGGCTGCATCATGCATTGTCACCGGTTGGCAAAACAACCGCTGCCCGGCCGTCCGAGAGCCCATTCGACCAGTGCGTAGCTGCTACCACGGCGTTCCTGTCTGGTGTGCCCCTGCTGGACATCTGAAGGGCTGCGACGTGGAGGTCGACGCACACCTTCACAAGATTCTACTGCGTCGATCGGGACTCCAGGGAGGAGTCCAGGGTCGGCCAAGCAGTGCTGCGCAACCTGTTCGCTTAAGGTGAGCCTGGTGAAGAGGTAAGAGATGCTTAATGTTGAGTTGTTGTATTGCTTAATGTTGAGCCTGTTGCCACCTCCCGTGGTTGTGCATGTGTATACTGCTATGTATTCTTTTATTCATGAGCATGTGAATCCATGCCAGACCCCATGCTGGAGAAGGAACAAGTTACTTACCTGTAACTGTTGTTCTCCAGCATGGGTCTGGCATGGATTCACATGCGAACCCTCCCACCTACCCCTCTGCGGCTCTTCACTTGGTCATACTGCCACTTGGCGTGCTACCAATTCTGAGGATGGCTGCCAGAGGCGGGGCTTAAGGAGAGGGCAGTCATTGGCTGGGGGCAGTATGACCCAGAGATAAGTGATTGGTTACTACTAAGAAAGACAGATCAGAAACGAAACTGATGCTGATTTTTCTTTACCGAGGATTCCCAGCCTGACGACGGGGAATATTCATGAGCATGTGAATCCATGCCAGACCCATGCTGGAGAACAACAGTTACAGGTAAGTAACTTGTTCCTTCTTGCACTTTCCTTCTCCCCAGTAACTTAACACCGCCCCCTTTCAAATCTGCCACAGAGCTTAGAAACCGTGCAAATTGCGATGGTGCACGTTGTAAACCCCAATCATAAAATTTTTGCTTGAGGCTCCTTTAAGCTTGTTTTCTTCTGTTTTATTTTCAATGTTGAATCCATACAGTTTTTACTTATGCTTTTAAACTCAAGAGGAAAAGCATGTCGAGCTAGATTGACAGTTCCTGGCTGAAATACAAAATGGCAACATTGCGCATGAGCATTCAATTATTTCCTGTGATTATGATAGGCAAGGTGACACATTATGAGAAACAATGTATTCAGGGGTTACAGGCTGCAATGCCCACGTAGAGTAAGAACTCCTTTGTGGGTATTACAGTTGGTATTCATTTCTGTTCACCTTTGTTTAGAGTGTAGCGAAAGAAAAAAAATAAACTCCTGGACAAATGTACAAAGGAAGATTTAAAGCATTTTACGTATGTGTAATGCCTGAGCAGTCCTCAGTATTTGTGCTTGACTTATGTACATTAGCTGTACAATAATTTTCCTTATGTTCTGATTTTAGTGGTTCACATCCTGGATATCTATAGTGTAAGTGAAAGTGTTCAAATCGTTGTGTGAAAACATGTTAGAAATGCATTTCTGATGTATCCCTCTTCCACGGATTTCTCATCTACAACGTTCTATCTCCAGTGCCAGATGACTTTGAAAAATGTTCACCATCACGGCGGCTCCACATCAGCATCTCTATCTGCTGTGCACCCGACGTGACCTCAGCGCAAGTAAATTCGAGCTGCTGCCCCCCATGACTATAGTTCATTTTTTCTGTGCACTCACCACTTCGTAAACACCATTTTTATAAAAACATTGACTGCATCAGGCACTCCAATAAGGCTGCAGGCTTCATACACTGCTCAGATTGTGGAAGTCAAATGTCTGTCTCAGACCTTCACAAGCTTTGTTTAGACTACAAGAAGGAGGAGGAACATGGGCTGCAGGATTCATGCACACAAATGCCTTGTGAGACTGTGTCCCTAAGTGCTTTACTTTTTGGCACAAGGACTTGATCAAAGTCACCGGGTGCGGATAAGAAGAGAGAGGAACACTGTTGCCCGACACAAAAAGACAAGAAGAAGCCCTGCAAGAGGTTCCTCTCCCCTAGCGACTCTTTCAGGCTCCATTCTTCATTCTTGTTGAAGGAGAGTCATTCCAGGGATTCCTTGGAGGGTTTGCACCATGAGTGCTGTTTACGGCCTAATCCTCCACCCTGGAGGAAGGGGAGAGCTTCCTACAAAAGATGCTAGACATTGGTTCCAAAGTCCTGTGCCGAATGGCTTTTGATTTCTTCATACAATGTTGCTGCCTCCCACCTGGTTCTAACACAGGGCGGTCTGGTATCAGTTTCCCCGACTCACTGGCTGTGCTGTATTTACTGGCGCTGCTTTGTTGTAGGAGACAGGACAGTACCACTGTGGCAAACGCTCCTCCCAGCCTTGGTTATCGACGTGGGGGAGCCCCGGGTACCTCCAACACACAATACAGGTTTCTTCAGCTTTAGTTCCAGTTCTTAGGTTTCTTATTTTCCAAGGCTCACGAAAGTAACGGTCTGAAAAAAGTCAAGGGCACTTCCCTCCTTGCAACCATCTCTGGTCTCGCCGTCTTTCTCTTTGTATTAAACTGCCATCTTGGAACTGCTGCTTCCTTGTGTGCTTTCCCTTGTTCAGACTGTGGTTTCCTGCTCCGCCTTTTATCCGTGTGGGAGAAGTGTGATGGAAGTCAGGTGTGTGTAATGATCTGTAATTGCCTGACCTTGCCTGATCATTGTATTGGGACATATCGGGTATACGGCTCTGGTGTTAGTCCGTTTTCGCTCACAGTGAGCTGTCCGTGAGAAAGTGTTTGAGTCGGGAAAGGGCGTGGGGGGTTGAGTTTCTAAGTATCCTACCTGGTAGGATGTGGAACAGGTGTTACAGGGAAGGGGAAACCGCATCTCACCATCCGGTGTCACGCTCCCCGAAGGCCCCTCATCCAGGTGATCCTCCTGCAATGGTCCACACCAGGAACTGTATCAGAAAGCGATGGCTTTGTCCTGGCCACCTTGATGACAGATCCCGGGGTAATAGCAGGTGAGACACCTTCAGGTTTCTCACGTTAGTCATGTGTTCTTTACCACTTTAATCTGGTTGGTTTGCCTTCTGTGGGTTTATTTTTACTTCTGCATAGAATATGGTTACCTGTGAGGGTTATCGGACGTATCCCAATCAGCATTTCTTTTGTGCATCCCTTGACTCAACAGGACCTGTATCCTTTTCCCTGGCTGGCCTATTTTGTTATTTCAATCTGGTCTTGTCTGAGGTCATCAAATCATATCAAATGTGACCCACCAATGCTGAAGAAATCTTTTAATGCAGGTTTTTCTCATAAGGTTTGCCATCTCTGGCACAATTGCTTACTTGGGATCTGCAGGAAGCCTGTGATGGCTAAAGGGGGATTTCTCCAGCATTGGATCTTTCATAGTCACGTGCTGTATGAGTAGTCCCTGTCGTCATTAACATAGAGCAGTTTATTTTATAAAACTGCAGCTCTAGTTGTTTTGGGTCAGATTACCCCAGCCAATGGAAAGGGCTCTCTTCGCCCCACCCCTAGAGGCCAATTTCAGATTTTTAAATTTTTTTTACTATACTGCACATGGTGGATTGGGAGTCCTCGGAAATATCTCTCGATAATTCTTCAATATTTTCATCTACATTTCTACAATTGTCTCGATTTCGGGATGGTTTCCTGAATCTTTAGGTCCAGTGTTGTCTGGGGTTGCTGCGGTTCCCGTGGCCTTCGTACCGTCTGAGCAGGTTCTTGTCTTAAAATCCGAGGCCTTCACCCATCCGTGGCATATGCCAAACTGAGGTTTTTTAAGGCCTGTGCCTCCTGTGGCCTCAAGAATGTCAACATGGAAGACGTCCATGAAGACTGTCTGTACTGCCTGTATCAGTCGTTCTCGAAGAAGAGACTCTGTGGCCGCCACTGCAGGTTAGTGGCTTGATTCCATGATACCTGGGCCTCTGACTCGGCTTGAGTCTGGAGTCATGCCTCCCTCAGACAGAGCAGGCTAGTCCAGCGTGATTCCTCTTCTTTTTGTTTTTTTGTATTTTCTTTTTTTTTATTGTGTATATTGGTTTATTGCAAACTTTAAACACATATTACAAAATTCAAATGCATCACTTTGAATAGTATCACATAACATTTAAAATCACCGACAATTCCATACAAGTAATAATAAAAACGTCCTTAAAAGTTATAAAATAAAATACAAATATTGGTGCAAATACATAATCAATAAAATCCATTGCATTCTTTTCTGCTCCAGCAATTTTAAAAACAATTTCCATATACAAAAAGCTGCTGCCAATACCATTGTGATATCCCCTGAGAATAGCAACCTCCAAAATTGGTTTGTGCTAGTGCCATGGGCAACACGTGACCCATAGACCCAAGCTTCAAACAATCCTGGACAGGAAGTAAGAATATTGCGACTCAATTCTACCACTGTACCCACAGAGTCTACATAGCCTCTCATCGTAGGGCTGCCCTGTCCAAGAACCACGTGTGGGTAGCTGACTCAACCTTAACCAGAGTATAAAGTCACAAACAGCCTTACTCACCAACAAATATTTTGTCAATTGTGGAAAATTAAATCTCTGCTTGACATAATCCTTAAACTTAACTTTAGATGTTAAGTGACCAATAGCAATACATTAATCCCAAGTATAGGCTTGACGTTTTAATGATCTAATAGACACACCCAATATTAAGGGCATATCTATTTTAAAATCAATAGCCTCAAAAAACTCAACACTTAATTTTCTAATTTTCGTAATATAAAGGATTTTGCAAGCTCATCCTTGGCCATGGACAAAAAGCAAGTGAGCAATGTTTTATCTTCCCCATTCATATTAAGCAGTTTAATATAAAAGATTCCTCTATTAATTTTCCATCGAGTTAATAGGATAGATAGTCCTAGCTCACAAGTAATTGCTTCACTAGGAACACATTGTGGCAATCCGAAGAAGTACTTCCAAACATGCCTTTCAAGTTGATGTAGCCACTTAACCTCCTTTTCAAAATAAGGTTCCAATCGGTAAAGAATGATAGGAACCAAGCAAGATTCATGCAATTTATGCATGGCCAAGACAGAATAACTACCCTTATGTGACACAAAGTATTTAATTACACACATTTTCTTCACAGTCTTAAAATAGACATAGTCACGCAAGGTACCTGAGCATAGTCTCCCATGAATAGGCACACCTCTTGAAAGAGGCCAAGATCACATGAGTATACCTCTCGGAGTAAAAAGGGTCCAGTTGCCCCCTACCAAGGTTGCCTTGACGTAGTCTTCAACAACAGTGCCAACGGCTGCTTCGGCATCTAAGAAGCATTCATTGTCGATGCGTCAATGAGCAAATAGGCCAGGCCTTCATCATCCAATCCTTCGTGGACGACCCGAACCAGATCGTCATCGACGAGTTAAGTCAGCAAGACTTTGTCCATGTCTCCGAGTCAGGGCCCATCGTCGACACATGAAAGATCTTCGTCGACAGTCTGCAGCAAATCGGTAACTACAAAGCCTTTGTCCACGACAACATCAACGGCACAGAAAGCAATGTCATCCACCCCGTCATCGGCTGGCATATCATCAGGCGCAGGCCTCAACCATGATCTGCAGGATGATCCATGCCAGTTTCCACGGGCACTATACGTTGCCACAGCTACACCAAGTTTGTCAGCACCCACACAAGAGCATATCCCTCAGGATACTGAACCAGAGGAGCCTTTTGGGGTTTTCTCTGAGAGTGTAACGGACCATATAGGGCCAGAGACGGTACAGTCTGGTCCTCAGTCGGCCGTGCCTCCCACTAGCTCGGTGCTAGCATCTGAGGATCTGCCTCCTCATACTCCAACTGGCCCGCCACCAGGAAAAGTCATCCCATTGGACATTCTGACCACACTGCTGTCCTTGGTGTAGGAACTGCAGCAAAGGATACCTGGCCTATCCACACCACAGCAAGAACCAGGCGGATCACAGGATGCAGCTCCTCATCCTCCAAAAGAACAGATGATGCCTGCACATGTACATAATCTTACAGACACTGAATCAGAAGATGATATTTCCAAGGGAGATGCAACGTACACGACAGCCATGGATATGTTTTAAGACCTGGTGAAGTGGAACTAGATATTCCTCTGTTACTGGCCCCCTGCATGAAATCGGGTTCTTTAGTGCCCTAGATCAAGGGCTACAAAGATGTTTCGCTTGGTTACTGAGGATCAGGAGGAAGGAGGGTTTCCACTTCCTGCAGCGCAAGCAGGCCTGAAAGTCAGTGGTCGCAATTCCAATGCTGGAAGACATATGGGGGTGACGGTCTGTTGACCATGACCAACTTTTCCTCAGCACCTCCAAAGAAGGAAAGGTTCTACAAAAAATACTGGGTTCCAGATTCTGCACCTAAGTGCCTCAGGTCACAACCCCGTCCTGACTCTGTGGTCTCAGTTGCTGCATGCAAGCACTTGTCCAACCCTTCCTCACCTGATTCTTTGTCCTCCCTGATAAACAGGCAAGCATCTCGACCCTTTCGAACGGCTGTCACCACCATCAAAGTGGCCAATGCTATGGCCATCCTGTTATATGACAGAGACCTTTGGTTCAAGTTGGGTCCCTTTCGCAAATTAATAGCAGAATAAGAAGGCAGAAGCTTTCTCCCCGCTTTGAGATGATGAAGCTGTTTCAGATGACATTTCAGTTCAGTTGACATTGTAGACACTGGCTTTAGACAACTGGGCAACTGCACTCTCTTACGCAGCCAAGGATCGCTTAAGGCCACCAACTTCTGGCCGGAAGACCAATCTAAAGTAGTGGACATTCCGTTTAATGGGGTAAATTTGTTTAGCAAGAAGGTGGAGGAGACCTTGCAAACCATCAAGGCGGACACGGAAACGGCATGTTCCCTGGGCATGCTGCAAGAATGGCACCAGTCCTTTTGATCTGGAAAATCACATTTCTCTCGAACATCGAAAGACTACCAGCCTTCATACCAGTCCCCCTCATACCAACCTAGGCATACTCGACTCTGAACACCTATAAATCCAAGTCCCAGGCCTACCAGGGAAACCATCGCTGACATGGCTCCTTGCACACCAGGAGCAGCCAGCAGCTAAACAAACCTGACCCATCTCTCAATCAGTCCCCCCACTTTCACACCCCAGCGGTTGACAGGCTTTCCCAATTGATCGACTAGTGGAAAACCATCACCAAAGACGGATTGGTGTCCCCCATCCAGCAGGGCCACATGCTGGAATTTGTTAAGAAACCACCCACGATTCCTCCCTGTGCCCCAACTATTACAGGAAGTACAATCACTCCTGGCACATGGAGCCATCGAAAGCATTACGTCAGATCAGCAGGGATAGGGAGTGTATTCCAGGTACTTTTTAGTCAAAAAGAAGTCAGAAACACATCCTTGACACCCGGGTCCTCAACAAATTTCTCCTGGCCTTCAGGATAGGGACTATACAGCACCTCTTGTCTCTGCTCCAAAAGGGGATTTTCTGGCATCCCTGGATCTAGAGGATACTTATTTTCACACCCCTGTTCATTAGAAATGCTGCTGCTACCTATTTGTGGCAGGTTGCCACATCCAATTCAGAGCATAGCTCTCTGGCTTTGGTCCGCCGCAACAGTGTTCACCAAGGCCCTGGCTCCGGTGGTTGCACACTTATGTTGCTCAGATGCACACGTCCAACAGTACCTCAGCGACTGGCTGGTGCGGGCGGATTCCTTCCCCCCGGCGGCCCTCCATACCAAAATCACTATCCGATGCCTACAGTCTCTAGGATTCTCTGTAAACTTCGAAATATCCTGTCTAACCCTATCTCGGCGAGCGCTATGTTTGGGGGCTCAACTGGACACACATTCCTGCATGTATACTCCCTTGGAGGAGAGGGTGTGAGCCCTTATTGCCAGGATCATGTTACTCTCCCGATTGTCAACTGCCTCAGCTCGCCTCCTGAAGTCCCCGTTAGGGATGATGACTTCTTCAGCATTGCCGGCTTCACATGCTGCCGCTCTAGGAGTTCCTCGATGCACACTGGCTGCAGGCCTCAGGTTACTGCTAGGACAAGATCTCTTTGCTGAGGCAATTCAAAGATGCTCTACACTGGTAGTCAGTCCGGGCTCTCTATTTCGCTTCCACCCACATCAATATACCATCGCAATGGACATCTCCCTAGAGGACTGGAGCGCGCACAGTCTACATGCCAGTGGTCTATGGACACACAAGGAGATTTGAATTGTTTATTTGTATAGTGCCTATACACAATGTGTTTCAAAGCACTTCAAGGCAGGGAGGGAACATGGGAGAATACAGTGACATTCTTATAAGTCCTTGATACAATAAGAACCTGAGAATAACTATCATAATCAGCCTGGCGACAATTCAGATAGTGCAAGTGCTATAAACAATGATGGGAGCGAGAGTGGGACAGACAAGCTGCTACATTACTATGCCTGACGACAATTGAGGTAGTGCCGCAATTTAACAAGAGATGGGGGGGTGTGGGGAAGGGGTTGGACAGAGGCAGCAGGAGAAGAACAGAAAAAGCAACAATCATACTCGGTCTGATGACATTTCAGTTGCATTACAAGCTGCTATCAGAAGTCATGCGACGATTCTGAAAGCATAAGTGCTAAGAATACAGTGAAAGGAGGATGGGGAGAGAATGGGGAAGAGGGATTAAAGGGAAGACTTCATCGGAGGAGGGGTACACTGCGCAAAGAGGAACAAAGGGGGGATCTGAAGCAGGAGCGAAGGTAACTCACGAGACACGGGTGGCATTAGGGAGGGTAGGGAGGGAAAACACACCACCATGAGGGGCAGGAGAGGGGTGGGGGGAACACACCATAACAGGGGACAGGAGAGGGGTTTGGGGGATAGACGATAAAGAGGGACAGGAGAGGGGTGGGGGCACATACACCATCAAGTGGGGCAAGAGAGGGGTGGGGGGCACCCACACCATAATGAGGGACTGGAGAGGGACTGGAGAGGGGTGGGAAACGCACCATAACAAGGGACAGGAGAGGGGTGCGGGGCACACACTATCAACAGGGGACAGGAGATGGATGGGGGCACACACACCAAGTGGGGCAGGAGAGGGATGTGGGATACACACACCATAATGAGTGTGTTGAGGGGTTGAGGCGCAGCAAGGCGGCAGACAGGGGTAGATAGGGCCCCGTTGTGGGCCTTCGATGGTGTGGCCAGCTCCTGCCTCCCCGTTGCATGCCATTGGCTTAAGGGACCAAGGCAACCAATGGGAGAGGTAGGCAGTAGCTGGCCCAGAAGAAGCAAACAATTTGCAGAGCAATGCAGAAACAGCCATCTTAGAAGGCCTACAGGCAGGGAGGCATCAGGCATGAAAAAGGCATTAGAATGAGAATCCCAAGTGGGGTAGTGCACGGAGCGTAACATGCTGGCCACACCAGGCCCAAGTAAGCAGGCACGGTTCAAATAGTGCAATACAGACAATGAAAGTCGCTCGCCGCATCACGGAAAATGTCAAACAATGTCTGATTCCTTACCCCCAGCAATGCACAGCAGTAGTGACAATGATGGAGGGTGCTGGGGAGCAGAGGGAAGGGCCACTGTCTTCCCACCAATACGGACTTGATTCATGATGGTTTCTTTCATCTTCGCCTGAGTGCAGACCCTATACGGATGTTCTTTAATTAATACGTTTATGGGTCCAGGGTGGAACGTGTGCAGAAGGCGGTGCACACGCTAGAGTAAGATGGCAGTAGAGGGAGGATGGACTCATCCTATCAATCTTCTCGAGTTGCGAGCAGTCTTTTGGGCCCTCAAGTGTTTCCTTTCTCAATTCAGCGATCGGGTTGTCCAGGTCTTCACGGACAACACCACCTCAATGTTTTATATCCGCAAGCAAGGGGGCACAAGGTCTCTTTCACTGTCAAAGGAAGCCCAAGCGTTGTGGCACTAGGCACTGGAACACATCTTCTTGTTTCCTTTCCACCTTCCAGGTGTTCACAACACAATTGCGATTCTCTCACACGGAGCTCAGTTCCTGTCACGAATGGGAACTCCAGGAATCTCAACTTTGCCAGATCTTCAGTCGATGGGGCACTCTAGAAGTCGATCTCTTCGTCCCCCATGCCAACAAGAGGTGTGTGGCTTTTGCAAGCAGTTTCCATCATCCAGGGAGTCTGGGAGATGCCTTCACATTCCCCTTGGAAGGGAAGTTCGTGTGCGCTTTTCCTCTGAACCCCCTGGTGGGTTTGTGTTAAATGTCTCCAAACAATATCGGTGCAAACTGATCTTAGTGGCTCTTGCTTGGGCGAGACAGTTATGGTACACCAACATCCTAGCCCTGCCATTAAAGACGCCTCCTCTGCAACATTCTCTCCAGGAGCAATGGTGCAGTGTTAACACCGTGGCCCGGCCTGGCTCCTACAGTCCTAGAGTTCAGCGATATACCACCGACACAAGACACACAGGACATTCTGGCTGGAGCCTGTGCTTATTCCACGCTGGCCTGCTAAAAAGTAAATGGAAGCGGTTTTCCGGCTGGTGTGAAATGCATGGCCTTGGCCGTTTCAACATGCTGCCTAGAGACCTTTTGAGCCTCTACATAAATCTTCGCTCATGTTCCTGCCCTGGAAGACTGCGTTGCTGGTCGCCATCACATTGGCTAGACGTGTAGGCGAGATTCAGTCTTTTTCCTGCAAGCCCCCCTACATGGTGTTCCGCACGTCCAACTCAGAGCTGCGCACTAATCATTCCTTTGTGCTGAAAGTTCTTTCAGCGTTTAACCACAATGAACCAGTGGTGCTACCTTTTTTCTTCACTTCACCGTCCTCCCATGCGGAACACTCGATTCACTTTCTGGATGTGGTGCGTGCTTTAAAATATTACATTTTCTGTACAAAGTCGTTCAGGAAAACCTCGCCATTTTCTGGGACTTTGCCGCTCTGGCATGGGAATGCACTTTCGAAAGCTTCAATTGCCACATGGATTTCCTACTACATGTTTCTGTCTGTAGTAAGCTGACAGGCGTCTCCCTGCCAAGCCCAGGGCACATTCTACAAGGGGTCCCGCTGCCACGACAGCTTTCCTCTCTGGAGTCCCCTTGATGAACATATGTAGGGCTGCGACCTGGAGATCTGTGCATACCTTAACAAGGTTTAACTGTGTTGACGGGTATTCCAGGGAGGAGTTAAAGGTTGGCCAGGCGGTTCTGCGTAACCTGTTTGCGTGAGGTGTCTCCTGGGGTAAGCGTTTCTTCAAGGAGCTAGCCTCTGCCCATTATGGTTATTTGATACTGCTTTGTAATCCATTACTACAGCATGTGAATCTATGAAAGATCAACTGATGGAGAAGGAATACGTTACTTACCTATAAATCCTGTTCTCCAGCATTGGTATCCTTCAAAGATTCGCATGCGTCCCTCTCTCCTACTCCACTTCTGGCTCTTTTTGGTTCATATTGCCACTTTACATGCGCTGTAACAAATGTTAAGAGGGCCTCCATTGGTGGAGCTAAGGGGGCCCTTTCCATGGTCTGTGGTCAATACGACCCAAAAACGACTCTAATATAGCAATAATGTGACTGCAGGTTTAATGTATAAAATGAACTGTTCTATTACCGAGGATTCCCAGTCTGACGACAGGGAATTTTCATATAGCATGTGAATCTATGAAGGATGCCAATGCTGGAGAACAGGAGTTACAGGTAAGTAACCTATTCCTTACTGGTGCTTTCATGTCCCCCAAAATAACTGAGCTTCATGGTCTAATAGTGTTGTATATCCCATCTTTATCAGCATGATACCCTGCTCCTACGTCTGGTGCACAAGCATGTAAAAGTCAGCACAGACTGTTCATGCACAACCTCCATGTACTCTGTGGGTAAATAAAAACAACACGATAAAAAAGGGGGAAACGCAGGCTTGCTGAAACTTAAAATGTGCTTATTACAAATAACACCTAATTGTGATTCAATTTCTATGCATAGGTTTATTAATCTGTATATGAACCAATTGTGTTTTCTCTTTTAGATGAAATTATTGAACTTGTACATAAAACGGGCCCAAACTACCAATAGCAACAGCAGTTCTTCATCAGATGTTTCGACTCACAGTTAGTGCTGATAACCAAACAGGTGTATCATAGCAGGATCATCCGTGATGCCTCCCAGAGACCTTTCTGCTTCATTTTCTTCACACACAACCTGCACCACAAAGAAGAAAGGGGCGGGAGTTAAAAGCGATTATTTATTGCAGTCAGTGTTTTGGTCATTTTAAAAGTCTGGTTTTATGTAAATTCCCATTGTTATTTGAATGTAAAGGAAGCAAGGCCCGTGTTGCAGTCTTTAAAAACAAAGAAGGAAAAAAGCCATCATTAAACAGATTTGTATAGCCCCCTGGAGTGTTTAAAAATGTCTGATTCAGTTTGTATTAGACAAGCCACATTCTGATATGCACTTGAAAGTTGTTGCTGTCTTAAATGTTTAGGTTGGTATATATTTGTTAACTTATTTTGCCTGCTTGGTATATTAATTTTCAGACGTTTTAAAATGTACTTGATGTGTGTCAAGAAAGGATTACCTGCTGGCTAAAATCCAGAGAGTTGTGAAATATGTTTTGCTAAATATTTATACATGTGCATTACAATAAATTGTAGCACTATGTTAGAAAGAATCAGTCATACTTTGTGGACAACAATTGACCATGCAGATTTGTTTTCTTTGTTTACTGTAATAGTTTGATCGTGAGTGGGAAGAATGCTGCGCCCTACACGGCTGGCATTCCCACATGCTTGTTTTCTCTACCTGTGTTATAGCGTGATCTTCAATTCTGGTACACTTCATCCTAGAAATGACAAGGAGATTATGTATTGTGCAGAGGACAATCAAAAGAAAATTGATTCATAACAGTGAAGCCTGTCTGGTGCCATGCTGTATCACCGTTGGAACCTTTGAACTGTATAGTCTCCGAAGTCTGTCAAATTAGTAACACACTTTGGAAGGAAAGGATAAGACATCAAAAAAACTTTAAATCCAACCCAATGATGACCTACCCATAGTCTGTCAAACCGGAGCAACTGGACAATGTTTTTCTTCCGTGGCTGCCCATGCTCAAGACTGTCTTCTCTACACCGCTCAGTTCATCCTAGAGCTCTTAATTCTGAGTAGACTTTACCCTTGAAGAGTGATAGTTCACATGTAGTCCATGTAAAGGATAGATGAGTTGTTGTCTCACTTCCCCAGCCAAGCTGGCATCTCATTCGGTTAAGTCAAATCAATGAACTGAGAAGCGAATCTCAGTTGAAATTGTGTATCGTTGCTGTGCCTATCCACTGCAAGCAAGTACAGAAACAACACCGGGGCAAGTCCACCACCATGTGAAGCATTACATCTCATTCTGTTCAAAAGGCCTTTCTTTTGTGCTTTAAAATGCATCTCTTTGGTTCACAGCAACCTATTTGCACATTGTTGTGTAAAGAATAGCCACAGCTCTATTCCACTGCCGTGTCAATTGCACAAGTCTGGGGTTCTCTAGGAATGTGTAAAATATCACAATATTTATAAGCAATGCTTGCATTGATGAAACTCATGTTTTATGTAGTTGTGGTGAGCTCTGTGAAACTTCAAAGGGAAATGGCAGGGATGTGGTGCTGATGATGGTGTCCTGTTCTATTTTATTACTCTAAACAATGATCCTACTGCTTCATCAGAAAATGGCAGTCTGACCTCCCAAGTAAACTTCACCTCGTAGTCAGGGTTATCTCAGTAACTACACATTTTCTTTTTAGTGTAACATGTTGGTTTTCTAAGGGTAGTGTGCTGTAGGTGAAAATAAATTATGCAGATTGAGGTCATTGTCAGAATGTGTCCACTTGACAGAACATTGTTGGGACCGCGACTTAAAACAGGGGAATGTTTTCAGCAATCACTATATTTGTTCTAGTTAGACACAAGTACCCAAGTAGTACTTGTACAATGCTAATCAACTGTACAGTACAACTGCTTCTCGCTTGCTTTTAACAGTATGTATCAGTCAGCGCCTGTATTGCTTTCTGGAGGTTTCCATGAAAATACTATTCCAGCAAATCTATCTGCTGCCATTACTGGTGACATTGCACTGCATTTTTTGCTCATTATTAAATACATGTGCCTCAGGATGATTCAGAAAATACAATTCTGAACCTTTGCTACTTTCACACAATTCATGAATCAATATGTGCCCTCACATCTCATTAGGGTCTTGCCACCATCTCACGGACACTCACTTTGTGAAAAGGACTAATTTTACAAATCTTTTATTGGAAATGATCCTGTTGCGCTTTTCAAAAGTTTTTAAAGCTGGCAAAACACAAATACAGGCAAAAGGATATGATTTGTTCTAACCGCAATATTTACGTTTATGAAAATATTGAACTTACCACTGTAGAATATTTTTGAGAAAGCGCCACACACACATAAACGTATGGTGATCAGCCTAGCTGATGAAACATATATTTAATATTCATTTTCTGTTAGCATATTAAAGACATTTTAAGTGGATCACCTCTTAATAACGGTTAGCATATATTTTGGCAGCCAGTGCAAAGAATTAGTACTAACAAATAAAATTGTACAAGCTCCACTAAGCCTATTCTATTAATTCATATACATTTTAGAACATTTGATATGCTGTTTAAAGTGGTATGCAAGGTTAGCATAGCATTGGTGGGGCCTGACTGAACTGCAAGAAAAGAAATGAAGAAACTGCGAGTGATAGTTAAAATGGCAATTCACACATTCTTAACATTTGGAGGCATTTATGCGAAATGCAGGGTAAATGTCGGCCTCTGGTGACGGAGAGCCAAGCTGAAGGATTCCTACATGTTGCGACTGTTGGATCGCATCTTGCAAGGCAAAGTTTATCCACTCAAACATAGAACATTATTTGATCTGGTTGAGTGTGCACGAGTGTTTAAAGAAATTAGGACGCATTTTAGGAAGAAACGTAATAGTTTAAAGATGGAGACTTTGGTAAACAATTCATATGGGTGGGCAAGAAGCCGCTATCGCCTTGCTAGTGTGTGCCTTTTGCCATTTGGGTCCAGTAATCGGGACGTCTGTTTCTTAAAATAGTTCACATATCTTCACATATGGGTTCCATCTTGCATGTAAATTCCTTAGGCATTGAAATTTCATATCAACTAGGGTAGGAACCATAAATATTGCATTGTGAAAATTTACATTCTGCGATTACTTGGAGAAATAGTCAGCTTTTTTGTCTTAGTTTGATTTACCATAAAATTGAAGAGAAAAGGAATGATATTCACAAAGAGCAGTTAACAGCAAAGGCACAAAGACAATAACTTGCAAAGGGCCCTGACAAAAGTCCTTCCTATGGCTTGGAGTGTAACTCTAGAAATACCTAAACAACTTCTTTAAATACTATGTGACTACAGCTTCTTGGTGTGCTTGCACCACCTTGCTAGGATGACACATGAAAATGATGAAAGCTAGAAGATAGTTCAAATGTGTTCTGGTTCAAGAACTTGCTCCATTTGTGAGTAGTGTGCTGAGTGCAACACACATTTATTCCTCCCTGATGTGTTGTCATAATATGGAACTATTCAACTGCAAAAGACATTGTGAAAGATATTTTAAAATGTGGACCTCATTTTGACATGGTCTTTTAATCTTAACTGGTTGGTTGAGATACCCTCAAATGATACATTTAATGGAAAGAAAAGAAATACCACCTTACTTGAAACACACTTTTTAACATGTTAATGCATTTTTTTTAAAGTAATACTTTAACACTTTTTTTTAAAAGAAAACCTTTTTTTAAATGGAAATGAAAGAGATAAGAATATTGTTTTTGCAAGAATGCTGGATTGTGTGCTAGTGACCTTTTTCAGTCTGGAATTTTGCAACTGGGACTTATGCCTTATTAAATGAATGAAGTCTGTTTCTCATTGTTCTGTCTTGAAGGTCTATGCCGAGGGCATATTCCCAAAATCATCATTACCTGGTTCAAATCAAAGTCAGTGATATCATGAAGGGCAAAAACCTCAGTGTCATCCCAGCATCACTTTTTCTGGATCTTGTAAACATCATATGTCACGAAATTGCCCTTCATCTTAACTTGTGGAAAGATGTTTATAGTTCAGTTTCCAAATACCTATTAAGTTGCAATGTTTCTGCATGCTTCAGCCCTGCCAAGTATGTGCCTCTTTTACCAAAAAGCCAAAATGAACAGATGTTCAGTCTTACCCGGTAGAAGTGACTGTAAGTTACATTCTTAATTCAAATGATTGTACAGCACTATGTGTGGCTAAAGGACGCTGTTCAAATGCAACTTCATTCCAGACTCTTCACATGATGAGGTTTCTCCCATCTACGCTCTGAGTGTCAAGTGTTCTTTGGTTTGGTAACTGTAATAATTTGTTCTACTGCATTTTACTACATTTGTCATTTGATTATGTAAAATATGCTAAATGATGTTTTGTGTAAAGGTATGATAAAACAACATAGTATTGCTGGAACCTTGCCTTTAGCTATGTGCACCATTGTAATTGACAGTCTGCTACTGCCACCTTCTCTGTGTTATCCTCCGATCTGATTGGAGGGGAACTGACAATTTGTTCAGGATTACAAGTGACCCTGAATGTTGAAACCAGCATTAGGTTTGAGATGGAGTTTCACAACAGCATGAACAGAATCTTGGTCAATCACTGATCGCATGCAACGGATTATGAACAACTGTTTGTTTTATTCACTGAACCTCAGGCAGGCCTCTATATGTTGAAGTCTTTCAGTGCAGTATGCTTATACAGCAATCCAAATTATAATCTGCTTTCACGTGTATATGTTGATAGTTATGGTAATGATGGGCTCAATCAATTTAATAGTATTGATACTTTGTTTAGACTGCAGCACTCGAGACAAGGCCTTACTTTCTTGCTTTAACACTGTTCTCTTTTGTATTTTTCCTTCCATTGTTTGCCAACTTTGCAGGTTACTATTCATGTAAATGCACCCTGACCTTTGACTGGGTTCATTAAACAAAATGGCTTTTATAAGCATGCTCTTTCAGTCCCACGGCCATACACTATCTTGCGCACTATGGAAACCTTCTGTGACTTGACTATTTTATTTTCTCTTCATTGTAAAATATACCAAACCATTGTCCAATCATGTTTCTCACTTGATTCATTTAAGTATGCCCTGTATCAATTGAGGGCCCTCTGTTTCATTGTCTTCCATAATGGTGTTAAAAACTTGGCAGTCTAAACTTCATAAACATATAGCAGAGTTTAAGGTGAAAACCTTGTCAAATCATCTTGCTGTAGAAGTATTACAAAATAGCCAAACTTGTTTGAGAGTTCAGTTGACCATGTTGACATTGGGCAAAGAAATCTAGTAGTGTTCCATTTGTCCTTGTTGCCTAAATGGTCAGAGACCCTGAGGTGATCTCAGAATTTCGAGGGACTTGTTTACATAGTCCTGCAAATGATTTCACTTCGGCATGCTCTGACAGTTGGGTGGTAAGATGCAAAATTAAGCAGTTTTTCTCTTTAGTTTAGAAATTACCTTTTGATAATTGTGAAAGCTTTCCCATTAGAACAGCCATTGATTAAAAAAACCTTGAAGAGTCAAAAGGTATGGTAATACTAATCAGAAGCAATCTAGCAATATTGCTACTATGTCTGAAAAATCAGCTATTACAGTAAACGCAAACCAATTATAACACTGAAAACCTCTGGTGAGCTTAAGAGGTCTTAGAACATTCAAATCGGCAAGGCCAGTTATGGCTTTTAAGTGCCTTGTCACCAGAGCAAACTACATGCAGAGCTTTCACAGCAGTGTACGCAATTTTTGTTGGGCTTTTCTGCGTTAGGATTTTGATAGGATCTGCGTTCAGAGTAGCTGTAGTGGTTAACTGCATAAATCTTTTCTCGCCCATGGTGTATCGACCCCATTATCGGTCTATTCAAATCCTCTCTATTAGCTGGTATAGCAAGAAAAGGTTAATGTGTCAGACATATATTGAGACATATTGCTATGCCGTGTTAATACCCAGATGCGTGACTAAATCCCACAAGAACCTGTCACAAAACGTGTAATGATTTGGTTAAAGTCAAGATCCTTTTATTTATATGGACAAAAAGAAGGCAGGAAAATGTGTCATGACCCAAATTCTTAAACTCACCCATTCCTTGAAAGGTTGAGCCGCACTTTATATGATGTCCGTACCAACTCGATCCAGAATGTGAGGTCTTGACATGGAATGTTTTGGCCTGCCCTACCTGAAGTACCCATGTAATCACGAAATGAAACGATTGTGAGTGGAATCACCACAGTTAATCAGCATATCGCCCCAAAGAGTACACCCTTTGTGGTAATTTGATTGATTACTCAGCAAGACATTTAAGCCAGAACATGTGTATTGTAAGAACATTCATTCACCATCCCAGTAATACATTTTAAGTCATTTAAAAGATTGTTAGTGGTTGCACTTGAAATCTTCAGAAGCAGCTGTTTTGTAGAACCTGCACAGTGAAATCCCTTCCCCAGACATTAGAACAAATCTGCTGAAAGGCAGAAGTAAGTTCTTTCATATTACCGTGGGAATAGAAACGCTGCATCAAGGCTTCTGTCTGACCATTTTTGTGTCATCCATTGTCATGGCATGGATCTTGACAGAAACCCAATAATGGAATTGTTGAGTAGATTATACTTTCATAATAATGCTGCATTATTAAGAGCGATCCGGAGCACCTCAAGACTGGAAACTCTATTGACCCTTAGCCACATAATGCTTGGCATAGTAGCCTTGAGAAAGACACAAGTTGCAACACTGTATCAGTGTTCACAGATCTGGAGGGTGTTGACCATTGGCACTTGTTCCAAAGTGCTTTTTATTGTTATTTGATGCATAATATCCAACACTGATATTTTCTTGCTAGGTTTGAATACCATAGCACATCCCAAGGACACCCCCCATGGTGCACCCATATCATTTTCACATCCCGAAATTGAATTGTCATTTGTAAATCTAACAAACAAAAGCGTTCGATATTTGAACTTGTATTTACACAGTTTTGTCAAATTACTTTGACAATAGTCATTATACTGGTCGATTACCTTCACAGTTGCTATTTCCTACCATCTATCACCACTCTGGAAGATCAGGCACAAGTGGTGCAGGAGTATGTTTTTGTCCAACATTTTTGGTGGTGCTGACTTTATATTGCTGGCACATTTACATCATATTGAACTGACAATTAAAATTTCTAAACACAAACTATTCAGAGTAGCAATTGAAGATCACAGCTGACTTCACTGCTGGCTGGATTGCAAACTAGACTTACACACTAGCTGTGGGTTTATAATTCTGTATATAGGCTCTAATATCAGACCCAGACACATTTTCTTGCACAAGGTTTTGCAGTAAAACAACGTTGCCCATGTTCATCATTTTTTTTTTATGCTAACACCAATTACAAGTTTTATAAAGCTGAGCTAAAAATAAAAAAATAAAATGTCCACCTAACCTCAGTTTTATGTCTCACACACTGGATCACACTATAGTGTTAAATTAGCAATGCTGCTATACCCAGTCACATTTCCTTCAGATACATTGAAAGGCCAGGTGCCTTCAGCCAGCAAGCAGTACAAGAGCATCCATCCATGAGTCATTTTGAATCACTCCAATATCTGATTCCTTTTGCCCATGAATCGTGATTTAGTAGCTTTAGGTCTTTGCCGTTAGAAACAATACTTTTGGTGGAGCTGTTCACATGACAATGTGCGTAGTAGTAATGGCCATCTTGTTTAATGGCCGTTTAGGTTCTTGACTCATTGGGTGTTAAGAACATTTCCAAAGTTGGCATTTGTGGAAGGACAAAAACTTTAGGGTAGAACAGCTATACAAATAACTTTGTTTGCGCTAATATTTATTTAGAAGAATTTGTATGTTTGGCAGTCCAAAGGGCAGTTTACTCTGTTAGCACTACAATATGCTTTTTGTTGGATTATTTATGATTTTATCTTGAACATTGTAAATAGGAAATATGTTTTTGTTCTAAGTGTGAAAATGTTTATTTTAAAGTACCTTAGTTAATGCTGGCCTTATTCAAAAGGATAGCCCTTCTTTCAACCCATTTTGTATTTAAAGTGAAACTGTCCGATATAAATCACTCTGTGTTACCATTGTATGACAGTTTATCCGAATGTTGGTTTTATAATCATATTTTCAGTGTATAATAGCTGAACAATCAATTTTGAGCAGGAGTAAAAGGTCTCTGGCTGTAAATTTTAACTTTGTTGGCACTTCCTGAGTGCAGAGTCTATATGTTGGTGAGGGTGTCACTTTTCCCACAACTCTGAGGCCACCACAGTGCCCAGCAGTACCCAACTATTGCCGCTATCTTTTCTTACTGACCCAATTATGGTGATTTCAGTATATCACTTAGAGAACACGCAATCATTGGTCTGGCCATCATGCTTATCTGATATTTGGTGACCCAACATTGTATTACCGTTGGTGCTTGCGTAGCTCGAATGCTCTTGGGTGGTTTGTGGCATTGGCTGGGCTTCAGTGGTCTGCAACATTGGAAAATATACTGATACTTGCTGCCCTCTGTTTTAAATACCGTACATTCTTGCGTAGTTCAGAAATATTGAGGCATGTGGCTTTCTAAAGGCACACTATGTGTGTCTGCCTGGAATAATGAATTGCTACATGACAGACTATCTTTTTCTATTGCTTCATTAACTGCTTATTGCAAATTCACCATGTAAAAGTAATGCCTCTTGCATTTTTGCCATCCTCACTTCTTTATCAACCATAGAACCACATTTTAAGGGACAAAAACACATGTTTGTAGAATATTTCAAGAGTTTGCTAACAATGTTTTACTTCGAAGGAGATACTCCAGGTTATGCAGCGACTGTTGTTTAATGGAGTTGCTGGCCAGAGTATTTGTTGTATACGTGTCATGAGCATAGTTCCTTTAATTTGATCTCTTTGCTTTTTGTCATGCTACATCCATATCTGTATTTATATCTTATTTGTATAACTTTTGAGTGTATCATGGCAAATGTACAGATTGTTTTTTTTTGTTGTTGTCCTTAACGTGATAGAATTTGCTACAAAAAAGGAAAATGGAAAAAAAACGAACAACCAATGAGTTTGCTCTAGAATAAATTAAATATGTTACATTTCTTGTGGAGTGTGTTCTTTTTCTTGAAAGTGCTGATGCACTTGAAGGCTTCTCTGCATATTCCTTGCGGGAAAGTTATTGGGACAAAATGTATCTGCTAATCAATGAAGTTATTTCTTCCATTGCGTTCTTCTTCTCACAGATTTCTAATAAAAATAGTGAAATAGCATGTAGTGGCACCATTCTCCAAAATTGGGTCTGGCATGGTTTCACATACTCATGAATATTCCCCGTCAGGGAATCTTTGGTAAAAGAAAAACGGTTTCACTTATAAACTGTACTTCTCCTCTAAACCAATCCCTGTCCTCTGGGTCATACTGTCGTAAGACAGTTTATAAGTGAAAGTGAAACTGGTTTTCTTTTACCAAAGATTCCCAGGATGAACATGCCAGACCCATGCTGGAGAACACTAGTTACAGGGAAGTAACTTCTTCCGTATCCGCATCAGAGTGTCTTTACAGCCTGTTACAGAGCTGTACCTGTCTCTGCATGTTGAAGCACCTCGCCCATGCCACTGATGAGAATTCTTTTTTATCTGGCAAAAGATGTCAGGAACTCAAGACTTGTGCGAGTTTTTGTTGAATGCATTTGAATCCCAATTTGTTTTCTAAAATACACCCCAAACTTGATTGGGAGAGACAAATGTAAGTGTTCTTCACAGCCAACATTCTGGTTGGTAGGATTATCTTTTTCTGGCTGGATATGGAGATTAAGCACCATTTTACAACCCCTTTAAAGACATCGGGCCTCATGACTGGTCCGGCGGTATGCCTGCCGGTGCTACCAGCATGTTGCAGCCGGACCGGTCAAAAGTGACGTGAGTCTGACTTCCCGGTGCCAGCGGCTCATTACGAGTCCGGCGGCCAGGAAGTCAGGCGCCAGTAAATTAGTTAATCCCCATTCCTATAGAGTCCCATAGGATTCTATGGGAGTGGGGACACCATTGCTTACGGTGCCAGTGCTTCCGTGACGGGTTTGCTTACAGTGACCGCTGGTCCCGGTAGGGTCAGGCCTGTCGGGCACAGCGGCTCCAGCAGGCAAACACATTTGCCGGTCCAGAAATAAGGGTGCCGGTGAGCTTGTCATGAGGCCCATAGACTCAGATCCACCTTGGAAAGAGGTTTGTGTCCCTGTGATTCTGGCCAGAGAAGTGAAGGAAACATGATCTAAAGACCACACTAAAATAGTGTGACTCCTGGTCTTTCAAATTAGGAATAGTTTCCATTTGCCAGCACATCCTAAAGGACACTGGGATACAAAGCTGCTTCTGAATCTCACTATTTTATTTTTGCCCTCCTCTTCCAACTTAAATGCATTTGCCATATTAGATTATCCATATATCATATTCCTCTTCTCCTAGTACAGCATGATTAATGATATTTATATAAGTTATTGCCCCTGCAATGCCAACAGAGCCCTCAGTCCTGACTTGGCTGATTAGTCACCCTTTTCATAATTTGCTTTTGCCGTCCTTGCCACTTAAATCTACTTTGCCTCTCGGATATCTGATGCAAATTTGCTTTCATCACGTTCAGCTGAATCACTTTGTAACAACCGCCTACTATATGGTCTAAAATCTTATTGCTAGAGGGGAAATTCCTTCACCTCAACTTTGTACTTAAGTAGACTTCTGTGCTGATAATTTGGAGGGGTTAGGGTACTCCTTTTGCCTAATAGACTCCAACACAGATATATATTTTTCAAATTGATTGCTTCCTCCCATAGGTTCATCATCTTTGACATTCTATTTGCAGTGGAGCTGTTATAAAGATACCTTTCCACCACCAGGAGCACAGGACTGTTGTATGTCAGCTCTGCACAACGCCTCTATGCGCCCTGTGCCGGAAATTACATCAGGGCCAGTATATATTGAAGCGCCACACCTTATGACCTAATTTCCTTTTTTCTACACACTGTTTGCTTCAGGAACAGACTTTGTTTTGTCGGGTATAATGCCCAACCCTTCTAAGGCATTGGGGATTGTGGCCAGCATATGTCGGGATCAGATCCCCACGGGTTTGTCGCATCTACCTTGGGGAGAATCATGACACCCAGCAATGTGGGTCTTGCCAATCTATGCATCTCAAGGCCCTCCGGGAAAGGGCGACAAAACAATACACGTACCTCCACAAGGAACAAAGTAAAGTAGTGTGGTCTCAGTTGAACATCGCAGAGTACCAGTCCAAGGACAGGTCCCCCATGTGTAAAGATGAACAGAATAATTGCAAAAGGTCTCGTTCTTATCTTTCTTCGTCGAAGAGGAGTCTTCATCTTTCCAAGGAATCGCTGTTGGCAGCCATCATCCTCCGCATAGGAATGGGAGACTTTTTGTCTGATGCTATACATCTTTGCCAACTGCCCTGTTGGCTCCAGTTGGGCCCACCACGTCTCAAACAGGCAGGGCGCACTTCCAAGTTCTTGGGCCTGGACCCCAAGGTCGACAATGTGTCCTAGCACTGACAGACACTGCCTTCGGGCATCACGGCCTAGGTGCCTACCCACACCCGTTACTTTAGCACTGGAGCCCCTCTGGAATATGCCCCACTTCTGTTGAGGTTGTTTATCACTAAAGTGGTCCAAAGTTTCCGCGATTTCGGGGTGGGGGGGTTTATTCCTTTTGGAATGGAACCCAAGTGCTCCATGCCTGGCGTCAGTTCTTCAAGAGGCTAGCCAATTTAACACCTCTCTGGAACTGCTTATTTTACTACAATGGATACAAACTTATCACATAACTTAGTGCTCAATCTAACAGGTTCAGAACTATCACCAGAACTAACTAGTGCTTTAAATAAAGGACTATCTTTCAGCCCTTCAAACCAAAGTGATTATTTTCAAATGAACGTGGATCTTTTCAAATTTGGAAGGCTTTTGAAGCTCAAAAAATTCCATGCAACCTGCACGGGAATCACTAAAAAACCGAATCAAGAGGAAATCATTCAACCATCAGAGCTAACTATTCTTGATACTGAACAAACTGTTGAACCTCTTGACATTAGTGAAACGCAAGACATTCACACATTGGAAACTGTTGCATCAGATCTTGAGATTGATACTGGACAAATTGAAAGTTCCAAACTAAAAGTGAAATCAACATTCACACCTCAACTATCTACAGAAAATGTGATTGATATATTTTTACTAGCAGTTCAACAAGACCTAAGGCACAACTACCTATACAACAAAAAATTTGAATGCAACCAACAAAACCTCAGTACAAAGGAAAGAATAGTGATAAGAGAATTAAGAACCAATGCTGCAATAACAATCAAAGAAGCAGACAAGGGAGGAAAAATAGTTCTAATGAAAACCATGGATTACATTCGAATGGCGGAAACGCATCTCAAAAACACTACCTGTTACGAAACAATTTCAGAGAACCCTCTGCCCCGTATACTTAATGAATGGAATATTATGAGCACAGATTGGCACGAAAATTGACTCCTAACAGATGATGAGTTTGACTTTGTACGTAACAAACAACCAACCTTTGCAACAATATACTTCCTTCCAAAAATTCACAAAAAATACAATACAATTCCCCCATCCAGACCAATCATTAATGGAATAGGCTCAATCAGTGAACCAATATCTGCATACATTGACCAACATCTGCAACCCCTAGCAGCCAGTCTTGCATCATATGTTCAAGACACAAAACACATCATCCAGCAATTGGAACATATACACTGGGAAGAAGACTTCAGACTAGTGACATTTGATGTCACCTCACTCTACACAAGCATACTGCATCTAAAAGGGATGGAATCAACAAACTACTTTCTCAAAGCTAGATCAATTTCCTACTTGGAACAGAATAGAATGAGCCTAGAGATGCTTAACTTCGTACTAAACAACAACTACTTTCTATTTGACAAAGTAATATACAAACAATGTGAAGGAACTGCAATGGGGCAACATTTGCCCCTCCCTATGCTAACCTCTATATGGGGTACTACGAATTGAAACATGCCTGGATACATAAATCATTTACAGAAACCAACAACATAATCTTTTGGGGACGCTACATAGATGACATCTTGGTTATTTGGAAGGGGGATGTCAACACACTGAAAGAATATCACCAATATCTGAATTGTAATGAATATAACTTGCACCTAACAATGGAAGAAAGTGTGCAAAGAATACACTTTTTGGATCTAGAACTCTATGTACACAACAATAAAATCCAAACGATTCTTTATACCAAACCCACAGCAGGAAATAGCATATTACATGCAAAGAGCAATCATCTCATCACATCATCCGCAATATACCATTAGGAGAATTCACCAGAATCAAGAGGAATTTTACTCAAGAGAGCGAAGTGACAAAACATGTGGAGACAGCTATTACTAAATTTAAGACCAGAGGATATGATAAGTCTAATCTAGCTAAAGCTTACTCTAAAATCCAGAAATCCTCAAGGAACGATTTGTTACAAAATAGACCTAAAAGAAATCAACAAACAACACTAAATAAAACAAGGTTCATCACATCATACAGCTCAGACCACATAACATTGAAAAGGATCCTAAGGAAACACTGGCACCTACTCAAACTAGACAACGATCTCAGGAATCATATAGAAGACAAACCAAGCATCACTTACAGAAAAGCCAAAAATTTAAAACGGATGCTTTGCCCTTCACATTTTGTACGTGAACTACCACAAACAGGAAGACAGAAGATTTGGTCACAAGAAACAATAAAGGGCAACTACAAATGCAGTACATGCAATGTTTGTAAATTCTCAGAAAACGCCAAAAAAAGCATAACCTTACCGAATGGCAAGAAACATGTAATTAATGATTTCATAAATTGCAATTAAAAATATGTGATTTATGTCATCACATGCATCTGTAAGAAACTCCAAGTGGGGAGCACAATTAGAGCACTCAAACAGGATATCAGAACATCTAAGAGCCATAAAAAATCGTGACATCAGATATCCACTAGGCAAACATATTGTCATGGAACACAATCAGGACAATTTGGAAGTCATAACGTTTTTTGGATTGGAAATTGTTAAATCACCACCCAGGGGTGGAAATAGAGAGAAAAGACTGCGCCAGAGAGAAGCGTATTGGATCTGCAATCTGGACTGTTATAGTGGTTTGAATTTTGACTCTGAACTTGGACATTTCCTATAAAATATTGGGACCTAACGTATAAGAACCTGCAATTTGCAATACTTGTACATTAATATATAATGCATAAGAATTTGTAATCTTTAATACCTGCAACTTGTATGTCAACAAACAAGGAGAAAATGAAACTGAGTAAAACGAGGTGAAATCACATGTAACACAAATTGATAATAAGAACAGGTTAGCATGCCTTTTTCTGCAACTGCCAACTATCTATGCCTTTTCAGCATATATCATGAAGAGACTCTGAGTACGCAATCATCCCGTAATAAAAATACAGCCCTGTCTACCAGTCTGTTTGATCGTCCCATGGCCCATATCAGCCAATTAGAATACAGACAGTGATCAGCAAGTTGTGATCTAATTACGCACAAACCCGCGCACACGATTGAGCAGGCGATGACGTCATCACGCTATTACGTGATGACGTATATAAATAGCGGCCATTTTGAGAGATCCGAATCGAGGACGTCGATCGGATCTCCCATGTGGCCCAAAGAACACAAGCAAAAGCAGGTGAAAGCGGAATATCCAGGTAAACAGACATAATAGGCCAACACTAGGTCATGTTTAAACCCCATATGGGCTTAAACAATCTATAATGTAATTCAATGAATCCTTCCCCCCGTGTCTACAAACCTTCTCTCTTTTTTCTCTTCATATTTTCTTTTTAAACAGTGGGACATTCTCTACCAGGTTTAGACACAGGAAATGGGAGACAAACCTACAGGTTTACACTAATGGACCGAAGGGACATATACAAATCAGAATATTTATATTCAGCTTACTAACACAAGTGAGTCAATCCTTTACATTAATTCTTTACATTCAAAAAGGCTATTGGGACCTCAAGAATATAAATATATTGCTTCTTGTTCCGTTTTTCTTTTATAGGCTTAAATTCAAAATTGAAAAATAAGGTCTTGTGCTAACAACAATTGTAAATCTCTAAACCCTCCTGATGAACCATCCAAATTGGATGGAGAAACACGTGTTGAGGGGACTTCTTTGTTTTTGCGACAGCGTCTATGATTTGAATGACTAACTCAAAAATGACATGTTGAAACTTTTATTTGAAATTGAAGAAATTGTGTGGAAACCATTATTCCTGTATGAATATAATACAGATGATCTTTGAAACTTACGTCTCAGAAAATAACTCAAAATAATCAAATAAAATACAAACTTAACATATTGGAGCGCACCACTGTCTTTGTTATTTTTTCATGTGCTTATTTTACTAGCATCCACTCCAGTAAAGCCCCGAACATCGTTTCAGAAGCTTATGGCCAAGGCTTTTGACACCCTGTGTTTGTCAGCTCCGTCCAGGCCTAAGGTACAATTTGATCTTATGAACATCCTGTATGAGCGGCCTAAGAAGGAGACCTTGCAGCCATTCAATGCAGCTGTGAAGGCTCAGGTGCTGGAGAGGACTGCTTCTGCACCCAAGGTCAATATGGAGCTATCAAAGAAACACATCCCAGGACTCTTGGATCCGCCTTTCTTGTCCACCAATGCCTCGCCCGAGAACTTGGTGGGGTAAGCTGCAACGTCCATCTTTCCCCCTGATGGAGAGAGTAAGGGATTGGACGCAAGGGGCAAAGAGGTGTGTGTGTCTCGGGCAGCCTTGCTCTCCAGGCTGTGAACGAACGCCTCCTTTGGCCTAGGGAAGTTCTCTTTTGGTCCGCAGTGGCCTGTGCACTGACCACCTTCCCGAGATGACATGAAGGAGGGGTTTGTAGCAATGGTGCAGGATGGTCTGGAGGCTTCCCGTCAAATTCTGCGGTCAGGGCTCAGACCTTGCGGGCCGTAGCCACATGCATGGTGGTGCTATGCCACTCATGGGTGAGAACGTCTGACTTTGCTGAAGATGTGCAGGAAAAGCTCTTGGACATGCCCTTTGGCGGGCATAACCTTTTTGGAGCAAAAGCCGATGAAACGCTGGCGAAGTTTTAATCCTCCACGGTGACCGCTAAGTCTTTGTGCTTGGCTGCGCAGCAGCCCTTGGCACCATTCAACATGGGTCACGTTTTTTGTCCCTCTACCCACCTGTGCTTCCTGCTTGAAAGGTCTGGCTTCCCCAGGAAGACTGCAAAGAAGACGCTTCCTCTGCAGTAGAGGGCAGAGGTGCCCCTAAAGGTGGACCACCACCAGCAGCTGCTTGTCCCTTCAGCCACCCAAGGTGTGAAACCCCTGTGAAAGGATCGTCTGCCATGAGTCCCCAGTTGGGGGTAAAGGGAGGAGAATTTCTCAGTTCAGCTTCAAATGGTCTCGGACCACGTCCAATGCTTGGGCCTTGCAGGTCGTTCAACAGGGTTACTGTCGACCTTTCATTCAGAGTCCTCCAGACCATCTTCCTCATATCTCTGCCTTCCCCCCGGACCACCTAGGTCTATCAGCTTCTCTGGAAAGGTGCAGTAGAACGGGTGCTGTGCCTAAAATGAGGCAAGGGGTAGTACTCAACGTATTTTCTGGTGGTAAAGAAGGACTGAGTTCTGTGCCCGATAATGGATCTTAGGCTGCGGAATTTGTGTTTACGAAAGGACAAATCCAAGAGGGACACTCTAGCCCAGATCACCCAAGCCCTCGATCTGCAGGACTGGCCGAAATCCCTGGCCCTTCATGATGCATACTTCCACATGCCTATTCATCTGAACCACAGGAAGTACCTGAGGTTCATTGTGGCCAACACCACTACCAGGTCAGAGGTCTACAGTTTGGTCTTCCTTCAGCACCCAGGGTTTTCACAAAGCTATTGGCAGTGGTTGCCGCTCGCCTTAGGAGCAAAGGCATTCATGTCTTTCCCTACTTGGAGGACTGGCTCATCTGCTACCAGCTTTAACTGCTAGTGCCAACAACTCTGACCCAAATACACTATTTGATACATTTAACATCTCCATGTCTAAAGCACTGGATAACATTGCCCCTATCAAACTACGTAAAAGTAAACAAGAATCTCACCTCAATTCCTGGTTCACCCCCCATCTCAAAGAACTACGAATCCAAAAACGTAAACTCCAAGCGATTGGGATACACTCACCCACAGTGGAGAATAAAACTCTACTTACTAATTTCGATAATAATTACAAGAAAGAAATAATCCAAACAAAAAAAACATTCAATGAGAGAATTGGCAAAGCCAAGTCTAATTCCAAAGAACTTTTCTCCATCCTCTGAGAAATGGAGAACCCAATAGCACCTATGGATAACGTCCCCAAGGACAAACAATGGTGCACTAGCATCCAAAATGCATTAGCAAATAAAATAATAACTTTACAATCCAAAATCGCAAAGAAGAAGGCCACCTTGTGTTCCACAGAAACTCAGACCACCCTTCTGACAGATGCACCAATTACAGTTGTACTAAGCAGCTGCAAACCATTTAGGTTTGCCAACATCTCCATACTGGAAACTGAAAAGGTTATCTTATCACTCAAACCATCAAACTGCCAGGGTGACAGTTGCCCGGCACAAGTAATTAAGGATGCAGCTAGAGAGTTAGCACCTTTCATCGCCAAGTTAATTAATGCCTCCTTTAGATCAAGTATTGTGCCCTCTAACCTCAAAGAATCATGGGTATTGCCTCTCCTCAAAAAGCAGACCCTCGACCCAGCTATCCCCACTAATTACAGGCCCATTACCACGGTCCCATTCCTTCTTAAAATCATTGACAGAGTAGCCTACCTCCAGATCCAAAGTTATCTGGAGGCGAACCAACTATTAGGATCACGCCAATCTGGATTCAGACCACAACATGGCACTGAAACGGCCTTAATTGACCTGAAAACACAAATCGACGAGTTGAAGGATAAAGGTAAAACAGCTATGCTCCTCCTTGATCTATCGGCGGCCTTCGACCTGGTTGACCATGCAGTGTTATGCAAGCATCTAGCGTCTGCCGCCCATTTCTCAAGGGAATCAATAGCCTGGGTACAATCCTTCCTAGCCAACTGTACGATGAGAGTCTTCTCCCCCTTAGCTGCAGCGGACCCAATACATATCACCTGTGGTGTTCCACAAGGTTCATGTGTCTCCCCAACAATGTATAACATCTTCACTAAAACACTCTTTGACAAACTTGACAGATTGGGGATAACTTACACGAACTACGCGGATGACACACAGATCCTCATTCCACTATCTGGCAACTTTGTCGCAGACACAGCTCTAGTAAACGAGATCTACCTCCTCATTCAGGCATGGATGGCCTCCCACGGACTTTGCCTGAATGACGACAAAACAGAGATACTGATCCTGGGCTCCGACTCTAATCTACAAAGACTCAGCCCTAGCTACACAGCCTTTAATATAGATGGTAATTTAATCAAGGTGGTTACTGAAGTGAAAACATTAGGTTTCTACCCTGATTCCACACTATCTCTAAAAAAACAAGTCAACTCTCTGGCCTCAACCACAGTTTACACCTGCAAATTAATCAGGGCCTGTAGACCCTACCTCTCCAAAACTAACTGCATCACTCTAGCCAATGCCTTAATAATGTCTAAACTAGATTATTGCAATGCCCTATATGCCGGTGCTAACAAAACCATCATAAATAAAATGCAAATATTACAGAACAATGCTCTTAGAGCAGCCTTGGACATACCCCAAAGAGATCATATATCTAATATCAGGAAAGAGCACCACTGGCTAAAAATAAGTGACAGAATTCTCCTCAAGACGCTTTCTATCACCCACAAAGGACTGAACAATACTGCGCCACCATATATCTTGGCCAGACTGACCAGAAAATCCTCTAGTCACCACACCAGAGCCTCCAACCATCTTCTGGTAGAAACCCCCAGATTCAGACTCACAAAATCAGGTGGGGTAACCTTCCCTGTTAGAGCTGCCCGTGCCTGGAACGCACTGCCTTCTGCTCTAAGAGATGCTCAGCCCTATGCTAGTTTCAGATCCAAAGTGAAAAGTTGGCTCTGGACCACCGACTCCCACCAAACTGCCCCCCTGTAGTAGACGCTGGATTTCTGTAGGTAAATACCTTTTTGAAACCTGTACTGAAACTTGTACGTAGACTAGTGGAAATGATGTACTGACAACTTGTATATTTGTACTGTAAATACTGTAATAACATGTAATGCCTTCACTGTATGTATCTAAGCTTAAGTATTCTTGTTACTGCTGCGCCCGGCTACCCCAGGGTTTTGAGCACATTATCAAATAATAAACTAAACTATCTGAGCTCGCTCCCCAGACCAGGCAGGTTGCACCCTCCCAGTTCATCTGATTTATTGGGGTGGTCTTGGACAGTTACCTGGCAGAGCATTCCCATCCAAGGATTGAGTGGCGAACATCTCTTGGATGGTACATGCCCTCCAATCATGGGGTCAAGTTACTGCCCCGTCCTTTCTGCATCTGCTGGGTCTCATGGCCTCCTGCATTCCGGTGGTTCCGGAAGCCTGACTGCGCATGAGATCGCTACAGTGGCTCCTCAGTTGCCAGTGGTCACAATTTCAGGGACACGTGTCGGATCTTCTGCAGGAATCGAGTCATGTAGCTCAACAACTTGCATGAAAGGTGCATTGTTTAGACAAACCTGGCCTTGTGACAGTGGTCACTGATATATCCCTGGCTGGTTAGGGTGCTCATCTGTCAGACCTGACAGTGAGCATAGTGTGGTCTCCCTCAGTCTCATATATTTTCTGGAGTTCAGGCCGATCAGACTGGCCCTGCTTGCGTTCCTTTGCTCTGTTTAAGGAAAATGTGCTTGTCCTGATAGATTACACAGTGGCCATGCACTACCTCAACAAATGAGTATGTATGGGCTCTTGTTTTATATGCAGATAAGCAATGCCTCTGCTCTGTGGTGCTGGGCTCTGGAGAACGACATCTGACGACTGCTCATCTTACTGGAAGGCAGGATGTCGCTGCGGATGCCTTGAGCAGACAGGCTTTGGCCTCCCATGAATGGGAGCTCTGTCGAGACGTTATGGAGCTGATTTTCTCAAACTCTGGCACCCCTGAAGTGGATCTCTTTGCTTCCATTGTGAACATGAAGCGCGAGTTGTTCTGCTCCAGGGACATTCCACAACAGGGACCTCTGGGGGATGCCAATCCCTGTCATTCCGATAGTTCGCAGGAGGTTGCACCGCTTTCGGTGCACATTGTTCCTGATTGCTCGGTTCTGGGGCCGGAGAATGTGGTACCCGGAGTTGCTGGACATTTCAGTCTGCCCTCCCTGGTGCCTCTCGAAGAGAGTGGATCTGATATGTCGATCGGAGGGGCTGTTCCTCCGCCCAAACCTCTGAACTCTGAATCTTCCTGCTTGGCTGCTCTAAGGCTGAGATACAAGGAGTGCCAACTGTCGGACGATGTCCTGGACGTACTCCTCTGTCTGGAGGCCCGCCACTAAGTCACTTTATACTTGCAATTGGCATAAATTCTCGACTTGGTACCGGATGAGGGAACTGGATTGTTTATCCTGCCCTTTATCCTGTGTCCTGTATCTTGTGTGGTCTTTGACCCGGTTGAGCATGCAGATTAGCACTGTGAATAGGTACCTCGAACCTCTGTTTTTAAGAGGTACCCTGAGCAAGGCTCTTCCTTTTTTATGGGAATCGGTTTCTTACATGCCAGTTTGTGGTTCCGGTGTGAAATTTGGATTTGGTGTTCACTTTTTTAATGGGCACTCCATTTCAGCCCATACATTCTTGTTCTCTTAAACTGCTCGCTCCTAAGGACATTATTTTGGTTACCATCACGTCAGCTAGGTGGGTGAGTGAGCTCCAGGCGCAGTCTTTTAAACCTCCCTTTTTGGTTTTCTCCCAACAGAAGGTGACTTTGAGAGTGAGACCCTCTTTTCTCGTGAAGGTGGTATCAGATTTCCATGTCTCTTAGAAGATCAATCTTAGCTTTTTTTCCTCCACCTTATCCTTCCAAGGCAGAGGAACGATTCCATCGGCTGGAATTAGTGTGGGCCCTCAGCTGCAATATCTCTTGGATGAGGGAAACCTGACCGGCTTTTTGTGGACTATGCTGGTGCCCATGCTGGCAGGGCTGTCAAGGTGGATCATTCTCTTCATCTTAGAAAGGCTATGATCTGCCTGGAAATGATGTGCCTGAAAGTCTTGGATCTCATTCTAGCAGAGGTTTGGCTGCCACCACTGCACAGCAGAGGAGAGTCCCTGTCTTGGACATCTGCAAGGTAGCTTTGTAGGCTTCTCTGGACACGTTCATAAAGAATTACCGGTTTTGATTCTCAGACGGACAGGTTGCTCATTTTGGTAGAGCAGTCCGTCAGTGTTTTCTGGTTTAGGTGGTGGCCTTGTTTGTGTCCCTCCTTCAGATCAATGTACTGCTATAGGAGTCTATCAAGGAGGAGGGATCAGTGGGAGGAAGGAATCCATTAGAAGAACACATTCTTTACCTCTAAAGTTATTTCTGATTGATTTTCCTCCCATGGATTTCTCATTGTTCTCTTGGCGGATAGCTAGTACACCATCAGTTCCACTGTCCCTCAGCATCAGACTGCTATGGAAAAAGAGTGGAACTGAGGTCACAGTGTGGGCGCCACGATATATACTGGCCCGATGTCATGTCCGGCACGGGACCCTTAGAGACACCAAGTGGAGTAGACCCATAGCTGCACTGCACCCTCTGGTGGCGTAAAGGTTTCAGAAGAACAGCTGCGCTGCAAACAGAAAATAAAAGATGAGGAATCCATACAAGGAACATCTATCAGAAAGAACATTACAAAATGAATTTGTAATTTAAGTTTGTGGTATTAGAGCAAGCGTCTAGTGCCAATATATAGCTGAGGTAAAGAGTGGCAAGCTGTATGTATCTATGAGATTATGTTGGAAAAAGATTTTCGGCCTCAATTATTTCCCTCGGTATACTGGTACGATACTAAGCTGTATATCTTAAATTTTGAGTATTGATGGGATAGGTTACAGAGCTTATACCACAGATGTTTTAGTATGTTAAATTCTTCAGCTTCGGGTCTGGCATGGATTCACATGCTCATGAATATTCCCCACCGTCAGGTTGGGAATCCTCGGTAAAAAGAAAAGCAGTGTCGATTTAGCCTGAAAACTAAATTTGTCCTTTAGACCAATCACTGACCTTTTGGTCATGCTGCGCCCATCCAGTCGTTTCTGTAAACTCCATCGCTGGTGGCCATATTCAGATTTTTACAACACGTTTCAGTGTTGAGAGTCCCCTCAGATTGCTCTATCGAGTTTTTTGGATAAAATGTGTTCGTTTTTCTTAGATTATTTCCTCTGTTCGTCGACTACCGGCAGTGGGGATCCGTTGCCGGCAAAGATCTGCTGCATCGCCAGTTCTTTCTTCGAGTCGTAGACCCAGGCTTGGGCGTACTTCGTGCCTACCACGATGTTCAAGATCGGCACCACAAATGCTTGTATTGCCTACATCCAGACCACGATGAGGAAGGATGTGAGGTTTGACGCGGTATTTCACGGAAGCCGAAAAAGGACCGTTAAGAGAAGATTAACATTGTGGCTCAAGTTACTGAAGGCCTCTGACGCGGCCTCCGTGCTCAGTCATGCCTCATCCTGGACCGGCCGGTCCCATGAAACGTGCTCCATCTCAGAAGAGGTTGAGGTCCTTTGCTGGGGATCCAAAAGAAGGCTAAGCACCACGCTACGGATCCCACTGGGCTCGCTGCGGCTGCTTGACCCAGTTCGGGAACGACACATTCCCAGTCTACTTCCACGGCAAGGCTGTCAGGAGTGCTCCTTCCAAGAGGAAGTCCTTGACCCCTTGGCAGTTTTGAAGTCCTCAGGTGACTCCTCCCACCCCTGTCGACGGCACCATCATCAACCAAAACCACGACTTTGTCTTCCAGTATGTCCACCCCATCGATGACTCCGTCGATGAGAGCACCAGCATCCACTTCGGCCATCACTACTTTGTCGAAAAGGGGCCTGACCACTAAGGTGGTCTCTACGAGCAAGACGACAGCAACCCCATGTGTAGCATTGCCCCCAGGGCTGCTGCAGCGGCTCCTTCAATGATATCTGCCTTCACTCCTGTGAAGGTGGGGGTCCCTATTGTCGCCCCCTCCAAAAGGATTCGGGTAAAACCAAGGAGCAGCAGCCCCCTATGGAGGTCTGCGGGCAGGGGAGGATGTCGCCGACGAGGCCAAGGGATTCTCTGCGGGAGTCTGTACATCTACATGAGCTCCGATGACCACTTGCCTGAGGACTATTACTCAGACTATGAAAGGGGCAGTGAAAGCGCATGCATGGACGGATCTCCGTGGGGCGGGCCTGATCCTCCGTCTAGCCCAATGAGGCGCTTTAACCGTCACCGGCTACGCTTCTCACACCTCAACCAGCTCCCAGTGACATGTCGTTGGACATCCTTATGATCCTCCACACCTTGGTGTCGGAGATGCAACAAAGGCTGCCTGCCACCCCTGTCCCGACCCCGACCCCGAGCCCTCAGAGGCCGGCGACCAGGAGCCCTTCCAGACAGAAGCGTAAGCCAAGGGACCTGCCAGGCCAGAGGCATCAGCTGATGCTGCCACCACTGCTGCATTGGCCTCTGACACTGGTGGTGGAAGAGCCTCCCTGCACCAGCACCGGTGCAGATACAGACACTACTGCGACTCATACTGATGAGGATGATTATATCCAGGCAGACAGCGAGCCGCTGTGCACCAGCGAGGCCGCCAGGGTCTCACCACCAGAAGAGGTTAACTCATTTCACAACATGATCTCGAGGGCCTCCGCCCTTTTCAGTTTGGTGCCGGAGGCGACTAAGAAGGAGGGGTTCCTCTTCCAATGCCGGATGTTACTCACCGGACGGGAAGTATACCAAATCGGTGGCCGGAAGGCACAGGACTGAACTATTGACTGAAGAGCTAGGTCGGGGCCTCCAACCTAGCCTCCTCTCTGTGAGGGCACAAGACCTTTTTAACGATATGACTCTCTGCTGGGTAGGACCAGGCAGAGGGACTGATCGCTCAAAAGGGCGGGGAGGACACGCCGCCAAGAACCCAGCTGTAAAGGAAAAACAAGAGGTGAGCAATTGGAAATTTAAGAAAGATCCCTTTCCCTCGATACTTCTTTCTAGTAGTACCTGAACTATGCCCTCCCCTTGTTTCAAGGCAACCGGAACCACCTACAAGTAAGAGAGGAGAATGTAACCTATCGTGACTATAGTTGTCAATTAGCTAAGGAGAATGGGTAATCATACAAAAGAAAACCCTTACCACTGATGTGCTGTTGAGTCTGTGTTGTCCCAAAGAGTTCATGAAAACGGAAGTGCAAAATAACAAATGGGTAGGTTAGTTAGGAAAACTGAACCCGGGCGGAACGAGGGCCGCACTAGAGTCGGGTAGGTGCACTATCCGCAAAGCGTCCCTGTGCACTACTGAAGAATGTCCAATGGAAGTCTGATTGTAGAAGGGATGGTAACAGTAACAAAAAGGACACAATTGTGTTGGAGTATTGCACGTGATATAGTTCAGCGGCAAGATACAATGAGTACTGGAGATATGCTTGTTAGCAAGTGGTGAAAAGAAGAGTCTTACCGATGCCGTGATCACAAGGTTCCAAAAGAGGCAGGCACAAGCAGTCCGTGAATGAGGAAACAGGTCTGGTACAGGGATAAGTAGTTTTCCAGAAAGCGGCAGGCAAAAGCAATCCGTGAAAGAGAAAACAGGTCTGGTACACAGGTAAGTAAAGTAGGATTGAAGACGGAACTTCTAAATACCGGGATGCAACTTTAATCAGAAGCAGCGTTTCGCCCGGTTCCGAGGTTTAAATCGGGAAGGAGAAGGCGGAACTGGACGAAACCGAGGCTCACGCATCATCGCCTCTCAGCTGACCGCAGGAGGCGGAAAGCTGGGAATTGTAGTCCAAACTTGCCGCAGAGTGCTGCGGAGTGAGCCAAAGCCACTATTTTCCAGGGCAGTTGCCAGCGGGCGTAGAATGGGTTTGCAATATGACGCATACCCTTACTGAGGGCAATAACCTTCCTGCGGGCCTGCCGAGGCGTAACACCGGAAGTACAGACGGGAGACAGTCCTGTCAATTTCTCTGCCGGATGATGTCTGTGAGGATGGTCTCGCCTTGATGAAGATGCCAAATACTGGCGCTGGACATTGCATATTCCTGGTTCTGCCAAATGGGGAATGGGGTGCTACACCGCCCCCAAGGTTGTCTGAAGGAAATTGACTTCAGGGCAGATGTCCAGTACAATGTGGTGGGCATGCCCTTTGATGTGGACAATCTCTCGAGACAATCAAGACAGATACTGAGACAGAGTGCTTGCTTCGGACATTGCAGCAGAGGAGGTTGTCGACCTTTCAGTCCTCAAGGAGTAAGTCCAGCAGATCATCAAAAGGGTATAACACCCCCATCATCAACCCTCCCACTCTACGGCCGAGGAAACCTACAGGGGTTGTTCGCAGGCCTACGGCAGCAGAGGACAGTGTCGCCGTCGGCCGCAAGCCAGTATGCAGATGCCCAAGCAGGCTTGATTCGGCCGGTGATCAGGGCCCCCACTTTCACCCCCCCTTGGGGGGGGCGGGCTATGAACTTTGTCGACAAGTGATAGACCATCAACACAGACAAAAGGGTGCTGGACTTTCTTCATCAGAGGCACGCCTTGGAATTCCAAAACAGGTGTCCTTGCATTCCTGCTGTGGCGCGTTAAGAACTGCACGTAGCCCAACTGCTGCAGGAGGTTCAGGCCATGTTAAGGAAAGGGGCAATGGAGCCCATCCCTCAGTGCCTCCGGAGTGTACTCCAGAAAATGTTAGGACGGGCGGTGGTGGCCAATCCTAGGCTTAAGACGCCTCAACAAATACTTGAAGTCACAGAAGTTCAGGATGGTCACATTGCAGCATGTGCTCGACCAATTGGAGGAAGGGGATTTTCTGGCGACCTTGGACCTGGAGGATGCTTTCTTTAATGTCTCAATTCATCCAAAGCATTGAGCGTTTCTGAATTTTGTGGTCCATGGACGGCGCCATTATTTCAAGGCCCTGCCTTTCGGCTTGAAGTTAGCGCCAAAGGTGTTCACAAAGTGTGTGCCCTCCAGTGGCAGATCTTCACAGACAACACCAACACCATGTTTTAGATCCAGAGGCAAGGCGGGACGCACTCTCCCACACGTTCCCAGGAGAACCAGCCCCTGTGGCAGTGAGCCATTCTTCAGCACATGTTCCTCGTCCCTTTTCACCTGGCATGCATCAAGAAAACCATTGCAGACTCGCTCAGCAGGGAGCTATGTTCCTGCCACGAATGGAAGCTTCAACAGGCGCAAGTATCCTGTCTCTTCAGCAGGTGGGGCCGACCCCACATCTCTTCCCAACGACGGCCAAATCCAAGTGCCAGAGGTTCACCAGCAGGTTCCCTCAGCTGAGGAGCCTGGGGGATGCCTTTTCATTCCCATGGGAGGGACTATCCCTATACGTATTTCCTCCAATTCCACTACTGGTACGTGTGATCAACACACTCCAGCATTGTCATTGCAGAATGATACTCATTACTCCAGCGTGGCCCTGGTAGATCTGATCCCAGATCTGCTCTGTCTGTCAGTATCTCCGTCCATTCGGCTCCCCCCACTTTCTGACCTTCTTGTAAGAGAAGACGGAACAATGCTGCACCACGACCCAGCGTTGCTGAACCTCATGGCCAGGGCGTCCTCTATGCTGTTGTGCTATGGCCACAAGTGGAAACGCTTCACAGTGTGGTGCAGGGCTCAGAAGATTACGCCTCTCTGTATCACAGCCCTGCAGCGCCTTCTGTACCTGCTTTCGCTGGCCAAGGCTTGCCTTGCTTGCACCTCCATCTATGTGCACCTGGCTGCTGTTTCCCACTCCACCTGGACCCCGGGCAAGCCCTTGCTGTTATTACACCACTTCATTAAGGAATTCCTTAAGGGCCTCTTCAGGACATTTCTGCCGGTGAAGGCTCCTGCTTGAGGGGGCTCAACATTGTTCTGACTAAACTCATGGAACCTCCATTTGAGCCATTGCATAAGACCTCTCTGAAGTTACTCTCATGGAAGGCTGTTTTCCTAGTGACCATCAACTCTGCCAGGCGGGTCGGTGAGATTCAGGCCCTCTCCTGCATGCAGCCATATTTGTCTTTCCATGCAACGAGGGCCATACTATGGACCCACCCCACCTTTATGGCGAAGGTGCCTTCTAAATTCCATCTCATTAAGCCTGTGGTTCTGCCAGTGTTCTTTCCGAAACCTTCTGCGCTGGCTGAAAAGGCATTGCATTCGCTGGACGTTGTTCGTGCCTTGAAGTTTTATGTGGCACGCATGAAGGATGTTCAGAAGACTTCATAATTGCGCATCAATTTTGAACCTGTGAATCGCGGGAAGGCCTTGTCGAAAGCTTCCATCTCCAGGTGTGTCTCTAGCTGCATCATGCACTGTCATCGTCTGGCCAGCAGACCTCTTCCAGTCCGGTCGAGAGCTTATTCCACCAGAGCCATCACAGCAACAATGGCGTTTCTCTCTCGTGTGCCCCTGGCTGGCATCTGCAGGGCTGGGGCTGCTACGTGGAGGTCCACACACAGCTTCATGAAATTCTATTGCATCGACAGGAATTCCTGGGAGGGGTCCCGGGTCAGCCAAGCGGTGCTACGCAACCTGTTTGCTTGAGGTGAGTCTGTTCCAGGGGTAAGTTATTACTTCAGTTGAGCCTTTACACCTCCCGTGGTTGTGCATACGTACTGCTGTCTAATCATATTCATGAGTATGTGAATCCTTCACGCCGACCATCACGTCTGACGTCGGTCCATGGAAGAGGAAGAGGAAGACGAATACTTGTGTGCCAGTAACGCACTACAAAGCACCTAATATTTAAGAAGGGTCAATGTGACAGAAAAAATATATACTACGTGCAGTAGAATGTGAAAGTCACGTAGAAAGACGGTTTACCAAGTTACACCTTAAGGACACGGCTCTCCCGATGAGAAATGAATGGATGTCTACAGAGGAGACACATCTATCTAACCGACGAATGGTTGAATCAACAACATTCAAATGGGTCGAGAAGATCTCAGTGCCTTGAAATCTTTCAAGACAAGAAAGAACGTGTTTGATTTTTTTTCTTCTGCTTGGTCAAATTTCCCCTGAAGAAGTTCTCGTCAAAATTAAAATGATTAAGATAGAACGAAACATGTTGGGTTTGATGACTCTGTAAAGTTAAGTGTTTTGAACTATTGCAAATTAGCAACATTAGAACCTAACTGGGTTAACCAGTAGGATTCATTAAATGACAGTAATTAAAGTTACCGATGAGTAACCCTTGAAAGAAGGGATTCGTTTTTGTACACCTGACAGCAGTAGTTAAGAGGTTTTTTAGAAACTTTATTTCGTAGGTGCAAGAATTTTTAAATTATTTAATTGCATAGAAATGGTAACTGCACTTTATGTAACTTTTTTGCACTAACAATGTCATAATTGTTGCTTTTCTACTTCTATATTTTCAATCTTTAATTTGTTGAGAGACTATGACACAGGGTTTTGTTGACTCAAGGGAATCATAACACATAGTCTTATGAGATTCCTATAGTTGAGAAACATACGTAAATTGTGTAACGGGGACAAATCTCTGGGCCTTTAAATTTACCCCATTGTCTTTAATTGTTAAATGCCACATGTGAATCCATGCCAGACCCCATGCTGGAGAAGAAACAAGTTACTTACCTGTAATTCCTGTTCTCCACCATGGCTCTGGCATGGATTCACATGCCAACTCTCCCTCCTTCCTCTCTGTGGCTCGTCTTTGTTCATACTGCCACTTTACATGCTCTACCAAATCTGAAGATGGCCTCCAGGGGTGGGACTTAGAGAGATCACTGTCATTGGATGGGGGTAGTATGAACCAAAGGACAGTGATTGGTGTAGAGGAGAAATGCAGTTTTCAGGCTGTGATGCTAGAAATGCCTTACGGAGGTACAGGGCCTCCTTGTCCTACGACTTCTCTGTGTGTTTTCTCTGTTTTCTGCCACTGAGGTCCATCCTTGGGCAGTGCAGCTCTTCTGTGTTTTCCTTTTGGTGAACAACACCCATGAGATACCCTTATGGCACCCATGGGTGGGGGTACACGCTTGTACCCCTTGTGTGTGTTTTTGGGCACCTGTGTGTTGCCCACAGAACTGGTTATGGGCTGGTGGCATCTACATTCTGACTTGGTATTGGCTGAGTGTCCTCCATTTTGGGACACCCAGGCCCTGCCTTAGGAATCGGTGGATTGCTGATAGCAGGCAAGATGGCACCTTTGGCCTCTTGGTTTCTATTGCCTTTTATCTCGTTTCCCCAAAGTCGTGGGGAGCCGTGCCTCTGTTCCTTAACCCTGACTGGCTGTTGGGTGGAAATATCATATATGGCTCTGGGGCTGCCTCCTGTTAGACAGACTGGAGCCTTCCCATAGGCTGTGCATTGTGGGTACACCCTAGGGGCGGGAGCTGTGTGAATGAAGTCAGAAATGAACTCACATTCTGTGTTATGGGTGTCTGGTTTCTGTGTGTGATACAATGACTGAGACAGCCCTGACTGAAAATGACATGAATGCAGTGTACTGTACTGAAAGGCTGGGTGCTTACCCCAATCCACATTCTTTGTTGTGTGTGTCTGGGTGGAGTGAATGGCCTGAATGCCTGTGAGCCTGATTGGCTGCCTGCCTGCCTGAATGGCCTTCATGCGTGATTGGCTGACTGAGCCTGGCTCAGCCAGAGTAAATGGGGAACTGTTGTGCATATCTTGGGACCTCTCACTTACCAATTTGTTCAGAAGCTGAAGCAAGAAGAAGCTGTTCCTTGACGTCCAGCTGGAGAAGTCTGCTGCTGCATTTTCTTTGTGTAATCCAAAAGCTGCTGTGTTCTTCCAAGGACTGATCCAGAGAGGACCTTTATGTCCAATTCGTGTTCTTTCTCCAGCCCCTTCCCCTCCACACTCTCCTCACCTGAGCTGCTTGTCTCATGGTCTCCGGAATGCAGAAGGAGCCGGGTCATATAATCCTTCTCCTTTCTTTGTGGTAAGTGCCTGCCGCGGGGAGGAGTCACAGTGAATGCCTGTAAAGCAGAAGACCTGAGGCTCCTTTCCCGAGAAAAGACCAAGGCAAAGGGAAAAAGCCCAAAGGCCTAAAAAACCCTTTACGTCGCTGAAGAGGAGGACTTCCAAATACTCCAGAAGATGTCACTCCAGCGGTACCCGAAAGTACCGGCGAGGTAGAATACAGCAGAGTTTGGGAGTTTGAGATGGATCCAGCTGAGGTAGCAAAGGAGGGCTGCACTGAACTAGAGGAGAGTGCCAGAAGAGTTCGGGAAATCAGAACTGGAAAGGCGACAAGCCCAGCTGATGCAGAATTCTAGCCGCGGAAGCGGCAAGACAAAAGAGAGGAAGATGAGAGCGTAAGTAAGGGGAGAAAAGCAAAAGACAGAGTAGGCAAGAAGCGAGGCCACCGCGAGGGCGGGGGACCCAGTAGTGGAACGAAACCCAGACGGACAAAGAGTCTCAAGGAAAAGAGGGGAGAAGCAAGGAAAAGAAAACTAGCTTTTATACCAAAAGTAGAAAGCACGCCAACAGGTTGCAACGCAATGACCGCTGGGAGAGGGGAGTAATAAGTACCTCCCAGCGGCGGCCATGAAGGGAGACCACTAGACCGGCATGTCACGTTGGAATGAACGTGACGGAACCCTTAATGGCGATGTAGCCTATGGAGCATCTGCCAACGCAGCAGCAACTGCCAGCAGCCGCGGTGCATGACACTTTAACGGAGACCTCTCCCCGAGCTATGAGGGACCATCTTGCAAACTGATACTCTTCATCAGAAGTACCCTGGAAGTCTGTCCTGTGTACCTGCCATCCGGAGACGGGGCCTTTGTGAGTCCTGAAGAAGAGTGCCAGACATCTCAAGTTGAAGAAGTCTATTGGTGTCACGCTCAGGGCCCAGATGTGCGTTTCGTGACCGCTGGAAGCTGTTGGTGTCTACCGCCCAGAAGCGGGGATACCCTGGCATAATGCTGCTGAACACCCGGAGCTGCAAAGGTTCCAAACTGCATAAGAACATTTCAAGGGACATCCTTGCTGTCATTACTGACCACTTTTTCCAACTGGAGAGTCCAGAGTCGCTGAGTGCAGAGGACGATCCATCGGTGGGCTTCCCACCACCAGAAGCTAACGAAGAGGTCCCGAGGGTCCAGACTTGGTGAGGGTCCGAGGACCACTCCAGTGGTCGAGTCCAGGTTGCCAGAAGCCTTCCAGAGGTCCATGCTGTGGCTGCAGCACCGAAGAACCGAAAGTCTGACAACCGCGTAAATCTGAAACCCGACACCAAAAGTCACCTATGCACCTGTCGCTGCTAGAAGTTACCGATGGGTCCCAGGGGTCTTATTCTCATCAGCCAAGCCTTTAAGGAGCCCACAGAAAGTTTCATCTTCACAGGACTTCTGAAGTCAGAGAAATCGTCGACCAAAGGAGAGCACTGCAAAGAGTAAAACTGCTGCACTTCAGAAAGACTTTGGTTCCATTTTTCTCATGAACGCAGCATCCCAGTGTTTCTTTCTTCCAAGGGGGTCCATCCTCAGTGGGAATCGTCGAGTGAAACTAAGGAACTCTGCCACTTCACCTGCCAAGGCTCCAAAGGTACTGTGACAAGGAAGAGCATCTTCTAGACTCAGGAGTCATCCAGGGGTCCCAGATTCGTCTTAGATTCTGTTCTCCAGTGGCCTCTCAGGTACTTTGGTGTGGTAGAACCTTTTAAAGAAAGCAGAAGGTTATTGAACATTATTGGCCTGGGCTGTAAAATACTAGATAAGTTACTTCCTAACTTTTCCATTACAGGGGTTTGGGGGGGGGGTTCACACAGAATTGCTTATCTAGCCTAAAGAAACCATTCTGCCACTGTTATGATATATTTTATTAGTATCGCGCTCATACACAAGTGTTCACAACGAACCTGCCTTTTTGTCCTCTGTATTCTATGCTGATAGACCTCCCTTAAGAATTCACATGCCTAATTAAAACTGTATGAGGTAAGTGCATCTATTACTGAATTTAAGTATTCCTTTGTGGGGGCTTGGGGACTCACTGTACTTATGTACCTTCCTGCATCACCACCTGAGAGCTTAGGTTTTGGTTGCTCGTCCATTCTACCATGTAGAGAACCTTAGCTGGGGATTCTCTGTGCCTTTGTCTCAACTATATAGAGGACAGAAGTACAGATCTCTCCCTCCCGTCTTCACGCAGGCTAAAGTGAAACTACTTTTCTTTTTACTGAGGATTCCCAATCTGACGATGGGGAATAGTCATGAGCATGTGAATCCGTGCCAGACCCATGGTGGAGAACAGGAGTTAAAGGTAAGTATCTTGTTCCATGTGAAAAATATGGCTTGCAATGTCAAAATAAAACAAAAGTACCCTCATTTTTCAAGCCCATCCTGAGGTTATGATGAATTTCCTTACTGACCATAATATATATCGGTATGGAAAGAAATGGAGAGGTGGGAAAGGAAGACGAGAGGGGTAAAGTGTAGGTGAAAAGGTGTGGTATGGGCAGTGACACCCCATGTACCATATAAGAAACCTTTGTGAAAACATATCGAAAAAGAGAGTCCTGAAAAAAGGCAATTCGCATTTCTGACATAAAACCGATAAATGCTGTTCTGGTATTTACAAAGAGCTCATCAAATAGAATGAGCAGTCTACAAACTGCAACCTACTTGTTACAGAGATTACATGATAGGCATACAGTACATAATCAGAGTGTACCGAAACAAATTCAATAAATAACAATGATTATAATCAACATTTGCAAATTACAAGGTCATCAATTGAAAAGTGCTATTTACAATCTGGAAGGGTATGAGGCAATTGCTATGGTTTTTGGGTCGGTGGCAAGTGAAGATGGAAAAGGAACGCTTTTAGATCTGTGAATTGAAGGTTGGAGGCAATGCATTTTAAAAGGCAAGGGCAATTGTACAAATTTTGCGCAGAACGGAGAGTGCGTTTGCTTCTCAGTTTGCTTGGTCATGCCTTTGTCCTATTGTGCTTTGCACTGGCTGCTTTATGTGCTCTGATCTCTGCAGAGGATTAGGATGTTTGCATGTAGTCCAGCACTATGGTTTGTGGAGCTTTGTGAATAATACAGTTGACGCTGCTGCATGGAGGAGCAACTATCGCTCTTGCAGGATAATAGTGATGTGATCAAATCTCCCATGACCAATGAATAAGCAGAGTGAAAGATGGCTTTAAAAGCAATTAGGATATCTTGTGGGGTGCTATAAAACAGTTTTTCATTCCTCCACCTCTGTAGTGTTGCGGTTAGAATACCAGATTTAACAGGTGGGAGACTCATTTGGTAACAAACCAATGGACACTTCTAACGGATTCTTTCCTCCCAACTGATCTAGGATATCCCTATCCGAGTGCAGCTGTTCTCCGGAAACATTTCTGCTGCCAGGGGGTGCAACGTGACTCTGCCTAACGCCTCTATGCACCCCTACGCTGGAAATGGCGCCTGGGCCAGTATATATGGCCAGTATATATATAGCTGTGCCATGCCTGTGACCTTAGTTCCTTTTTTCCACACACTCTGATTTGCTAATTGGGAACACCTTGTTGAGCTTAATTTTTCTCTACACCATGCCTACTCTAAGGCCTCAGGCTTCAAGCAGTGTGCAGACTGCAGCCGGCAGATGCCGGTCTACGATACGGACCGGTTTTGTCTATATTGCTTGGGCGAGGACCACGATACCCATGATTGTAGGTCGTGCCAGTCCATGCACTCAAAGGGGCTTCAACATTCTTCATGTTCATACACATGACAAAAGGTGAGACTGATCTCATTCGAGGTTGCAGAGCACGGATCGACGCTCTGAAATCAGGCGGCTATGCACAGAGGCAAGAATAAGAAGCAGCAGTATCGGAAGTGGTTCTGTTCCCCGAGTGAGTCCTCCCACTGGCATACCTCTTCAAAGAAGAAGAGCCGCCGCTCCACTGGTTCTCCTGAGTGGCCGGTGCAGGTACCTTCTCCCACCCAATCCTCCACACTGAATGAATGGAAGAACTTCTTCTTGAAGATGTTGGACATATTCACCAAGGCACTGGCGACGCCGGCCTTGGCATCTGTGGCGCAGGCACGTCTGCTTCGTCTGCGGCACCGATGACGCCCAACGCATCTGTTGTGGCTGGCAGGGGACCACTCCGGCACTGCTAAGGGCTTGGGCCTGAAGCGTGAAATGACTGAGTTGCCTCGATGCTGACGGGCCCTGCTTTCAGGCGCTGAGGCCTCTGCACCGCCCCCAACTTCGGCACCAATCAACGTTGACGCTGCGGCTCCCAGGGAATATGCCCCACTTCGTGTGGATGCTTTCATGTCAAAGATGTACGACATCTATGATGAGGAGGGCAACCAGGTTCCCTTTGGGCCAGAACGTCTGGGTTCTAGGGAGATGAGGGATTTCCCAGAGGAGTTCTACAGGGAAGATGAGGATGTGCTGGTACTGGCAGAGGACTTGCAGGTCGCCAGTTACCTTGACACCTCCCCAGAGATGGACATTTCGTCAGCTTCCAATCCAGGAAAGCCTCAAGCCGCCTACCAGTGCTTGATGGCTAAGGTGGCTAGTATTGTGGGGCTGTCAGCCCTGTCTAGGTCCAAGGTTCAGTATGATTTTTTTCACAATATTGGACGATGCTCCCTAGAAGGGGGACGCTCCTGCCCCTCAATGTGGCAATGGAGGCCCCAGTACTGGAGGTGTGGGGGAAGCCTGCCTCTGTTCTGGCAGGTCCAGGGATCTGGTGAAGAAACACCATCTTGCCCTGTCAGACCCAGCCTTTCTCTCCTCCCATGCTTCACCTGAGAGTTTGGTGGTTCAGGCCACGACGGCTAGCCTAAAGACTTCCACCTTACCGTCCCTACCACTGGAGTGGGAGAGTAAGAGGTTTAACTCATGAGGTGAAAAGGTTTTTGCTTCAGGCAATCTTGCAATGCGTGCTTTGAATGCCTATTTGGCCATGGTGAATTTCTCATTTTGGCTTTTGGGCGGCTGTAGCCAATGCGGCTGAATATGTCCCGGAACAAGAAATAAGTGACTGTTTCCTGTCTTTGGTCATAGATAGCAAGGAGGCAGCATGCCAGATGTTGCAATCAGGACTGGACACTGTACTGTGTAGGCACCCTCAGAGGAGAGTCGACTTGCTTTACCAGTTGATGGGGAGTGTCCTCCATCCAAACCTCGGCAGCCTGAACCTTCATGCTTGACTACTGAGAGGCTGAGATGCAAGGAGTGAGACTTTTCCGACAACATCCTCGATATTCTCCTTTCAGCTTGGAGGCCCGCGACGAAATCAATGTATGCCTGTAGGTTGCATACATTTTAACTTTGGTGCGGGAGAGGGGCCTGGATCCTTTATCCTGTCCCCTATGTTGGATTTTCTGCTTTTGTTGTTCCTCAAGCAGTCCTGCAGATTGGCACTATCACGGGTTATCTTGTATTTATGTGTTCAAGTGGTCCCCATAAGCGGGCTCGTTTTTCACAATCCCCAATGTTTTGCAGTTCTTGCTGGGCTTGTGTAACCAGATCCTCCTTGCCAGTTTGTAGTTCCAGTGTGAGATTTGAATTTAGTTATGTTTCTTATGGGTGCTCTGTTTGTGCCCCTTCATTCCTGTTCTATTTGATTGCTCACCCTTAAGATGATTTTCTTGGTTACAATCACTTCTGCAAGAGGGTTGAGTGAGCTCCAGCATTGTCTCTTTTACCTCACAATTTTGTTTTTTTTCCAAGGAGTTGGTGTAAGTGGTCTTGGCTGTCCAGTTCTCTCAGAAGATCTATCCTCCTTTTTTTTCTCTGCTTCATTCATCCAGGGCAGAGGAACGATTCCATTGGCTGGACTCGGTGCAGGCCCTTAGGTCCTATGTCTTTTGAACGAGAGAGGCTACGAAAGCTGACAAGCTTTTTATGGGTTACACTGGTGCTCGTGATGGCAAGGATGTCATCAAGCAGACCCTGCCAAGGTGCATCATTCTCTGCATCTCGTAATGCTGTGATCTAGCTTGAAAGGATGTGTCTGAGGGTCTCGGAGCTCATTCTTCCATAGGGGTGACTGTCACCTCTGCCCTACAGCAGGGTGTCCCTGTCCTTAACATCTGCAATTCTGCTACGTGGGCATCTCTGCACACGTGTGTGAAGCATTACTGCTTGGATTCCCCTGCAGGCCACCATGCACTTTTTGGTAGGGTAGCCCACCATTGTCTTCTGCTTTAAGGTGGTGTCCTTTCTTCCTCCCTCCTCCAGATTTACCTACTGCTTTGGGAGCCTATGATAGATGAGTAATCCGTTTGAGGAAAGAATCCATACGGAGGACATATTTCTTCTCTCTGAGTAATGTTCTTCCTGATGGATGTTCCTCCCACAGATTCCTCATTGTCCTCCCCACCTGCCCTTCATGGGGGATGGCTAGTACAGCATCAGTTCTATGGTCCCTCAGCTTCAGAGTACTAGGGGGAAAAGGGTGGAATTGAGGTCACACAGCGCGGCGCATAGAGAAGTTGGGCGGAGCTGATGCAGAACATCACTGCGCTCCCTGGCAGTGGAAAGGTTTCCGAAGGAGAGCTGCGCTGGAATAGGGATATCATGGTAGAGGAATCTGTGGGAGGAACATCCATCAGAAAGAACATTGAGTGGTAAGTCATTTTGTTCATCTCTGGATTTGTCCTTACCTGCTAACTCGGGCAATAATGGGTGATTTGGTGCTGAGATCCTGAATATGTAAGTTCCTGTTGCTCAGAAGACATCTCATAGGTTGATTGTTGAGTTACAAATTCATAAAAGGAACGTCAATCTCATAAACTTTATTGGGGCCTTTTTCTAAGATGATTTTGGCGTAAATGTATAAACCTTCCCATGCTTAAGTTGTGAACATTGGTGTTTGATGGCATTTAGTCCTCCAAGCAATATTGTGGCATTTGGGGGCATTAGCAGGTGGTAAAAGGCCAAATTAATTGCAGGTTTAATGGAACATGACCACCTGATAATAGCCTGAGCTGGATGGTTTAATTGCTATTAGAGCGTTCCACAAATGGTCTAGAATGTTCCGTTCAAAGGAAATACAAGTGAGAAACACCGGAATGGAAAACAGAAGGCGTATACCAATCAGCTTTAACTGTCCTCTGCCAGGGCATTGCCCACAGTCGAACTGTCCACATTACAGTCTTCTAATTAAGCAATAATCTGCCCTTCAACGGGGGTGTATCTGTTTACCACAGGTCCCAGCCTGTGGAATCGGTGAGTGGTAGTAGCACCCAGAGTTTGCTAAATGGGGTACTGAGACGAATAAATTTGTCCAAAATGACAGGGTGTGGTGAGTGCGCAGCCTGTTGTTTTCAACAAAAAACACTCCTAGTAGAGCTGCCATAGAATACAAAGCCATTCCCCCCCCCCCAACCTCACAGCTACCATCCTGATACTTTCCTTCATGGCTGACCTTGGTGTGGCGGGGGCTGCTGTTCACGGACACTGTTGTACATTTGGCAGGTAATGGTTTCTAATGGATTCTTTCCTTTCTACAGATTTCTGGCTTTCTAAATATCCTCTAGGGTGCAAGTCTAATTTCGGATAGGTTTTCACCCACCAGGAGCCACACTCAGGCTGTATGTTGTCGAAAAAAACAGGCTCGCATGTCCATTTTGGGTGTTGAGAGACAGCTTTTCTGATGTCTTGCAAGACGAGAAAACCAGCATTGTAGGTTTATCAGGAACTGACTGCTCTAACCTGACCTGCACCCAAGAGCCCTCACTTTTATAGGTTACCAGTCTCCTAACAGATTAGAAACCTAAAGACATTCTGGAGACATCCAACCTCGTGTCAATACAGTGCAACCTTTCATTCACTACCAGTTATTGTCACATGACAAGTCCTCCAATGCGTCCCATTGGAGGGAGTTCATACCCCTCCCATTGTGTCATAGGCGCAGTCTGGGCAATCCTTCGTCTGTACCAGACCTAGCCAGTTTATGTAGTCCCATGGGTCTAAAAGTCTCTAGCTATGGGTTCTGCAAAACAGCACGTTTACAGTCCTACTTTATATGCACGCTGGGGGAGTCTGTTAGGGCAATGAGCAATGGCCAAGGCAGCTTTAATAAAACATTGGAGCATCACAATGTCCTCTAGAAGTAAAGAAATATCAGAAAGGCTTTACTAATGCAATGTCGTTGGGCGTGAGGGCCAACATTTTATTTTTCTTCATTTATGATCATTTATTTTTCCCAACTACTACACACACACCCCTCCTTTTGCACTTCTGTGCAACACAAAACACCCATAGGAAAATATCAACACTTTATTTCATGTGTAGAGCTAGTCTCTCGCCCTGTTGCAATAGTGCAGGTTTCATGGTAACTTGACCTAGGTGGACAGGCATTTAATCCCCTAAATTACAACCTAAATGTTAATATTCATCAGGGCATCAATCTTTATTGCATCTCGTTCATCAAGTCAGTAATCAACTAATCGAATACTGAAGTAGAACAATCTGCTCTCTGCAGCTTGTTTGGGTTTGGAGGCTTTCACTGTTACAGCATTCTCGGGTGAATAGCTCAGGGGCAATGTGCTCGCCTTGGAATCAAGACGACGCGGAGCACCACAGGTTCGATCCCCGGGTCCGCGCTTAGAAACCTCTGGGTATTAGGCGCGTTATAAATGGCATATCATATCATTCCCACTATTTCTACATTTGGAGCAATGTAATAATATACCTGCTAAAAGAACAAAGAGCAGCATCAAGCTCAAGGAAGTGCTGACTAAAGATATTTCGTTGGCATTTTCTGTGAAAATGCATAACACGTCTTGGAGAGGGGAACGGTGTACAAGGTGGCATACTGGTGGTGTACAAGGCTGCATACTGGTGTGCTATCTGAAATGCTTGTTTTTCTTCATAAAATGCAACATCTAATACAAGCAATTCCATTTTAACCTCTTCCATTTAGTTTTCCTGTGGGAGAAATTCTAGAAGGTTCTGAAACATATGCAGGATCAAATGGTCCACATCTTATTCCTTTGGCCTGGCCAGGGCACATAGTAGTCTTGGCACTGGTTCTGGGTAGGAAATTAGCATTCACTGATGACAATGCAAGCAACATTATGCAACTATAATTTACCTGAAACAAAACTATACCTTGAAGAGTAGTTCCCTCTGCAAATTCCTCTCCAACTTATGAACTAGCAGGACCTGGCCTCCTAGCTAATTTGGTAAGACATTTGAAGGGGCCATGAAACCCAACTTGTCTTTAATCCTACCCAAAACTCAAGGGTTGTTCTTGGACAGTCGTCTATAATCGAGTCAGACTTCCAGGAGGTTTCCCCTCGCATGCTTCCTGATGGGTTACACAGTTGAAGTCTGCAAGTCGGGGCCCACTCACCATCGATTGAGCCCTTGACCTGAAAGGTGCACAGCAATCCTCTGCTTCCCCAGTTCCTACATTTTGTTAGTCAGGCATGGTATCAAGAGAGACACTGACTCAAAATTAACAGTTTGCTAACCTTCATTTTGACAATTTGTGGGGTTAGTTTAATGCCTATCTGGCTCTAACTCTAAGGGGGATGTTCCCTCAACTGATGTGTCTAAGGGCCGTCGATGTACATAAGTCCAAAACCAAAGTTCATCTGTGTCCAAACCAATGTTTGCCCTCACTCTTAAACCAAATGTGATAGGATGTCTTTTTAAAGGGAAAATTGTGATTCAAAAGGAAAGGTAAACCGCAGCTGGTTGGGTATAGTTCTGCCAGTTCAAAATAGTTCAACTCAAAAGGGTTGCCCTAGGAACCTTCCACGTAGTGCTCTTGCAGCAAGTCAATAGAGTTCACAATGTCTCTGGGTCTCTTGGGGTTCCCTTCCCCAAGCTTCCATCTTTCCAGTTCCAAACAAAAAGACACTGTTCCTGTTGGGCCTCTCAGGGTTCCCTTCCCCAAGTCTAGGCCTCTCTTCACAAACACTTTTTCTTGCAGGCTTCTTAGGGTTCCCTTACACAAGCCTAGGTCCCTCTTTATGACGTTCAACAAACGAAAGTTCTTCTTGTGAGGATGTACCTTTCACTGTACAGTTCTTTCATGGGGGGTAGTATCAGAGACTTTAAAAAACACTGGGGTCTTTGCCCCTCCCAGGTGTGACCACTCTGACCTCTAACCTCTTTCCTTATTCTGTCACCTTTTCCTCTTCTGTGCCTCTTTCACTCTGTCCTTTTCCACTTTACTGTGCTTTCTGCCCACCTTCTTTTTCTGTCGTGCACTCTTGCACCTTCTTTCCCCCTTTCTGTTCCTCTTGCACATGTCTCCTTTTCACTGTGCTCTTGCACCTTCAGTTTCTCACTGTGCTGTTTTGCAACTTCATTTGCCGTTTAATGTGCCTCTTGCAGTCTATGTATTTCTTTTGGGTCACTTGCACCCTCTTGACTTTCCGTTTTACTTCTCACCGTCACTTTGCTGTCTCTCTCGGTTTCGGGTTGCTTGCACCCCTCTCCTTACTTTCGGGTCTCCCTGGCACCCACTCTTGGCTGTTTCCACACCGCTAGCGCACTTTGCTGTCTTTCATTACTTTTGCACCTCTAGCGCACCTTTTTGTTATTCAGCTTTGTTTCTTAAACCGCTTTCCAGCTCTCGCTTGCTTCGCTTTGCTTTTACCTTTCTCTTGCTTCGATTTGTTTTACCGCTTTCCAGCTTTTGCTTGCTTCGCTTTGCTTTTAGCTTTCTCTTGGTATGCTTTGCTTTCTTTCACCTCTTTCCAGCTTTTGCTTGGTTTCATCCCGCTTTCGCTCACCAGGCTCTTCTTTCAACAACGCTCCTGCTCCCACTCAAGCCACCCACACGCTACTGAGTTTCTCTCTGTCCATGAAACTCACCAACATTAGCGCAGCGCCGGAGAGCAGGTCAAATGGGTTTGGGTCGAGGTCAGGGTCTCACCACCTACCCCTCGGACACCCTTGGGACTGGCACACGTTCCAACAGAACAAGCATTTCCCTGAACACTGCTGGCAGGATAGAGGCTGCCTCACTCCAGCTCCCTGAGACACAGCTCCCTAGCCACGCTGCAGCCCCTCACGAACACTGGGCCAGTGCCTCAGCATGACGACGTCTTTCGGATCCTCCAGGCTTCTCTTCCTGCAGTTCCCTACTTGCCAACATTCTGTGACCAAAAAGATGTACGATTTTTTTTAAAGTTTCAAAATAGTAATTAGAATAATGATATCGCAGGAAATTACTTCATGTCACATTTGACCTGATGATATCACAGAAAATAACATTATTTGATATATGGCCCTAAACAGATCACAATTATAGGTGACCAAATACTGAGTCACCTACCCTATACCTCTTGTCAGCAACCATCTCATATCATTCCCTGCCTTGGCTCCTTTGGTCCAGTCAGCATCCCCAGCTCACTCAATGTAGGTGAGTCAATTGAAGTCAGGTGCACACAGTTGGAGTAAAGTGCTTTACCTTGCCTAACTCTATTATTGGGGCAATTCAAAGGTGTTACATGGTAGGCCTCACTTTGTATTCATGGTTTTTTATGGGTAATCCTCATTGCTCACAATCACCTCTTCTTCGTCCCTGTACTTGTTGAAAATGGGGAGGGGTAGATGAAATGTGACTGTAGATTAGTTTTATTTAGTGAAACATTAGTAGGTGACTGACAGGGGATATAGGAAAACCCTCCAACTTTGGTCTTATTTAAAGGGATAACCTTCCCTCTCGGTTGGTCACTCTGTGCTCCTGACATACTGGCATAAAAGCATGGGACTTGATAGTATTGCCTGTGGTCTAAAGTAGTGGAAGGTGAATGGATACTTCCCTTAAGACTATGGGCCTCATTACGAGTCCCGCGGTAACCGCGGCGGTAAAACCGCCTGGTTACCGCCGGACTCGTATCACCATTCCGCCTCCGTGATTCCCGGAATTACCGGGGCATTACAACCCCGGTTTTCCGGAAATCACGGAGGCGGAATGGTGTTAATCCCCATTCCCATCGAGTCCTGTGGGACTCGATGGGAATGGGGATCATGGAAACACCGGCAGCATCTCGTAATGCTGCCGGTGTTTCCTCGTCCACCTGCAGTCGGACGGTGTTAAACCCGCCAGGTCAGACCTGGCGGGAACATCACCTCCCGCCTGCAGGAGTTGTGATCGCCCGGCATGGAAACAACGGTGGCGGCGGGTTTACCGCCACCGTTGTTTCCATACCGGGCGATTTGTAATGAGGCCCTATGTCTTTGTCTTATTATATCTTTTTTCTCACCTAGTTTCCTATAATATCCTTTCTTGTCCTCACCTGGATCGGGGATGATGGAACCAACATATCCCATAAAAGCTTCCTGGACGACTTCGTCCTCACTTATCGTCCCGTTGAGATACCACGTCTCGCCTTTGGACACACTCCCCGCGGTTCCCAAGGGACGCCCTGCCAAGGTGATCCTCCCTCGCTTGTCCGCATCCAGGGTTGGGGATCCAAGAGTGTGGGCCCTTCCCTGGCCACCTGAACAACGGATCCCCGGGAACTACTTGTGATAAAGCCCTCAGGTTTCTCACAACCTCCACAGCAAAAGATGATCTGGGATACTGGAATCCTTGACATGTTGCTGTGGCCAAATCTGATTCTTTTGAGTATGCTGTTTAAAACATTGTTCATATTGATGCAGGAAGTCTAGTGCTGTTCCTGAAGCTGTGATGTTCCAAATGAGCAGAGTTAGAACTTGTCTTGTAGTTGAGCTGGCAGCAGATATTATATAATGCTCACCTACATTTGCAGTGGTAAGGTTCTTCATTGTTGCCTCAAACTGGAATCCACAGGACACCAAGGCTTATCAAGGCCTTTTTCTGAATACAAAATCAAGCTCTTAGCTTAACAGCATGTGAACTTACTTTGAAACAATTAAGAACTTCACCTAACAGGGACCCAGTTTCTAATTATGGTGAAAAGAATCAATACTGCTTATTATCATTGATATTGTGAAATCGGGTTACCTTTCTCTCCTGATGAACCATTTAAAACAAGAATGGGGAAACACGTGTTGAGAGACTTCTAAACCATGAAAATCATTAAGATCTACATTATAGTGAAAACTGTAATTTACTAATTTGATTTTGGTGTGAAGCCGGGCAGGACGTCCTCGCTGGTGCTCTCCCTGGAAGCCCAGCCCCTTTGGCGCTGGGCCATTCTTCAGGACATGTTCCTCTTCCCTTTCACCTGGCAGGCATCAAGAATACCATTGCAGACTCGATCAGCAGCGAGCTGCATGCCGGCCACGAATGGGTGCTTCACCAGGATAGAGTATCTCTTCTCTTCCACAAGTGGGTTCTGCCACAGATCGACCTATTCACAACGGCAACCAACTTCAAGAGCCAGAGGTTCGCCAGCACGTTCCCTCAGCTGAGGAGCCTGGGGGATGCCTTCTCATTCCTGTGGGAGGGGCTCTTCCTTTACGCTTTCCCTCCAATACCACTCCTTCTATGAGTGATCAACACACTCTGTGTCATTGCAGGATGACACTCCTTGTTCCAGTGTGGCCTCAGCACATCTGGTACCCGGACCTGCTCCGTCTCTCAGTGCCCCCGTCCATCCGGCTCCTCCACTTCCCGATCTTCTCCCCAGAGAAGACGGGGAGATACTGCACCATGACCTAGCGTTGTTCAGCCTCACGACCTGGCTCATGCCACCCTAGATTTTGGACATTATTCCTTGCCGCTTAAATGTAAGACAATCCTAGCCAAGGCTAGAGCTCCCTCTGTTGTCTTGCTATGGTCATAAATGGTAACGCTTCACAGTGTGATGCAGGACTCCAAAAATTACCCAGCTGTGTGTCACTGCTCTGCAGCTCCTTCCGTACCTGCTTTTCCTAGCCAAGGCTGGTCTGGTCCATGCCTCTATCAAGGTGCACCTGGCTGCCATTTCCGGTTACAACAGATCGCTTGGTAAGCCCTACATGTGTTCACACAGGCTTGTCAAGGAGTTCCTCAATGGCCTCTACAGGACTTTTCCACTGGTGAAGGCTCGTGCTCCAGGTTGGGGGCCTAACATGGTCTTGATGAATCTCATGTGGCCCCTATTTTAACCAATGCATCAGGCCCCACTGAAGTTTCTCTAATGGAAGGCGGGTTGGCCAGGTGGGTTGGGGAGATCCAGGCCCTCTCTTGCAAGCAGCTGTACTTGTCCTTCCACTCTACGAGGGTGGTTCTGCAGGCCCAACCCACCTTTATGCTGAAGGATCCTTCAGAATTCCACCTCAACAAGCCTTTCGTTCTACCAGTCTTCTTCCCGAATCCTTCTACGTCAGTGGAAAGGACATTGTATTCGCTGGATGTTGTTCATGCACTGGAGTTTTACATGGCACACAGGAAGGACTTTCGGAAGACTATCAGGACCATCCATTATTTCCACCCGGGTCTACTCCTCCTTTGAATGCCTGGTCTGCAGGCTCTCTCTCTCACCGGTCACCTCTCTCACTCTGGCCACCTTCTATCGGACACCGGACCAGTCCAACCTCTTCCATTTGGAATGGGCTGACCTGGCTTCTTCTCTCTTCTCCTCTCCCCAACTCCTCCTACTGGGGGATCCTAACATCCATCTTGACTCTTCTGACTCTTCAGAACCTTACCGAAACCTATGCGACTCCCTTTCTCTTTCCAGTCTACCCTCTGGTCCAACACGCACTGCTGGCCACACCTTGGATGCTCTCATAACCACAGACCTCCCACTCTCTATTCCTCTCAATACTTCACTCTCATGGACTGATCATTCCCTTCTCACTTGAAGCTCTCTTCTCCTTTGGCAATAGCACAGCACACCCTACACCACTTCCTGCCTTCAAGGTCATCTGACCCATGAAAAGAGTGTCAGTGGCTGCCTTTGCCTCCACCTACTCTCCTCCTACTCCTGCGGCTGTCTCCCACCCTGATAGTCCTCTCCAACTTTTATCGTTCCATCTCCAACACTCTTGACATTTTGCCCTGTGATGAGGGTCCAACTGAAGCCTGCCAAAAAGTGCAACTCTTGATACGACTCTGATCTGGCTGCCCTGAAACGCAAGTGCAGAGCAGCGGAACGGAAATGGGGATCTTCAGGTATGCCCTCTGACAAACTGGCCTGCCGCCTTCTTCAAAGGCAATATAAACTCTGCATCCGCTCCAAGAAAAGTGTCTACATTCAAGCCTGCATCTCTGCAGTGTCTAACAACATGGCCACACTCTTCAAAGTCTGCAAGGAACTGGTGAACCCTACCGCAGCCGCATCCTCCACTACACCTACCCAGGCCTTTGCTCGACCCTGGCTGAACACGTCACCAAAACACAGGACATCCTGTCCTCTCTATTCTGTGCCCCCCCTGTACCAACATCTCTTGGGTCCCCCTTGGCTATCCCCCGCATCCCCTCTTCTCTCCTCCCTCTCCCCTGTCACACCTAATGAGGTCTCTAGACAAGTCAGGTCTATGAAAGCTTCCGCCAAACAGATGGACTCCTGCCCCTCTAAAACCATCAAGGACAATATTGACACTCTCGTTTCAGCCTTGGCAGACCTCTGCAACCTCTCTTTCGCCACTTGAGTTTTCCCCTGTCCTCCCAAGCACTCTTGTGCACCCTCTTCTTAAAAAACCCTCCGCCGACCCGTCCATTCTGGCAAACTATCACCCGATCTCCATCACCCCTTTTCTGGGAAAACTCCTGGAGAAACTGGCTCACTCAGCTTACCCTCCATACTGAATCTGTTGGTTGTCTCTATGACCATCATTCTGGCTTTAGAGCATCCAGAGGCACGGAAACTGCTCTTCTGAACACCTGTGAAGACCTGCTCTCAAATCTTTACTCCAACTCTCCCTCTGTCCTCCTTCTCGACCTCTCTTCTGCTTTTGATACGGGTAACCACGACATCCTGATCACCCGTCTCCGTGATACCCTGGGCATCACAGATCAGGCCCTGGCGTGGCTTGCCTTCTTTCTCTCCGATCGGCCTTCCCAGGTGGACCTCAGACCCTTTCTCTCCTCTACCACTATTTCTACTTGTGGTGTCCCCCTGGGATCTAACCGTTCCCCCTGGTTCTTCAATATCTACATGGCCCGCTTTGCCCACAGGATCTTTACCTCTAACTTTCAGTGTTATGCGGATGATACGCAGCTCTCTTTCAGGCTACCCTCGGCCTCCTCCTCCTCCTCTCTCATCCCTGATTGTCTATCCACAATTTAGGCTTTGTGTGCTGCTAAATATCTATGCCTGAATGCCAGTAAGACTGAGATCGTCCTCATTGGGACCCCAGCTGCCCCTTTACCACTTTCTCACTGGCCTGCCCTTGGCCCTCCGCCCTCACCTACCAATGAGGCAAACATTCTTGATGTCATTGTTACGCTCACCTGGTCTCTGTGGGGATGTTGGGGCACGGTTGCAGCACTCCCGGGAAGTAGGACCCCCCCGATCTGCTTCCTCCCGCTGCAAATAGGCTGTGGGCTGCTGCGATGAATTGGAACCCTGCTCCTGCGTAGATATGAGAGGACGTAAGTTTACTGGCTTGCAAATGAATTCCCTCTCAAACCCTTCGACCCATAGCATGGTGAGCATGCATCGTCCCATTAAGGCACACCTGTAGATTATTAAGGGTGAACTCTCTGTTCTGCTACCTCTGGCAGGGGCGCATGTAGAATGAGGACCGAGTTCCTTCACTGGTTCTTTATACGTGGTGTCCAGTCCAGCTGCGACTATTCCACACCTTTCTGGTAAGTGTCTTTATGTTTTCTGTTTGTCTTGAAGTATTGGTATTGTCTTGTTCACAGCCTGTTGTCAGCTCTGTAACAATGACTATCTTTCTCCCCAAATAGGGGTGATTGCGGTCCAGCAGAGCAACAGAGCCCGAGGTGGCTCTAGATGAGGAACGGAGGATTCCGCAGCGGTCTGGCAGCAGGTAAATGTGCTTTTAAGAACAAGCAGGAAGAATTTTGCCAGCGCGATCTTAAACTGCAGGTTCGTATGTCTAACCTTGTCTTTTGTCCTTTTACAGGGTCCGCCTTCGTGGAAGAAGATGTCGTGCTGCGGAGCCCAGAGCCGAAGTCCTGCGTGTCGGAAGATGAAGGAGATGTTGTGCTGCAGTGCCGAGAGCTGGAGTTCTGCGTGCCGGAGATGAAGATGATGATGTGCCCAGAGCTGAAGTCCTGCGATCCAGAAGATGAAGAATGGACGCCAGGCTCCACAGTGATGAATGCAGGTGTGAGCTGACTCCAGGAGGTAAGTGTATGGACAGGAGACTGGATTTCCAAGGTAAGTGCTACTTAACCCAGGCGGCGCTGAGCGGTACGCTGCATGCGAATGCAGATTAATGGGAAGCGTGCGCCTTGGGGTTGGGCTGGCTTTTATAGCTGAGCTCTTAAGGCCACGCCCACTAGCTCAGTACTGCCTGACACACCCTGCCACTCCTTGAAGTTGCACGTGCAGATGAAGATAGAAGGCCACACCTGGACTGATTGCACACAAGTGGAAAGTTCTTGAAAGCACTAATACCCGTAATAAAAGTCTTGCTTATGTTTCTCCATGAGCCTGGCACCAAAGGCGCCAGGACAGAGTCCAACAGGGTCCCCAATGTATAAACGTCCCACAGGGACATGCGTGAACCATGGTGCCCCTTGCTCCCTCCACCTGATGGTGCAGCTCCTGTGATCCTGGGCAAGTGGCCATGCCAGCACTCCCCCCTCAAGGCCTCTCAAGGGTGGTCCTCCTCCTGGTCCTGGTTTGGTGGGGTTGTTGCGATGGAACTGCCTAACCGATTTGGGGGACATGGGCATGTTCGTTGGGTTCCCAGGTTCGGTCTTGAGGCCCATATCCTTTCCAGTCTATGAGGTAGAATAATTTGGATCGGACTACCTTTAGAGTCTAGGAAAGTTTTGACTTTGTACTCCGGCACCCCCTCAATTATCTCAGGATCTGGTGGAATGCTGATACGTGTACCTGGTTCCATTGTTTTTAGAAGTGAAACACCGGATGAATCTGCATGTTGGATGGCAATTCCAATTTCATGGCGGCAGGATTGATTATGACCTTGATTGTGTAGGGCCCCCCAAGTATCTGGGGCGGAAAGCTCTTGGTCCCTTCAGAGGAATGTTCTTTGATGCCAACCAGACTTTGTCTCCGATTTGGTAACTGGCAGCTTCTCTTCGATGTTGATCTACAAACCTTTTCTGTCTCTCCTTGGCTCTGGTCAGATGCTTGGTTGCTTCTTGAAAAACTTAGCTGATGGTTTTGTGCCGGTTTGCTATTGCTGGCATTTCTAATGTGTCGAGTGGATCAAAACCAGATGTCCGTGGATGCCTTCCGTACACAGTATAAAACAAACTTTGCCCTGTACTGGTGTGAATGGAATTGTTGTATGCGTACTCCGCCAACCAAAGAATGTCTTTCCAGGAGTCTTTGGATTGTTGTAACATGCATTTTAAATACTGCTCTAGGGTCTGGTTGGTTTGTTAGGTCTGACCATCGGTTTGGGGGTGGTGACTTGTGGATAGCCGAAGGTCGGTTTTTGGCAATTTTACAACACCTTCTCCAGAATGCTGAAACGAATTGGGTTCCACAATCCAATATCAATACCGATGGGAACCCATGCAGTCGCACAATTTGTTCTAGAAACACTGTTGCGAGAGCAGAATCGGTGGGGAGCCCTTTCAAAGGAATGAAGTTGGCCCTCTTTGGAGAACAAATCCACAATAACCAAAATGGTGGTGTAACCCTTGCAGGAAGGGAGATCTGTGATAAAATCCATGGACAGAGTGTGCCAAGGTGCTGGCGGTACCATCAATAGAGGTAGTAAACCGGCAGGGTTTTGCTTTTGAGAATTGTGTTGAGCGCAGACACCACAGGTCGCAATGAAGTGGATAATTTCCTTCCTCCAAGTGGGCCACCAATAGTGTTTCTTTGAGTTTTTTTCTATTCCTGGATGTCCTTCCACCAAGGAATCATGATAGTTGGCGATGATCTGGTTTTGTTGTTTCTTATCCGAAATGTGCAGTCACCCTTGGAAGTAGGGTAGATCGTCTTTAATGGTGTATCGGTCTCTATTTCGAAGCCATTCCTGTTGGGCAGATTGATTCATCTGGCAAGTTGGAATGTAGATCGTCCAGACAGGTTGCCGCGACAATCATATTGTGGATCTGCTCTTCAGGAATGATAGCCACAGGATCCGGTGTAGTGAAAGCTTCCTTTTCCTCACTCATGTGGGAGAGGGCATCCGCTTTCCCATTACGAACTCCGAGTCTATAGGTAATGACAAAGTCGTATTCTGCAAAGAAGAGGGCCCACCGAAGTTGGAGCGAAGACTGCGCTTTAGCGGACTTTAAGTATTGTAGGTTGCGGTGATCCTTGATGACAGTGACTGTTTGTCTGGCTCCGAGAAGATAATGTCTCCATGCTTAAAACCCTGCCTTGATTGCGAGCAATTCTTTGTCAGTGATTGCATAGTTCAATTCGGGAGGAGAAAACCTACGGGACCAGAATGCCACTGGGTGTAATTGTCCGGTTACCGGGTTCCCTTGTGACAATACAGCTCCCATTGCTATGTTAGGGCATCAGTTTCAACCACATATGCCAAATCTGGTTGCGGGTGTCGTAGAACGGGTGCTGTGGTAAACGCTCGTTTTAGTTTCTGCAAGGCTTCCTCAGCCTCTGGAGACCAGCAAAATTGTTTGTTTTTTCGCAGCAGAGAGGTAATAGGATGGACGATGTGAGAGAAACCGGGTATGAACCGACGATAGAAGTTGGCGAATCCGAGCACACTTTGTACTCCTTTTGTAGATGTTGGTGAGGGCCATTGAAGGATAGCGTCCAATTTGTGTGTATCCATGCAAACGCCTCGTGGTGTGAGAAGAAAGCCAAGAAATTCGACCTCTGTTACATGGAAAAAACACTTCACCAACTTGGCAAATAGTCGATGTTGCCGAAGCTTTTCTAGCACTGCCCGAACATGACCAATATGCTCTTCTTTGGAAGTTGAATAAATGAGAATGTCATCAATATAGAGAAGTGCGCAAATGTCCAGTAATTCATGGAGCACGTCGTTCATAAAGAACTGAAATGCCGCAGGGGCATTACATAACCCAAAGGGCATCACCTGTAATTCGCAGAGACCATATTTAGTATGGAACACCGTCTTCCCCTCGTCTCCTTCTTTGACCCTTACAAGGTGGTAGACCCCTCGTAAGTCCAGTTTTGTGTAGATCTGAGCATTTTTTACCTGAGCCAAGAGTTCTGGGATAAGTGGTAACGGGTATCTATTCTTCACCGTGATCTGGTTTAGTGCTCTATAATCAATGCATGTTCTTATGTCGCTTCCACCTTTTTAGGCACGAAAAAGAGCGCTGAGGAGGGAGGGGATTTAGATGGACGGATGAAGCCATTGGCTAGGTACTGGTCTAGGTAAGATTTTAGGTGTTGGTTTTCCTGCTCAGTTAGAGCATAAATCTGACTGCAGGGTATCTGGGCTACGGGTACGAGATCAATTTGGCAGTCGTAGGACCTGTGCAGAGAAAGGACGTTTGCTTGTTCCTTTTGAAAGACATCCTGGTATTCTAGGTATTCGAGTGGCAGGGAACCAGTGAGACCCAGTACGGTTCCTTTCTTAGTCTTCGGGTTGGTGGGCCTTTGAGCGTAACGGGTGTCAAAACAGTCTTGGGGAAAGCAAAAGAAAACTCCAAAAACCTTTTTGGCATGCGCTCCAATGTGGGTTTATTGGTTATTACGATAGACAGTTACAGTTATCCTCTATTGGTTATTACAATAGACAGTTATCTCTACACGGGTTTCACCACTTTTAGATGCAGTGGCTCATCAGGAGGTGTGCAAATTTCGATGTCTGATTTTACTCAGATTTAATGTGATCCTTACTTTCAGCTATTTGGATTTGAAGATTTAGCAGGTCGATTTCCTGTGAATTTTATGTGGATCAATGTTCCCAAGTGTTTACTTCATACTTTTTCATGGGGCAGTCTCTAGTGGTCTGTAGCTCCTTGATTCCGATGGATACACGTTTGGATTCAGAGCTGCTCCATCATAGTCTTCATGTTGGTGGGCCTTTGAGCGTAACGGGTGTCAAAACAGTCTTGGGGAAAGGTCAGAACTCATTTCCGCCAGTCAATCTTAGGGTTATGGGTCTCCAACCAAGGCATTCCTAATATAATCTGTAACTGAGGAGCAACAATGAGATCGAAGGTAATGTCCTCTTGGTGGCCGTCCTGGCACAAGAGCTTGACTTTTTCGGTATAATGTGTTACTGGGCCAGATGAAAGTTGAGATCCATCTACCGCTGTGACATTTTCCGATTTCAGCTTTTGCCAGAGAGGAAGGCCTATTCGGATAGCTAGATCTTGGTCAATGTAGTTTCCCACAGCTCTGCTGTCAATGTATGCTTCCAAAGCATGTATTTTTGACAGTTGTTTGTGGTCTACCAAGAGCAACGTAATGACTAGATGTGAGGTCTGTACAGGTTCCTTTTCACTGCTCGAGAAGTGGTCCCCTACACTTGCCAGGCATTGGAGTTTTCTGAGTGTTGTTCTCCTTATTCGTCTTTGTCGGTTGCTCCGACTATTTTCCTGGGTGGTTTCACCGGGCATTCTCGAAGAAAATGGCCTGCTTTTCTACAATACAAGCAGAGTTGTTGTTGTTTCCTTTTGTCTCATTCTGCCTTGGTGAGAGGACTCCATAGTCCTCCAAGTTGCATGGGTTCGGCCTGTTCATGTGACTTGGGTGGATTATCATGAGGCCACACATAGACCGAACGCCAGCCTGCCCTAGTTTGATCCATCTTTCGATCCTGCAGCCTGTGATCGAGTTGTACAGTTAGGTTGATGTATTCAGCACAGCCCTCTGGGGGATTTACCACTTACTCTAAAACGTCTCCACGCAATCCACAGTCAAAGAGCATAAGACGATTGAAGGATGCGATGTAGGTTAACAAATCCTGATTTCCCTGTCTGAGTGACAGTAATTCGTTGTCCAAGGCCTGTCCTTGAGTGTGTTGTGCAAACAATTTCTCCATTTCTTGCTGAAAATCCCTCAGGTCTCGAAGCAAAGGATCATCTTTTCTCTGAAATAATCTAAACTCTTTGGCTCTAATACAGCCATGGCCAATTTTAGAGTGCAGCCAAAATAGGACTTTATTTCTCAGAGCCTCCTTGGTTTCAACCCTCTTTGGCCTGTTACATCAGTAATAACAAAGTTTCTGCGGTCCATGTTAAGTTCACTTTGACTAACATCACTAATCACAGGCATGCCAGACTTAATGCGGATATCAACACCAGGAGGGGAGGAAGTCTGGATATATGTGAAATTAACCAGATTCACAGGCTTTTGTAAAGATGAAGTATCACACACTGAACAATCAGCAGATATGACTCCAGAAATGGCACCAACATCAGGACAAGTGAGATCCGGCCGAAGAACATTGATTTAATTAGCAAAGGATGACAAGCCAATATTTTCCACCAAACCAGTTTGACAGGCTGCATCAGACAACAAACCAAGATTTTCTATCAGACTAGCGTGACGGGCTGCATCAGACCCAGAGGGATGCACCTGGCATTCCACTAGGTCATTCTGATGCCCTTTATCAACCGTTTCCGGAGCAGAGTGTACCAGAATCTCATCAACAGATTCAACCCATGCAAGATAATCCTTTCCTTAATAGACTACTAGCTTACAGATCTAATCAAATCATATGTGCCCTCCTTATTTCTAGCATTGGATTGGGAAATGGCCTCAGCAACAACACAATCTGAAATCTTCAATGGGGACTGTAAATCATTACACACAGCTGTAGAAATATGAAGAGGAGATCCATATTGCTTAGTATTCTCTAGTGCTTCAAATGGACCCACAGAATCAGTATGACCATCAACTTCTTCCTTCTCCACTGGCAGGCTTCAGCTTGTGACATCACAGATGTCACTAATATCTTCACAAGCGAGAGTAAGATCTTTTTTGTGTTCTTTATTGAGTAATGTGGCTATTAAACAAGCCTTAAACACATTATAAATACAACATTCATATCCATTACATATTTGATCACATATTTCATTTAAAAAAAAGTTAGAATTTAACAATTCATAATTAAAAACTGGCATAAAACCATTAATACTTTCAGTCTTTCATACACATTCTACTTATTTTAAAAATTCTTCCCATACATAAAAAGCAGCGGACAATATTATCCCGAGTCTGCTCTAAACAGAGTATTCCAAAATTGATCAGAGTTAATAAGACAAACCTTTGTGCAATAATTTCGATATCCTTTTTTCATTGAAGGGTTTCATTTTAAGACAGCCCGTTAAGACCTGCCTAGTTTTTGTTGCACCTCCACATAATCGACATATACATTCCTTGCGAGAAAGGCCTTGCCAGATACCCATATACTCGTTTGTCTGTATTAAGTTTATATGCAATCTTATTATAAATCGTATCACAGCTATAGAGCTGAGCTTTGTTAAATATGAAAAGGGGGTGTCTTCTACAAAGCTTTGTTTAGAGTATTCAGCATATCTCGTTAACTTTGACAACCTTTCGATGTTTTGAATCCTGTCTGATATCTTCGCTTTCTTTTTCAATATCGCATCAATATTTGGACATTCAAGGGCTTCTTCCATCGTAATTTCTAAGTATTCTAGATAGTCTATTGTGAATACTGGAAGTTCTGCCAGGTATGAAGTATTATATGTAGACCTTCCTCTGAGGTCCAATATTTAGTTCATTTGTCTTTAATTTACTAGCTGATATTTTCAGACAGAGTATCGCTCTTTGGACAGCCCAATTTGTGCTTAGAGATGTAACTTCATATTCTAGCCTAGGTGCCTCTACTGGAGTTGACTTAGGCAAATGCATTATGCGTCTCAGAATCTTCCCTTCTGTTTGTTTAAGCCACTTCATTCAGGCAGAAGGCAACCCATACAATAAACCGGGCATGATACTCACCCTATATAACTCCAGTAAGGCACTTATATTAGAGCCTCCATGCTTGGCTATATATTGTTTGGCTACACACCATTTCCTCCATATAATGGGGATGCACATCTCTGCATAATAATTTAGGCTAGAGTTTTTCTTGATCTAAAAGCCTAAATAGCAATATTGCTCAACCCCCTCAATAGTTTTCCCATCAAGTTTCCAGAAAAATGTATGTTTGCTTGAATTAGAGCCTCTCAAAATCATCATTTTGGTTTTATTTTTGTTAGTCGTCATATAGTTGTTCTTCACATATAGTGATAAAGCCTCAATCGATCTCTGTAGTCCGACTGGTGTTAAGTCAAACCGCACAGTGTCGTCTGCATAGCCAAGCCAACCCATGGAGACATTGTTCATATTCGAGAGGAAATTGCGGGTGGTACTTAAGGCTTCAGGAAGATCTGCAACATATAGGTTATACAGAATAGGGGCTAGCCCACATCCCTGTTTCAAGCCCACGTTGGTATCGCAGAGACATTCTATTTATCCATTCCAATTTAAACAAATAGAGACTGATGTATTGGTATAGAGACGCTTAATGTAATATAACTGACAGGGTTTTATACCCCACTTAGTTTTCCACACAACAAGGGGCGTGAAACACTATCGAAAGCTTGACTAAAATCTATTTAGCAACAGTATGATATGATAGGTCATTTATAACGTGCTTATTACCCAGAGGTTTCTAAGCAAGGACACGGGGATCTAACCTGTGTTGCTCCGTGTCGTCTTGCTTCCAAGGCGTGCACGCTGCCACTGACCTTATCCTACCGAGACAAGGAGAGGTTTTTACCTGCACAAGTCAATCTGCCATAAGACATTTCATTGCCAACATATTGCTCATTGTGTAATAGTTCTTCCGAAATCCTGTTTGTAACAGTTTAAGAAGACCTTTCGTACAAGCCCATTGCGTTATTTCTTTATGCAATATGGCAGTAAATATCTTCTGGCTAGAATCCTGCATTGCAAGTAACTGATAATTGGCTGGATTCAGTTTAGACCCTTTGTTGTGTACAGGCATAATTATAGATTCCTGCCAAGTCTTAGGCATGCTTCCTGTAGCTTCCATTTTTCTATAAGCTTTGAAAAGAATTCCTGACCAGAGCTTGGGATCTCCCTTACATAGGGTGTTAGGTACACCATCGGGGCCCGGGGAAATTGTAGATTTGAGTTTTATTATGATAATCCTGATATCCTCTTCATCATAATTCAGATATATGTTGCTACAGGTGTCCAGTCAAAGGATCGAAAACAAAGGATCGAATGCCCTTTTGTTCGAAACCAAAAGGACCGGAAAAAAAAATTTGAATGCTTTTATATTTATTTATTTATTTATATATTTTTTAGTTTAGTATGCATAAAAAAGATTTTAAAAAAAGGAAAACAGGGGGTCGGGCGGGGGGGGGGGGGGACCCCCCAGAAAAAAAGCAACAAAAAAGCATCAAAACTTTTTTTTCCGGCACTTTTGGTGTCGAAAAAAAGGCATTCAATTGTTTTAGATCCTTTCACCTGCAACCGTTGCTACATTGAGTCTTCCATGTAGCATCCCGTGATGCTAGATTTTCATCGTAGTACATTTCCTGAATATAGCTGCTCCACTCAATAACACCAATCGGATTTAACTCTATAGATTTAGCAGCGCCTCTGCTCTCATTATAGTGTTCCCAAAGGTATTTCTTATTTTGAGCCTTAAGTAGACTCAAAAATAAGCATTTAACTTTTTTGGTGAATGCTTATGCTGTCCTGGCCAATTGTTATATCCAGTATTCATTTTCGTCAATTTTGCCTTCTTTTGAAAGTCTATCAAGGAAGCATCTCCTTGCACGCTAGCTCTCGCTCTTCTATAGGCAACCTTTTCCTTGTGGATACATATATCAAAGGGACATTTTTTATGAGAATTTATATTGCTCCCTAAGGGTTTGATTTGTCTTGTCCCTGTATGGGCTTTAATTCCCTGCAGTATTTTATCTAATTTCCATTCCTCTTCCTCCCCGCCCCCCATCAATGACACTTTTCCATTATCCATTGACAGACGGCTGTCATCTTTAATTTTCGCCACTGTCCATCTCATTCGATTGCCTTGAGAATGTATTTTAGAGATCCCTTGAAGAGAGCTACTTTTGACTAGCGAGGAGATCCCTATCTGCCAAGATAAGGCTTTATAGTCACTTACATCATTTCTTTTCAAATCGATGGTATCCATATTAACAGTGACGTAGTCTGGGAGTGAACTACACCATGTGACCAGGTTCCCGGTTCTATAGCCTCATCTGTTGTTTCATAAGCTAAGCATTCTAGATCAAATGCTTTCATAAACTGTAACCATTTACAAGTTTTAGGTTTCCATTTAGTAGCTTCTAGATCTCCAACATTCAGGTCCCCCGCAATCATTAGCTCTCCATCAGGTTTATATTCTTCCCATTGGATTAACGAGTCACTTATTACTTTCAATATTACGTCCGTAAAGTGACCAGTAGGTGGATCATACACATTAATTACCAGAATTTCCCTTAATGGGAGAGCTGTAATCTGCATTAGCGCTGAGAGTACATATTGGGAGCTGTACCGGCATACATTGGTCTTAATTTACATATTTGTTCACACTCCAATAGCTAGACCCCCACTTTCTCTACCCATATTAGAGGGAATCGCTTGGTTATGTAGCATAATAAAACCATTTATAAAAAAAAGGCCTCTGAGCCCAAGTTTCTTGCAGGAAAAAAAGATTGGTACCCATTATAAAGGCAAAACCCTCCATTTTCCTCAAAAAGGAATTGTATCCCGAGTGTTCCATGATAAACATTCTATTGTTTTCTTTACTTTGCTTTGTCAATTGGCCCTATATTACACTGGCGTAGGCTTCCAATAGTACACATTCTGTTCTTCACTTTAAGGAAAACCTGAGGTCATTAGTGCTGATTTCTTTTATTTGTTTTTTTTATCGTACTTGTCTAGTCTCTGGCAATATGTCTGTACTTCTTTGTTTTTTGCTTTCTTACAGACCGTAAGTGATCAACCCATTGATTCCAAAGCATTGATGTTTCCTTTTATCACAGCCACCATTGTTGGTGAGGAAAATTCGACCAGTGCCCAGTTGGATTCACTGCCCAGTCTGGGAAGTTCTATTTTAGTGATATTGCACGATGAAATCACCTTTACCGGATTACTTTTGGCAAATAGTTCTGACAGGCATGATGGATTCAAAAAAGGGCTATATTTAGAGTGCTTCTTCTCCTGGATCAGTATCCACCTACTCAGAGCTAATATGTCTTCTTCCTCTACACTTGCATTTTTTAATGTGGCTGGCTTTGCTTTTGTAGTTATTATATCATTCTGTTGTGGGATCAAATCACTAATTTCCGGAATCACTGTTGCCTTAGATAGAGCAATTTTATTGATTTATTACCGGCAGTTGTCTATTGAAGACTTTCAGTGTCATCTGGATTTTCTTTCGGGATATTTCTGCAGGTCTTGTTCCCAGTTTTTCTGTGGGGCAATTTAATCGAGCACATCTCCTAATGCCAACTGGGAGAGCATTTTTAATTAAGTAACTTTTATTAGTCTTTTCTTTCGATTTCATTTCTTTTGACATTTCACCTTCATTCCTTTTTTTCTCTGCTTCCTTCTGAGGTATCTTTTGCGGGGCCAGAGGCTCCTTGGAGCTTATTTGAGTCTCCTTAGATGAGACAAAGACTTCCTCGTATTCCCAATTTGATAAGTCCATTGATGTCGCCATTCTTGCAAAATTACTGGAGGACGGCTGCTGTGAATCAACAATCCAGCATTCAGCTGGTTTACAGGCTCTCACCATAGCCTCACGGTCTTCTTGTGCTAGGAATGGCTTCATAGCTCCTCTTGGGTCATATGATACTTTGTCTTGCCCGTAACTAGGAAAATTAAGCTTCAGCACCAACTCCATCAATACAGCAACCATGTCTTTGAGATCAGTTTGGTTCACATATAATTTTTCCAGTGTGGTTTCCAACAGAACCATTTTTTTCATCATAAGTCCTATTCTTGTCCTGACGATTCTCACTTGGGATTAAATAGATGTATGCTGCGTTGCATGATTGTAATCTCTAGAGTCATCGATATCGGATTCAGAGCTAGTTGTACTGCCCAAAGATGAAACCGCGCACTCAAATCCAGAGTGTTAGATGAGTTATAGGCTGAGACATTATCATTTTTTCCTTTCCCCATATCTTATTTCCACCATCCATTGGGGGCATGTTGAAGGCCAATTACCATTTTCAATAATTAATTTTTATTGTCAATTGTTGGTAATGCCAATGATATATCATTGTTTGTGAGTAAATTGGTTACAGCATAATTACTCTGAGGTGACTGTCTCAATGGCGGGGGAATCCATTAAATTTGATGTCCTAGCTACTTGCTGGCTTGTAGCACAGGTTTCCCGACTACCTGTGGGCATATTGTCTGTCATGTTTCCCTTCTCCTTGGGATTAGTATGAGCATTGATCAGTTATTTCTTTGCATTTGTAGTCGAGCTACACAGGTCAGCAAGCTGGGAAGCACTGCGCGTCATCTTTCCAAAGATTTCAATTAAGCTTTAATTCCACCTAAAGGTGGCGCTCTAGGCTCATCGGGTACTTTTTTTCCCCTGCAGTCACCCAGATAAAATGTGATAGCTTGTTACATCTAGAAGGGGGTATGGCTTACACCTTACAGGACTAAAAGGTAAAGAAAAGACGGGCCTGAAGGGGAGTGTCGCTCTTACCCTTCATTCCTGGGATACAAGCATAGCCTGCCACTTTCACCTGGAAAAGATCAACGACTCTGCTACGCTACGCATGAGCTTTTAACATTTAGCTCATCTGTCAGTTTCACTGCAGAAAGACTGCAGCACAGCAAATTCAGCCTCAATCACAGTGCCACCAAAGACTAATGACTCTCCCGTCCATTTCGCAGGCGTCTCCTTCGGACACCCGTGGCCATAATTTTCAATACACAATTACTGCATGGGGTTACATGAACTGGAGAAGACCTAACCTAGTCAACCCTTGATTGAGGAGGGGTTTCAGGAAATAAAATAGACAGCACTTAGGTCCATCTGCTCTAACAGAGAACTCTGATTCCATAGCCATGGACTTTACAACAGACCGAGAAAAATGTCCTGTTAAAGGCTCTGTTAATCAGGCCTTTATACCACGTGCTCTTGTACTGAGCATAATGGGTTACATCGATGTCTTATTAAGAAAACATCAGAAAAATGTTTTTAAAGGTTTTTGGAAATATTTAACAAAAATTGAAGTATTAACGATTTTGTGGTGATTAATACACCCACACACAGACATTGGTTTCTCACATTGTTTTGAAAGACCTCTTGAAACAGGCAGTCAGTGCCAATCGAAAATATATGAATATATATACATTGCATGTGAATTATCTTGTTAGGCCAGCTCTGTGTTATATGTTCTTGGCCTAACAATAAGGACATCCCTCCCAATAATCGCAGGATGAGGTGGGTGCTGTTTTGTCCTCATCTATGTTAATGACCCTGTTTAATGAGAGCTAAGTCCCGTTTCTATTGTTGTTGTTTTGTTGTGGGTTGTGCCCCACAGTAGGCAGGAAGAGGTGGGGCCACCGCCTCAGGCGCCAGTTATGTGCCGATCATTAAAGATGTAAGAAGCCCACTACCCGGCTCCCGCGTATTATTCATGCTCGTCTCATTGTTCAGCTTCATTGTTTATATATTGCACCCGACTCCAGTCGGGACACATCAATGGCGACGAGGACCTGCAACTGAGTTGACACGCTCAGCCGAACCCGCTCGACCGAGATACAGCGAGGTCCGAGAGCCGCACTCGCAGTCAAGCCGCTGCTTCGTTGGGGCCTCATAAATTTTGACCCCGCGCGTTCAGGCGGCTGCGTTTATGTGTTGGGAGGAAAAGCACGTCCGCACGCCTGAGCATTTACTGCATGGTGAATTTCAAGGATTTCACCACCACGGAGGAAAACGCTGATCATTAATCGAATGTTATTAACAAAGTCACGTGGGCCACACGATCCTCCAGCCTCATAACAGCTTCTCAGGCCGCACTGCCTTGCAAGGTGAGGTTTGTCCAGACAACATCAAGAGACAACAACTCACACGTGGCCACAATCATGTCAGAAGGTGCCTCAGACAGCGGCATTCAAAGCCCCCAGGCCACTTCCACCCCCAGGCCTGCCAGCAACATGGAGGAAGGAAACACTGAGTCCCTTCAATTGCAAGCGATGCCGCATTTTGCCATGTCGGACACAAACAGCCTGGCACCCAGATGGGCCAGATGGTTAAAAGAACTGCACATCTACATTGACGCCTCCGGAGTAAGGGAAGAACGCCGTCTAAGAGGCATTTTGCTACAATCTCTGGGCCCCACGGTACGTGACATCGTATTTGAGATGCCAGATTCTAGCACTGACTCATTCCAAGGTATCATTGACTCATTGAACACATACTTTGCACCTCTAAGAAACGTCGATTACGAGAGACATGTATTTCACACAACCACACAGGACAAAACCGAAAGCATGCACCATTTTGTTATGAGATTGAGAAAAAGAGCCAAATATTGCGACTTTGACAGATATTCCACGGACGAAGCCATTAAATCACAAGCCATTGCAGCGTATGGACTCCCCGAATTTCGCAAAAAACTACTGCAGAAGATCAGAACATTAGAGGAGATTCTACAAATAGCGAGAGCCGACGCCGCATTAATTCTGCAAACTGAGTCGCTGGGAAACATCACCATCACACAAACAGCCACTGCAGCGCAACTATGTCCTATTCGCACTCCCGCTAACTCATCGGAACAAAGAAAATGCTACAGATGCGGTTTTCGATTTCCTCATGTAGGACTGTGTCCTGCAATAGGGCATCAATGCGACAAATGTGGGGGTGAAAACCACTTTGTCGGTATGCAAAAACATAAAATCCTATCAGAGTGCTGAGGCCAACAAAGAATCCTGGAAACAAGATGGCCGAAGACCAAGTTGGGAAAGCCCGCGCAAACACGCAAGTCACTCCACCGCGCCCAACAGGCGGCGCTCACCCAGCTCAAGGGAGCACGTGCCATCATCTCGGTGGCGAGAAGAAAGAAGAGACACATCCAGCCATTGCAGAAGCAGACATCACTCTCAGCACCGCCAGCCAAGACAAATAATCAGGTACCTGAAAGAATCTCCGCAAGATAGAAGTACCGCCAGGTCGTCATCCTCCAGTGGGGAGAGGAAACATGCATATGTACATGCTATAGGAAATAACACGGCTGCCGAATATAGCCCAACACTGCTCCTGCAACTTAATGGACAACATTTAGAATTCTTTATTGATACAGGGGCCACTGTAAATGTCATAAGTGACATAGGATACAAAGAACTTGAGGTGAAGAAAGAGCTACGGAAAGCTGACTCACTGATATATCCATATGGCTCCAACAAACCACTAGACTGCAGAGGCATGTTCACCACAAAGTGTCAGTACAAAGAACAAAGCCAAAAGGTACAAATTTATGTGATCAAGGGAGAAGTCCCAGGTGGAAGCATAGTAAGTTTCCGAACAGCCATACAAATGGGGCTAATCAGCATCATGTACCAAATCATGTCCGCCTACATTTCCAGCGCAAAATACACGATACAAAAGATGTTCCCATCTCTCTTCAAACGCCTGGGCCGTCTAAAAGATAGACAAATCAAGCTACACATCAACCCTCATGTACCACCGATTGCTCAACATTATCGGGGCATCCCGCTAAACATACAGCGACAGGTTGACGATGAAATAGAGTCATTACTATAACAGGACATTATAGAGCCAGCATCTGGTCCCACACCGTGGGTCTCGCCGATAGTAACGGTACCAAAAAGAGACAGAACGTCAAAATGCGTATCTGTGTGGACATGCGCGCTCCGAATGTGGCCATTGACAGGGAACGGCACCTAGCCCTACGTATAACCGATATGATGCATCTACTACATGGGGCAACCGTGTTCTCAAAGCTTGACCTAAACAAAGGCTACCACCAACTTGAACTTCATCCCTCATCGAGATATATCACAACTTTCTCAACACACCTAGGACTATTCAGGTATAAGAGATTAAGCTTTAGAGTATCCTCGGCAGCTGAAATCTTTCAGAACAAGATTCATCAAATAATTAAACACATTCCCCAATGTCTAAATTATAGCGACAATATTCTCATTTTCGGCGCATGACAAGAAAGTCACAATGACACTTTGAGAAGAGTCTGCATGGCACTAGAAAATGGCCATCTCGCACTCAATCCTGAAAAATGCAAAATCAGCAAAACAACATGGAAATTCTTTGGACATATATTTTCGAACAAAGGCATGCACCCAGATCCTGATAAGGTGCAAGCACTGGTGGACGCCCCTACTTCCACATCTCCCTCAGCCATATGTTTGTTCCTAGGGATAGCCAGCTACTGCACCCGATACATCCAGGATTTTGCATCAGTGAGCACACCATTAAGGCTCCTCACAGGAAAAGATTGAGACTACCACTGGACCCCAGAGTGAGAAGAAGCATTCAAAGAAATCAAGCGTTGCATCGCGTCAGCCTCGTGCATGGCATACTACGATCCTGCATATGACACTGAACTGACCGTAGACGCTAGCCCGGTCGGTCTTGGAGCCATCCTGGCCCAGTCCCGACCCGGAGCCTCACCAACTTCACCGAAGTGCATAGTAGCCTACGCAAGCCGAAGCCTGTCACCCGCCGAGTACGCCTATTCTCAACCTGAAAATGAAAGTCTGGCAGTCGTGTGGGCGTGTGAGCACTACCATCTCTTTCTATATGGACGCCCTTTCACCGTCGTCACAGACCACTAGGCACTCGCCACAATCTACGGCAAACCCACGGCTAAAATGCCACCTCGCATAGCCCGTTGGGGATTACGACTACAGGAATACTCGTTTACAATCGTTCACAGACCAGGTAAAGACAACAATCCAGCCGTCTTTCTGTCCAGATACACTCTGCCTGCTCAAGAGGAGCGTCAGTCCGTGAAAGCAAATCAATACGTCAATTACATTGTTGACAACGCACTCCCGAAACACATTTCCACAGCTCAACTAGTGGAAGCCACCAGAGAAGACAGACTCCTACAAATCGTGAAGGAGTGCATACAATCAGGCCGATGGAACGTAAAAGAGCGGGACAAGGTGGGCCTATCCGCCCAGGAGGAATCACAATTGCGCACATTCAAACTCCTACACCACACCCTGTCCCAGTCCCCGGAGGGACTGATTCTCAAAGAAAACAGACCAGTGATCCCATCCAACTTGCAAAACCAAGTTCTAGACATAGCACACGCGGGGCACCACGGAGTAGTATCTACGAAAAGACAGCTCCGAACAAAAGTCTGGTTTCCAAAAATGGACGAGAAGGTGGAAATCCTTCTGAGCAAGTGCATTGTGTGTCAAGCGGTGGCTCTGAGAACATGCCCCTACAGGTATGGGATAAGGTGGCCGTCGACATGTTTGGACCCCTAGCAAACAGAAAATATGTGCTAGTCATTGTGGACGAAATGTCACGCTTCCCAGAATTACACCTTGTACACTCCACCAGCGCCCAGGCCATCATCCCTGCCCTGGATAAGACATTCGCGGACTATGGAATCCCCACGACCGTAAAATCAGACAATGGGCCGCCTTTCAGTGGCCATGATTTTGCTATGTTCGCAGAACATCTGGGATTCCAGCAAAGAAAGATAACCCCCTTATATCCACAAGCCAATGGAATGCCTGAGAAATTCATGAGCAATCTCAAGAGGACTTTACAGGTCTGTTCCATCACCAACGGATCATTTATGCAAGCAATTTGCACACTGCTAAGAGAATATCGGAACACTCCACACAGTGCTACCGGTGAATGTCCGTCCACCCTAATGTTTGGCCGCATCATACGGACAAGACTTCCGCATAACCCTCACGTCCACCCACCCACCACCATTGTCGAAGATGCACGAGCAAGTGACAAGGTGAGCAAGGATAAAATGAAAACCTATTTCGACCAAAGAAAGTAAGCCAAACCATGCCTGATTCAAGTAGGTGACGTGGTACTAGTATGACAGGACCAAAACACCAAGGGCACCCCTGCATTCAGACCCGAACCCCTGACAGTGACCCACACCAACGGGTCCATGATAATGGCGGCAAGCCCTCATAGAACTGCGACGTGTGACTCATTCTTCAAAGTCTTCGCAGGAAACTCTGGTTTTAAAAACACAACCACCACAGTCACGGATGAACTCTCTGATCCAGAATCTGAATACAGAGTGGAACATCAGGATGCTGATGACAGCGACCCCACTATGGCCAGAGCAATGACACCGAGGCGAAGCCCCTCAAAATGGACTGTACGCAGACCAACCAGGTGGATAGAAGAAATGAACTGAAGTTCTCTTTTAAGTGAGGGGGAGATGTTGTGTCCTCATCTATGTTAATGACCCTGTTTAATGGGAGCTAAGTCCCGTTTCTATTGTTGTTGTTTTGTTGTGGGTTGTGCCCCACAGTAGGCAGGAAGAGGCGGGGCCACCGCCTCAGGCGCCAGTTATGCGCCAATCATTAAAGATGTAAGAAGCCCGCTACCCGGCTCCCGCGTATTATTCATGCTCGTCTCATTGTTCAGCTTCATTGTTTATATATTGCACCCGACTCCAGTCGGGACACATCAGGTGCCTCTTTCAGACTGGCATTGGATTCGTTTTAAGGCGGAAGCAGACAGGGAAATGCAGTACTTGACGTTTCCCTGCAGAGCTCCCCGACATGGGGAGGAAGGTAGACTTGGGTGGTATCTGGTGACTCTTGAGAGGTGAACGGAACTCTTGGGATACTGTTGCCATTAAGAACGATAGGGGCCATTGGTATCTGAACTGGAACTTATCTTGGGGTGTTTCACATATTTTATGAATACTTATATAGTGAAAGGGATGAGAAGGACAATGCAGCACTTTGTGCGCAGATACCTGAAAACAATTCTGTACGAATGCGCAAATACGTTGTGCAAACTACACAAAATGTGTCACTGTGTAAAAAATGCAATGGGATATCAAGCCTTTACTCACTTGATAAGCACCTGACCCATCATGAACAATTAATATTTTATTTGTGATATCAAGTCGTGTGTAAACAGCAGTACAGTTTAGGTCTTTTGTGCAAATAACAAATTACAGTATTTAATTCAAAAAACGTTAATGTGCAACAGATAGCAGTGCAAAGAAAAACACATTTGGCTTTTAGCTGTTGAGCCCTGAATGGTTATTTGGCCCTCGTAAGTGTATACCCCTGTAGTCCTAATCAAACATGGGGCCTATTCAAGTTGGACGTCGCTGAACACTAGCTATTGGTTCAAAGCAGGTACTGCAGAATTGGAAGGGGATTCTATTGTCCTGCTTCCCTGGATGTTTCGGCTTGTAGTAGAAGCCTTCCTCTGGACCTAGAATAGGTGGACCCTGTGGGGAAACACCAAGCGCCTAGGTAATGGTTATTTAAAACTATCTGACTTGAAAGACCACTGGACCCTGCTATTGGCAGCCAGCCACTATTCTACTGATTTTCAGTTCTGAATCTCCCAGCTTCGATGGGATGAAGGTGGAAAGAGGTAGAGGGAAAAATGCATTGATGATACGGGCAAGGGAGCATTTCAAATTACCCGTCTTCTAAACCTGTAACAGAAAAATATCTACCAATGTGTATATTGGAATTAGAAAAAGTGTGGGGGTATAAACTTTGGTGGGTGCGCTATGACCATAGTCTTTATGTTGTGTGGTGTGCAGCAGCGTCAGCACTAGGAAGAAATCCCCAATCTTCCTGGTCAAATCACTACAGAAAATATGCTAATGCTAACAACTTGCACTTTATTGTTCTGCATTAATTACATTTGTGTGTAAACCAATGCTGAAAACATGAATCTGAAGTTTCTGAAAACTATTTACTAGTGGTATCGATCACAGCCGACACGTGTTTTCGACCCCCGGTCGTCCTCAAAGCTCTTTGTATAAGTTACAATGTGAAAAGTAGTAATTTAACATTCATAGGGTATAACATTATTGAAACGAAAGAGTTACATTGCATATTATAACAAATTGTATACAGAATGTTACATACCAAAACATTTTTGCAGGTGGCTGGGGCAAAGATGAAACAGACGAGCTACAGTTTCATTAGAACGATCACACACAGTTGAGTTTGTATCCAATTTTTACACCTACTAAGAAAGATATGTATGTTATTCCTTGTCAATTCACCTCAGTGATGTTCTTTGAAACCAAGTGATTGTCATACCATTTGAATATCTGCATGGGCACCTCATGACAGATCCGCCAGACCATACTAATGTGTAAGTTCAAAGTAACTATACAAGAGTGTCCTAGAACCAGTCTTTGTGTGAAGTAATTCATTTCCTATAAATAAGGTTAAGTTCCTCCAAGATATAATCATAGTGAAGTGATTGTACCGCTCCCTATATTGCCATAGTACCATGTGTCCAATGGAAAAAAAAAATGACTTACCAACTTCCTCTGGTTGTTGGTATCTATTGGCGTAATATAAAATCAAATTAGATCCTTCCTTGTATCCTACTATGGTCCTATCAGCTGCATAAGCATGACAGCTTACCCCTAAAAAAGCTGTGTATTTTCATCTTTTCTATTATTCCATTTTATTCTCCCAATGCCTTCAAATCTAGGGTAATTAGGAATTACAGTCAGCCCGAAATGTTATATAAGCAGAAATAAAGTCCCCATGATAATTATTACTTTGTGACCAAGGCTTACCAGAAAGTCTTGTTCCGCGCATGCTAGCTGGAAATGTAGGCCGAGTTATTTCAAGAGTGCCAGGTTCCAATACCTAAACACGGTTTAAACCTCACTGATATAATGCCCGTGATATTTCCTCCCCCAGGTTGGCCCGCGTATATAAGATTCCATAAACGTGTGAACCTTCGTAACCATAGCCTTAATATTGTCATAGTGGATTAGCCCAAAGGCGCTTTCTCACGTGGTTAGGTTTGTTACATTCAGGGATCAATCCTGTGCACCAAATCCACGTTACAGCGCATCAGCACCATTTTGGTTCTTGTATATGTATGCAAATCATGCGTGCCACGTCATACGCCTTAGCACATGATGTCATTCAGGTCGGTTCATTAAAACAAAGCGTTTAATGTACTTATTGTAATGCGTCTACTGTGAAGTTATCTGATCACTCATATAATTAAATTGCACACACTTTTGATGACCTACCCCTGGCCATTCATTGGGTTTGAAGCAAAAGGCTGTTAAACAAAGTGTTTAATGTACTTTTGATATTTTATTTCTGTTGCGCTCCTACACAAGTGTTTCAGAGCGTAACAAGGCAAGGGAGGGGAACAGCGGAGAACAAAACCGCGATCTTACTAGGCCCAGTGACATTGAGAACGCGCAAGTGCATGGGAGAGGGGGGAGGGGAAAAGTGCATGGAAGGGGGTAGAGGTGGAAAGTGCGAAGCAGAGGAGAAACAGATAAATAACAATAAATAAATAATAAAGGCAACAAACAGTGGTAATGCAGCCAGCAATTTGCAAGTGCTAGGTTTAAGGCAGCAGACCGGGTAGGTCCGATAAGTGCAGGAAGAAAAAGGGGGGGCTGTATGGGTACAGATACAGACCACAGTGCAAGGGGTGGCCCGGAGGCAGTGCGGGAGGGTGACAGGATGAGCAGGTACCTAGGCCAAAAGACAGAGGGTGGCCAGGTGCACGGTGCCAAGAGAGAACAGATCAGCAGGGGAGAGGGGGAGCGAAGGCAGAAGAAAAGAGGAAGGTCTTGAGGTGCTTCCGGAACCGGAGATGGTTCTCCTCAAGTTTTAGAGTGGCAGGGAGGCTGTTCCAGAGGGAGGCCCCAGCCAAAGACAGAGATCTACCCCAAGCTCATTTCTTAGAAAAACGACTGACCCTGAGTGAGTTGGCGGTAGAGGAGCGAAGAGCTCGAGAGGGGAGGTATTTGCGGCGGGATAGCTGAAGGTATTTTGGACTCAGGCCTCAGAAAGCCTTGTGGACAATGCAGAGGGTTTTGAATTTAATCCTTGCATCCACTAGGAGCCAGTGAAGAGATTTCAGAGCTGGAGAGATACAATTCCAGGGCTTGAGGCCAAGGACAAGTCTCGCAGTCCTGTTCTGGATTAGTTGCAGAGGGTGGAGAGTAGAGACAGGTTGATTTAGAAAGAGGCTGTTACAATAGTCCAAGCTAGAGAGAACCAGAGCTTGAGATACCATGAGCTTCTGGGGGAAGGAGAGGAAAGGCAGAGTACCTCTGAGGAGGTGTAGTCGGAAATTTGACTTTTTAGAGACCTCAGAGATGTGGGCGGAGAAGGAAAGGGTGGAGTCAAAGATGACCCCTAGGTTCTTAGCCTCGCAGGTGTGGGTAGGAGGAGGGCCAAGGGAGGCCGGCCAGAGAGTGAGGGGAAAGGATGGTGAAGGTGTGCCGATGAGGAGGATCTCCGTCTTACTGGCATTCAGACAAAGATCATTGGCAGCACACCAATCTTGAATGGCAGTTAGGCAATCAGAGATGAGAGACGGAGAGGAGGTGGCAGAGGGCAGCCTGAAAATGAGTTGAGTGTCGTCAGCATAGCACTGGAAATTTGAGCAGAAAATGACAATGCAGTGGGCGAGAGTTGCCAGGTATTGGTTGAAAAGCCAGGGCGAGAGGTTAGACCCCTGGGGAACACCACAGGTAGAGAGGAAGATAGATGAAAGGAAGGACCCAAGTTGGACCTGGGAGGGTTGATCTGAGAGGAAAGAGATCAGCCAGGCCAGAGCCTGATCAGTGATACCCAGGTTTTCACGGAGACAGTTGAGCAGGATGGTATGGTTGACCGTGTCGAAGGCAGAAGAGAGATCGAGGAGCATGAGGACAAAGGGATTGTTAGAGTCAAGGTTGGTGAGCAGATCTTCACGGATGTTTAGGAGAGCAGTTTCTGTGCTTCTGGCAGCTCTGAAGCCAGACTGGTGGTCATGGAGACAGCCAACAGAATTGGAATGAAGGTTAAGCTGAGAGATGGCCAACTTTTCTAGGTGTTTGCCAAGAAAGGGAGTAATGGAAATTGTGCGATAGTTAGCGGGACAAGAAGAATCAGCTGTGGGTTTCTTGAGAAGATGATGCACAAAGGAGTGCTTCAGAGGGCAGGGGAAGGATCCAGAGGCAATGGGAGTGGTTGCAAAAATCAGCAAGGGCCAGAGCGAGGGTGTCAATGTGGTCCTTGATAGTTTTAGAGGAACAGGGATGAAAGTGTTTTGAAGAGGTTTTCATAGATCGGACTTGTCTAGCAACCTCGTCAGGGGTGAAAAGTGGAAAGGACGAGAAGGATGATGGGAGGGTGGCTAAAGGAGGGTCAGCAAGCACAGATGGAGAGGGAAGAGGAGGAGTGTGGGTGGAGAGGGTGGACAGGATGTCCTGGGTTTTTTAAATGAAGTGAGAGGCAAGGGCATTGCAAAGAGCCTGGGAGGCAACAGGAGGGGTAGAGACTGCAGCAGGGTTGGCCAGCTCCTTGCAGATTTTAAAGAGTTCGGCTGAGTTGTTAGATGCCGCAGAGACACAAGCTTGAATGTGGACTCTCTTCTTGGTGAGGACAGAGAGTCGGTATTGCCTTTGTAGCAGGCGACAGGCCAGTTTGTCAGAGGATGAACAGGAAGTCCTCCATTTCCTCTCAGCTGCCCTACACTTACGTTTAAGTTTTTTCTGCTGACAAGGTTTCCAGACAAGTCCGTTCTATGAAAGTCTCGTCTAAACAGATTCACCCCTGTTCCTCCAAAACTATCAAGGACAACATCGACTCCCTGGCTCCTGCCCTGGCTGACTTTTGCAACCACTCCTTCGCCTCTGGAGTCTTCCCATCCCCCCTCAAGCACTCCCTTGTGCACCCTCTCCTTAAGAAACCCTCTGCCGACCCCTCCTGTCCGGCTAACTATCGCCCAATCTCCATCACTCCCTTCCTGGGCAAGCTCCTGGAGAAACTGGCCATCTCCCAGCTTAACCTCCATGCTGAAGCTGTTGATAGTCTCCATGACCATCAATCTGGCTTCAGAGCGGCCAGAAGCACGGAAACTGCTCTCCTCAACATCCGTGAGGACCTGCTCTTGAACCTCGACTCCAACACTCCGTGTGTTCTCATTCTGCTCGATCTCTCTTCTGCCTTTGACACTGTCAACCATGCCATCCTGCTCAACCATCTCCGTGATAACCTGGGTATCACTGGTGAGGCTCTGGCGTGGCTGACCTCTTTCCTTTCCAATCGACCCTCCCAGGTCCAACTTGGGTCCTTCCTCTCTGACATCTTTTTCTCCACCTGTGGCGTTCCCCAGGGATCTAATCTCTCTCCCTGGCTGTTCAACCAGTATCTGGCACTCCTTGCCCACCACATCGCCGCCCTCTGCCCCAACTTTCAGTGCTATGCGGGTGATACCCAGCTCATTTTCAGGCTACCCTCGGCCTCCTCCTCTCCCTCCCTCATCTCTGACTGTCTGTCTGCTACCCAGGAATGGTGTGCTGCCAATGACCTCTGCCTTAATGCTAGTAAGACTGAGATCCTACTCATCGGCACACCCACTCCCTCCTTCCCTGCAGCTCTCTGGCCGGCCTCTCTTGGCCCTCTTCCTGCTCCTACCTGCAAGGCAAAAAACCTCGGGGTCATCTTCGACTCCACACTCTCTTTCTCTCCTCATAGATCTGACGTCTCTAAGAAGTCGCATTACCAGCTGCACCTCCTCAGAGGTATTCTTCCCTTCCTCTCCTTCCCCCAGAAGCTCACTGTCTCCCGAGCCCTGGTTCTCTCGAAGCTGGACTACTGTAACAGCCTCTATCTTAATCTGCCTGCCTCCACTCTCCGCCCTCTGCAACTCATCCAGAACAGAACTGCGAGACTTGTCCTTGGCCTCAAGCCCAGGGACCATATCTCTCCAGGACTGAAATCTCTACACTGGCTCCCAGTGGCTGCGAGGATTAAGTTCAAAACCCTCTGCATTGTCCACAAGGCCTTCTGGGGCCTGGGGCCTAAATACCTTCAACTCTCTCTTCCTAAATATCTTCCTTCCCGAGCCCTACGCTCATCCGTCTCCAACTCCCTCAGGGTCAGCCGCTTCTCGAAGCAACGAGCTGGGGGTAGATCTCTCTCCGCGGCAGGGGCCTCCCTCTGGAACAGCCTTCCTGCCTCCCTGAAACTTGAGGAGAACCATCTCCGGTTCCGGAAGCACCTCAAAACCTTCCTCTTCACTTCTGCTTTCTCTCTTCCTCTCCCCTGCTAAATTCTTCACCAAAACTGCACTGATTCTGCAACTGGGCCACTCTCACTGACCTCGGTCCTGGGCCCAGTCCCTCTTCACTTGCACTGCCTCCCTGGCAACCCCTGCACTGCGGGACTGTCTCTGTATCACTACAGCCCCCCCCCCCCCCGCACTTGTCTGCCCTTACCTTGCACTTGCCACCAGCTGGCCCTATTTATTTATTATTTTATTTCTATTCTACTTATTTGTAATGCACCCCCCCCCCCTCCCCTTGCACTTTTTCCCTTCCCCCTACCCCTGCACTTGCGCGGTCTGAATGACACCTGGCCTAGTAGGATCGTTGTCTGTCTTCCCCTTGTTCCCCCCTCCCTGCCTCGTCGCGCCTTGAAACACTTGTGTATAGGCGCGTTACAAATGCCATATCATATCATATCAAGTGTAGCTAGGTCAGAGTCATACCAGGAATTGCACTTGGCTTTGGACTTCAAACGGATCCTCATGACAGGGGCAAGAGCATCAAACGTATCAGAAATTGAACAGTAGAGCAGAGACAGGGCTGTATCAGGATGAGAGACAGCCAAAGGTGGAGGGGGGGGGGTGAGAGAAAGTGGCAGCAAAAAACCTCAACTGACACACGCTTCATGGGCCGGATGTCCGAGAAGGTAGGTGGCAGTGTTGGAGTAGGCTTGGCTTGGAGGGAAGAGAGGAAGAGATGAGATGAGAGGAGGGAGTGATCGCTCCAGGAGAGAGGAGTGGTCAGAGGGATGGAGAGGGGGAGGTCAGAGGAGATCAAGACATCGAGTGTGTGCCCTGCAGAGTGAGTTGGGCCAGAGGGGGGATGGACATGGAGAGGGAGTCGCAGAGTTCACGGAAGAGTACAGAGGAGGAGCAAGAAGAGTCTAAATGTATATTTAGGTCACCGAGGAGGAGGAGTTGAGTGGTAGAGGCCAGGAGGGAGGAGGAGAGGTCTGCCCACTCAGAGAGAAATGAGGTGATTTGACCAGGAGGCCGGTAGGTGGTAACCACAGTAAGAGAATGGGTAGGTGAGAGAGAAAGCCTACAGACAAGGCATTCAAAAGAGAAGTAGGTCTGAGTAGGAATGATAGAGGCAGGAATCCACTGAGGAAAGATCAGGGCTACACCCCCACCGGACCGGGAGGATCTGGGTGCTGAGAGGATCTTGTAGCCATCAGGGAGGAGAGTGTCAAAGCTCGTAACAGAGCTGGTCGTGAACCATGTCTCAGTACGACCAAGGAAATCAAGGTCTAGTTCTTCAAGGAGGTGGCAGATGTCAGAGGAGTGTTTGACGGCAGAGCGAGAGTTGAGAGTGGCAATTTGAAGAAGGTTGCCAGCCTTAAAGACCTTCCGGGGAGGGGTACAGATCAGAGGTACGCCCTGCGGAGGAGAAAGAGCCCTAGGAGGGGCAGAGGAGGGGGAGGAGAGAGAGGGCAAGGTAGCCAAGGGGGGAGAGGAGGGGACAGCAGGAGATGAGGAAATTGATGAGGCGAGGGAAGCGCCTATCAAAGAGGAGGAGATTGGACTGAGGGCCTTGGACAATGACAGTGCCATTTAGGTAGACATTAATGATGACTTTAGAGGAGTCGAAGGAAGCCATGAGAACTTCCCAGCGAGTGCCACCATTAATGGGAGAGGAGGCGATAGGGCAGAGCACAGAGACCATGTGAGGAGTCCATAGATCTGGCGAAGGAACGACACAAAGGATGTCGGTAAGGGTCTGTCTGGCAGAAGCATTGGAGTAGGTGTCGGCGATAAGAAGACCAGGATTAGAGGCCAAGATATCCTTTTTGAACTTCTTCCTACCAGACTTAGTGAGAAGGGAAGGATAGTCAATGGAGAAGCAGTTGGAGAAGATAGGAGAAACAGAAAGCGCCATTGGGGTGGAGGTAAGGAGAGGATGGAGATACTGGGGGGAGCTAAGGCAGGTAGGTGTGAGACAAAAGAGTGGTGAGGTCACTGGGCTGGCAAGTTACAGAGAAGAAACAGTATACAAGCAAAATTCAGAGAATTTCGCACTGGGCAGAAATATATGACTTTTTAGCACAAAGCAAAAACAGCAAGATTTGACTTTTAAGAGCAAAGCAAAAACAGCAAGATTTGACTTTTTCAATCTTGGAATCGGATGTTGGCAAAGGGTTTAGGAAGCACTGCGCAGCAAGATGACAACATGGGAGCAACAAGCAGAAAGAACAGTCATAGTCAGAGGCAGTAGAAGTGAGTCCTTAAGGAGGGAACTAACCCATAGTTCTGGAGGTGGCAAATTGTAATTTAATGTGTCTTATTGTAATGTGTCTACTGCAAAATTATCGGATTACTCATGTAATCAAATTCCACATATTATTGATGACCCTACTCTTGGCCATTCATTAGGTTTAAAGCAAATGGCTTTAGGATGATAAAAAATTGGGTGATAATATATCTCTTGATGTTGGATAATCCTATCTCAGGATTCTGAATTTTAGTGAATGTTTTGGGATATACTCATAGATACATCTTAATCTTTTCATTGTTCTGAGATGGTATAATTAATGTGTGCCTCTTGATATTAGAGACTCTTAACTTAAGATTTTGAGTCTTCGTTGGTATTCAGGGTATGCTAGTATATGCATATAGTGCTGGGTCACAGTTCTGTATGAAATAATGGATGTATGATTCTGGCAGATCCTCTGAAGTACCTGATTGCAAACACACAAATGGCATGTCCTATGTCAGAAAAATGGATACATATAGATACATGTTTGTTTCCCCCCTTCCTCCCTTTAATGATTCATAGAAATACATTCATTTCATGCTCCGAGTTGAGCCCCAGTTTCACACACCGCAGGTAACATATACATCTTGACTCCATCTGTCGTAGTTTAAGTTTTAACTCTCCGCCCCTTTTATCTAACTGTGCCCTCGTAAGGCCTATACATTTCACATTTCTCATGTCTGCCATTTGATGGCATTCCTGCCAATGTGTAGCTAACGGAAGTTGGTGATCTTGTTTACTTAAGCTTGCCGTGTGTTCTCCGATTCTTATTCAAAGCTGTCTGATAGTACTGCCCACATATAATTTCTTACAGACGCATATAATGGCATATACTACGTAGTCCGTTCTGCAGTTGATGAAGTCCCTGATTTTGATTGTAGAACCCCCTGTGTCAATGTATTCCCGGCAATCTGGGTGTGTGGACCTGCACATGCTAATGTTGATGTTACTATGTTTCTCCCCCACCGTAGGGGTGGGATTAAGCATATCGGACCTCTGTTTTTGTCCAATTTTATTGCGGACCTCCTTAATAGTCATAGGGCCTTATTACATGTATTCACATGCTCATGAATATTCCCTGTCGTCAGGCTGGGAATCCTCTGTAAAATAAAAATCAGTTTGATTACTGAGCTCTGGCTCATACTGCCCCCAGCCAATGACTGCTCTCTACCTAAGACCCTCCTCTGGCAGCCATCTTCAGATTTGTACCGCACATTCAAGTGTTGGGATTCCTTGTGCTTAGCTCTCAAGCTTTTACTGTGATTTTCACTTTTTGGAAGAGTTTACTCTAATTTTCGTTCAATTGAGCCTGTGTCCTCCATCAATCATCCTTCCGATTAACGGGGACCCGTTTATCAGAATCTTCAGTGCCCCTCAAGGGCGGATTTCGTTGTTTCTTTGTGGAAGCTTCCAGAAGATTTTTCAGGCCTACACCCCGTGGCTCATGTCGGACAAGAAGGATTCCCCTTCCCTTTTCAAGCTTTGCTCCGACTGCGTTTTGCGGAATGTGTACATGGACGACAAACACTCCCAGTTCCTGTACTGCATGTACCCAACGCATAAGGAGGAGGATTGTGCGTTTTGCCGTGATCTCTCCAAATGCACGTTGAAGGATCAGCGTAAACAGCTGGAAGAGTGGCTGCAGGCCAAGGCCTCTGCACCGGGTGGTTCCCAGGGGCATGCCTCTCCCGGATCCAGGAAAGCTGAGCAGGTTTCTAAGTCCTTTGAGGGCGCCCCTCCCATGGGGGTCCAACAAAAGGCCAAGCCACTGCAAATCTGCTACCGTCGGGAGCGCTGCTGTTGCGGGCTCCGCGATGGACAGGGCGTGTTCCACATCCTCAGCTGAATCGGTCTCCAGTCAATGCTCTGGATATTCATCCAATTGGAAGTCGGATCACCCGGGTAAGCTAAAGGTGGCCCCGGAGTCGACCAAGGAGAAGGTCAAACAGATTACGGGGTCCGGCCTACCCCTGGTGGAGAAGGCCAAAGGGGAGTGCGGGTCCGATCCGGCCTCTAAGGAGAAGGCCCAGGTACACCAGGTGAAGTCGGCGCCTTCAATCGAGGTGGGGGTAGCATCTCTTTCGAAGGCCCCAGGGTCAGACCCACAGGGCGCCCTTCCGACGGCAAGGTTGGGAGGCTTCGTTCCAGCCCATTGAGAGGACCCCGGAGAAGAGGATGCCGATCGTCTCCTCAAGACTGTCACTCTGGACGCGAAGAGGGGCGGGGGAGTTGAAAGCCTCCAGGGCACAGATATCTCCTGTGCCGAGGAGGAGGAACTCGTTTACCTCCATACCATACAGGACGGCGATGACGACGAGGGAGATGTCAGAGTTGCGCCCCACGACGAGGGCAACGGCGACGAGAATACCGTTGAGGAAGGCAACGCTGCCTCCTTGCCACCCTTTACCGCCTTCTCTGTCACCCTGTACAGGTGAGACGAAGTCGGACACAGCGAAGACGATAGGCATGGATGATGACGGTGGGATGGGGGACCTTCCCTCTCCGTCGCCCAGATCCTCCCCTCCGGACGAGATGGAATCGTTCCATGCAATGATCTCCAGAACATCAGAGCTTTTCCAGTTCACGCTGGAGGAGAAGACGACGGAGGGCTTCTTATTCCAGTGCTGCGAGGCGAAGCAGAAGACCATCCTTTCAGTCCTGCTCCTAGATGACATTTGGGATGAAGAACTGACTCTCATTAAGAACCCTTCTAAAGCCCACGCAAAGAGGGACCAGCTGGAGAAGTACAGGGTGCCGGACTCTGCACCCAAGTGCTTGCAGGCCCAACCTTTGCCGGACTGAGCGGTTTCTGCAGCGGACAAGAAGAAATCGTCGAGCTCAACGTCTTGATGCGATGGGTAGGAATGTGATCTACTCTGCGGCGACAACCGTCAAGGCCGCCAATGCCCTTGAGGCAAGATACGACCAGCAGCTGTGGTTTAAGCTCGCTCCTCTACTGGACTTCATCCCCGACGATAAGAGGGTAGAGGCTTTGGAGATTCTATAGGAGGGCAGGTAGCATCGGACCACGCCATCACAGTGGCCATGGACATCGTGGATGCAGGTTTTGCCTTCGCCGCTGTGGCTTGCTCAAGGCCACCAACTTTCGACAGGAGGTCCAGACAAGGGTTTTTGACATGCACTTTGACGGGGACAATCTTTTCGGGAAAGCTGTGGACAAGTCCCTACAGGCCATTAAGGCGGACACAGACGGCACGTGCCCTGGGCACGCTACAGCAGCGACAGACGTCCTTTCGGTCCTCAGGAAGCAAGTCTAGCCGATATTCCAGGGGTTTCGGTGGGGGCTCCATCTCCTTACTGCCAACCCTCCCGCTCCTCGGCCCAAGAAACCAACAGGGGCCGCTCCAAGGCCTTCGGAGGACAACGCTGTCATCGTCAGAGACCGCAAGGCAGCCCATCGACCTCCAGGCAAGAATGAACTGGCCAGGACGTCGGTCCCGCACCTGTGCATCCCGGTGGGAGGCCAGCTGGCGAACTTCGTCAGCGCTTGGAAGACCATCTCCACCGACCGCTGGATGCTGGTTGTTCTCACCCCTGGACACACGCTCACAACAAAAGTGTCCCGAATACCACTGGTGACCCGGCAGGTAAACCACGTCCCTCGGCTGCTGCTGGAGGTTCGGGCCATGTTAAAGTAAGGGGAGATAGAGCTAGTCCCAAAGCGGCTGAGGGGCTCTGGAGTTTACTCACAGTACTTCCCCGTACGAAAGAAGACCGGGGGCTGGAGGCCCATTCTCGACCTGCGGCGACTGAACACATATATAATGCCCCAGAAGTTCCGTATGTAACAGTTGGTCACTCTTCAACACATGCTCAGGCAGCTGGAAGAGGGAGACTTTCTGTCGTCATTGGACCTGGAGGATGCGTACTTCCACATCCCCATTCACAAAGGACACTGCAAGTTTCTGCCCTTTGGCATTCAGGGGAAGCATTACAAATTCAAGGCCCTTCCCTTCGGACTGAAGTTGGCGCCCAGAGTCTTCACCAAGTGCCTGGCGCCAGTGGCGGCCCATCTATGTCTGCAAGGGATGCACGTCTACCCTTACTTGGATGATTGGCTCATCCGGGCCAGATCAAGAGAAGTCACAGTTGACCACACGTCGAGGACCGTCCGCCTTCTGACGGATCTGGGGTTCTCAGTGAACTATTGTTAGGGAGAATTCTCATTCTATGCCTAATTCCCCTTACCTATAGAGTCCCCCAGCAGCTTTGCTGGATTTGAAGGGTTTTTTTTTTAATCCTGCTAAGCGTGAGACTCTTTTTCCCACTCTTAGGCATGTTTGCTATGTGTTTTCTAGGCTGTTTCTTTTGTTTAATGTCTATGGGGTTTATCTCACCCTCATAGGAACCATCTTTATACACATGTGTTACACAGCACCCTCCGTGCAGTAACACAGGGGCGTCGTAGCGACCCCCAAACATAGACTCCATACCCTGGGACTGACTACTGTCTCCCAGGGCATGTAAAGTCCCCATTAACTTTACTAGTCAATCCATAAGAGCAAAACCAGTCCAACCCATCTTACTATGGAGGTACTGGAAAGGGTTAATAGTTTTTCCCTTATGTTCATTTTCAAGAGGGTGCCGTACAGTCCCCCTCCCAAAAGTTTCTGGCTGGTGGCAGTGGTTACTACCAAAAATATTCGACCGCAAATATTTTCCTATGGGGTTTTCCCATTGTTCGAGGCTACCACATTTACTAAAATACCGCCAGTTTATTTTTATATTAACTTTACTCTGGTAGGTTTTATTTGCCAGAACTTTTATATAAATTCTTTCTCGTGTCTTTCTCTAAGATCCTAACCCAGGTCGGGGATCCTTTGTTCGTCCTTTTGGCAGGCTTCTGCTCCTTTCGGCGCCACTGAGTCTGGGGTGGACCCATTGTGTGGGAGGGGGAGTAGGACCCCTGGACAGGGTTGCCTCAGCAACCCATGTCGCACTCTGCCCTGATAGGCTGGAGGGTCTCCCACCAGGATAACCACTCCACTGTGTGAGTGACAGCTAGGCTGTATGAATGGGGATCTTTTTGCATAAAAGCAGGGTCCTGAGGACTCGAAGAGCAAGACATCGCCACTGGAACTAAGAAGTCGAAGAGGAGAGAAGCCAAAGACACCTGCATCAACTGAGCAACCGGTGAAGCCCTGCTGCAGCGTCTCACCACTTTTCTCCGCACGGCGAGAGAAGATCTTCATCTGCAAGAGCCTTCTTCCCTTGAGCTGGTGGGGCCAACCAGTTTGCCAATCGCCTTCCAGGACCTGCCTTGGTCGAATTGCCAGTGCCCTGCATTCGTAGACCGGATAGCCAGGCACCCGTCCACCCGGACTGCGATTTAAAGGAGCGTACCTTTTATTTCGTTTGGCAGCACCGCGGCTGGTTTCATCCCTGGGCAGTGCAGTAACACGAACCTTCCTCCACGACGAGAGTCTCTCTTCCTCTGCTGGATCTCCCGAACTGCAGGAACTGGCAGGAACAACTGCCACCGCAGGAGCCTCTTCTACATTTTAAGGTACTTTGTTCCACCAGGTCGCCCTTTTCGTTTGGTACTGCTAAAGGTGTTTTAAATCCTTTACCTACCTGCTGGGTTGGCCGCCCCTATCATCTAACATTGTATTTCACCTTCTGCAACCACCTTTTCGAATTGTTTAACAAAGACTTGACTGCAGCTACAAGAACATTTTGCTCCTGGGCACTGACTCTGGCACAGGCCTATTCACTCTGGCTACATCTGTTACAACTGCCTTCTCTAGATTGCTTCTCACCTAGATCTGTGTTGGTGCACCTAGCTCTTAAAACCACCTTTTCCTTCCCACTTTTAAAACTTGTGAAGTGCCATTTTACTCGGTTTTCACCTAAGTATTATACATGCTAAAGTACTGCCATGCCTAAACCTGTTCACAATCTTATTGGGAAGTGTTGCTAGGGTGACTAAGAGTATATTCCTGTATAACCTGTTCTCTCCCTCCCTTGTGAGAAATTGATAGTGCCATTTGTGTTTGGTTTTCACTCTGCCGTTTTGCTCAGTTTTCACTCTTGCTCAAACCTGTCTACAATTTAACCAGGGAGTTGTGTATACCTTTCTCAAATGATTTTAACTTGCTTAATAACTGTGATTAATGTGTTGAACTAGAAGTGTGTAAAATAAATATATCTATTCTTTTCCTTGTACAATAGTACTGTAGTCCTATTGTGTAAACCCTGAATACTGCTCATCTCCCTCTTGAGATAAGTCTGACTGCTTAGCCACAGCTACCAACTAAATCTTTGTGGTACAGACTGATACCAAAGGGGATTTATTGCTCATACCTGTAGTCTTAATCTTCTGTAGTGCTCCCTAAGGGAACTGCACAGGATTCTGCCTAACAACTATACAAAGTCCTGCTTGACTCCATCGCAGGACGCATTGTTCCTGGGATCCCGACTCAAGACAGCGTTAGGCCTGGCGTCACTGTCGAAAGAGAGGATAGCGGCCATCCTGGGGAAGGTGCAGCGACTGCTAGCACTGAAGATCGCCACGGTGAGGGCCATCAAGTCTCTGCTCGGCATGGTGTCGTCATGTATTTACCTCATCCGACTCTGCAGGTTACGGATGCACCCACTGCAGGAGTTCCTCGACAACCATTGGGTCCAGGTGTCCGGAGGTTTCCAAGACAGGATCACGCTCGACGAGGGTTTTCGCCAAGTGATAAGGTGGTGGGGTGTGCGCTCTCATCCGACCAGAGGCGCGAATTTCCAGACCCCACTGCACCAGGAGACGGTCATGACTGACGATTCCCTGGAAGGATTGGGAGCCCATACCAGAAGTCTTCATGCCAGAGGCCTGTGGCTGCCAGAGGAGATGATGTTGCAAATCAACGTCCTGGAGCTACGGGCAGTGGTTTGGTCCCTCAAGTTGTTCCTGCCATCCCTCAGGGGCAAGGTGGTGCGGGTCTTCACAGACAATACCACCACAATGTTTTACATCTGGAAACAGGGGGGCACCAGATTACCAGCGCTCTCCAAAGAAGCGCAGGACTTATGGCAATGGGCCGTCACCCAGGGGATGTTCCTTGTTCTGTTTCATCTGGCAGGTGTAAAGAACACGGTCGCCAACTCTTTGAGCAGGGAGCTTCGCTCTTGCCAGGAGTGGGAACTTCGGCAGGACCAGTGGGGAACCTTTTCGTCAGATGGGGCAATCCCCAGATCGACTTGTTTGCGACGGCGACGAACACCAAGAGCTGGAGGTTCGCCAGCAGGTTCCCCCAACAGGGGAGCATGGGGGACGCATTCTTATTCCCTTGGGAAGGCCTCTTTCTATAATCGCTCCCGCCGTTGGTACTTCGAGTCATCAGTCAACTCAGACCGTACCGGTGCAGGATGATCCTCGTCAGGCCAGCGTGGCGGAGGCAGATCTGGTTCCCGGACCTTCTCAGCATGTCAGCGGCACCGCCAGTCAAGCTGCCAGTGGTCGGGTATCTTCTTGCCAGGGAAGGAGGCGCCATTCTTCACCACGATCCAGGGTCTCTGAACCTGAAGGCCTGGCTCCTGCAGCGCTAGAATTTGGTGGCTACGATCTTCCAGCGGACTGCAAGGTAGCCCTCGCCAAGGCTAGAGCATCGTCTACTCTGAAATGTTACGGACACAAATGGAAGCGTTTTGCGATTTGGTGCTGTTCACAGAAGTATAACCCATTCCGGGTCACGGCTCCTCAAGTGCTTCCGTATTTGCTGTCATTGGCCAAATTAGGACTGGCCCATGCCTCCATCAAGGTACATCTGGCGGCTATTTCCTGCTAAACTAGGTCTCTGGGATGGTCTTCTCTGTGGTCGCACTGTCTGGTGAAGGAGTTCATCAAAGGACTGTTCCGATCATTCCCGCTGGTGAAGGCTCTGGCCCCGGCGTGGGAACTCAATGTGGTACTGACCAGGTTCATGGGGGCCCCATTCGAACCTATGCATTCAGCTCCACTTAAGTTTCTGTCGTGGAAGACAGCTTTTCTCGTGGCCATCACCTCAGCACGACGAGTGGGGGAGATCCAGGCCCTGTCATGGAAGTGGTATTACTTGACTTTTCACGAGACGAGGGTGGTGCTGCGGAATTTCACCTCACTGAGTCCTTGATGTTACCTGTATTTTTTCCGACGCCTTTGTCGCCGGCTGAAAGGACTTCGCACTTGCTGGATGTGGCTAGGACGCTGAAGTTTTATGTGGCCCGCACGAAGAGTTTACGGAAAACCTCTCAGCTTTTTGCAAACATTGATCCTGTGAACCATGAGAAGGCCCTGTCCAAGGCTTCCATTTCCAGGTGGCTCTCCGGCTGTATCACTCACTGTCACCGGTTGGCAAACCGACCGCTGCCTGGCCGTCTGAGAGCCCATTCTACCAGAGCGGTTGCTGCTACAACGGCATTCCTCTCTGGTGTGCCCCTGCTGGACATCTGGAGGGCTGCTACATGGAGGTCGACGCATACCTTCACGAAATTCTACTGCATCAACAGGGATTCCAGGTAGGAGTCCAGAGTCGGCCAAGCAGTGCTGCGCAACCTGTTTGCTTGAAGGTGAGCCTGGTGAGAAGGTAAGAGATGCTTATGTTGAGCCTTGCCACCTCCCGTGGTTGTGCATGTTTGTACTGCTATGTATTCTTTATTCATGAACATGTGAATCCATGCCAGACCCAATGCTGGAAGGAACAAGTTACTTACCTGTAACTGTTGTTCTCCAGCATTGGTCTGGCATGGATTCACATGTGAACCCTCCCGCCTACCTCTCTGTGGCTCGTCTCTTGCTCCTACTGCCACTTTATGTGCTACCAAATCTGAAGATGGCTGCCAGAGGAGGGGCTTAGGTAGAGGGTAGTCATTGTAACGCTCACCTGACTCCCACAGAGGGGCTGGTCTAGTCTGGGTGGCTGTGGCCTCTTCGAGCGTGATGCGCAGAACTCGGAACACCGACTGAACAGGACCCTCAAATCTTGCTTGTCTGGCCCGTAGGAATCCCCTTGACGCCCGAGTGGAAAAATAGTCCCAATGAAAAAATAGTCCCTTTCAGGTCTCAGGGAGGCCTGAATCTTGCAGCATGGTCTGCATCAGGTAAGTGCACAAAACACCTTCCTTTATGTGCCTGGCGCCTATGGCGCGAGGACTGATGTCCAACATGAGCCTGGCGCCAACGGCGCCAGGACAGAGTCCAAAGAGCCCCTATAAGGGGCCGCTGGGCTTTTACCCAGGGCATGATGCCTGCTCCCGGGGGTGCTGGGCCTGGCTTGGTGCTCCGGGGGTAGGCATCATGACAGCACCCCCCCCCCAAGGCCCCTCCCAAGGTCGTTCCCTCTGGAGGTTTCAGTTTGTTTGGGAAATTCCGATGGAACCTTTTTACCAGCCGAGGTGCATGTACGTGGCCGCTGGGTTCCCAAGACCTTTCCTGAGGCCCGTACCCTTTCCAATCAATTAGATAGAAAAGTTTTGATTTTGAGATCTTAGAATCCAAAATGTTCTTCACCTCGAATTCAGGCTTCCCATCTATCTGGATTGGTTCTGGTGGCTTTATTAATCTGGTTCCTGGTTGCACAGGTTTCAAAAGTGACACATGAAAAATGGGGTGAATCCGCATGTTAGCTGGTAGATCGAGCTTGACTGCCACTGGGTTAATTATAGTTTTGATCGAGTAAGGGCCCAAATACCTTGGATTAAAAGTTCGGGGTCCCTTGAGCAATAAGTGTTTGGTAGCCAACCATACTTGATCCCCTATTTGGTATGGAGGCGCCTCACTCCGATGCAGATCCGCATTCGTTTTGTATTTCCCTTTCGCTTGTTGCAAATGTGCAGTTGCATCCTTGAAGGCTTGAGTTATCGTGGAATGCAAATGATCCACTGCGGGCATTTCAAGGCTCAGAGGTGAGTCCAGGTCTGAAGTACGAGGGTGATGTCCATATAGGGTATAAAAGGGGCTTTGTCCAGTTCCAGAGTGTACCGAGTTATTGTATGCATATTCGGCCACCCATAAAATATCCTTCCAATTACCCTCCGATTGGTGCAACATACATCATAGGTATTGTTCAAGGGTCTGGTTCGTTCTCTCCGTCTGACCATCGGTCTGTGGGTGGTGGCTGGTTGAGAGTCTTACGTCGATTTGTGCCAGTTGACAACACTTTCTCCAGAAATGAGAAATAAACTGACTTCCCCGGTCGGAGACTAGTATGGACGGGAATCCATGCAAACGGATGATATTTTCGAGGAATTCCTTGGCTAGGATAGAAGCTCCAAGGTAATCCTTTCAACGGAATAAAATGGGCCATTTTGGAAAATAAATCCACCACAACCAGAATAGTATTGTATCCATTACAAGGGGGCAGGTGTGTGATAAAATCTAGTGACAAGGTGCTGGTGGAATGTCTAAAGGCTGAAGAAGACCGGCGGGTTTTGTCTTTTGGCCTTTGTTTTGGGCGCAAACTCCACAGGACATCACGAAAGATTTAATATCCTTTCGCCAGGAAGGCCACCAGAATTGTCGTTTAATTTTTTCCTCAGTTTTGGCAATACCAGGATGTCCTTCCATCAGGGTATCATGATGACGGGAAATAACCAGTTCTTGCAATTCCTTTTCTGGCAGAAATAAGCGTCCTTGGAAGTAAGGTAGGCCATCGTTGACCGAAAAGTAAGACCCCCTTTGGATCCAATCCTGCAAGGCTGTAGATTCCAGGAGTTGTTTTACCTGTGCTTGAATGTCTTCAAGGGTTTGTAAAGAGGTTATCCCCAAAATTCTTTGTTCGGGAATTATCGGCACAGGTTCTGAGTTTGTGTCTATTTCTCCCATTCCTATTCGAGATAGCGCTTCCGCTTTGCCATTCTTACAGCCGGGGCGGTAAGTGATTACAAAATCGAACTCAGCAAAGAACAAAGCCATTCGGAGCTGACGTGACGATTGAGCCTTGGCAGTTTTTAAATATTGTAAGTTTCGGTGATCAGTGATCACGGTGATGGTATGCCTGGCGCCAAGAAGATAATGCCACCAAGCCTTAAAGGCGGACTTAATGGCTAATAATTCCTTGTCGGTAATTGCATAATTTACCTCAGGCGGCGAGAACTTTCTGGACCAAAATGCTACGGGGTGCAGTTGGTTGGTTTCAGGGTCTCTCTGAGACAGGACAGCTCCCATGGCTAAGCTGGACGCGTTGGTTTCGACTATATATGGGAGATCGGGACGCGGGTGCTTCAAAATAGGTGCGGACGTGAATTTAGCTTTCAATTCCTGAAAGGCCTGTTCGGCTTCCTCAGTCCATTCGAAGCGTTTATTTTTCCGCAAGAGTGCAGTGATGGGTTGTACCACATGTGAAAATTCCGGGATAAATCTGCGATAAAAATTGGCAAAACGAAGCATGCTTTGGACACCTTTCACCGAACTAGGTGATGGCCATTTGAGGATGGCATCCACTTTTCGTGAGTCCATTCGGACCCCTTTAGGTGTCAGGATGAATCCAAGAAACTCAACCTTGGTGGTATGGAAAACGCACTTTTCCACCTTTGCAAACAGTTTGTGCTGGCGCAATTTCTCAAGGACGGCCCTGACATGCTTTCTGTGATCAGATTCCGAAGAGGAGTACACAAGAATGTCATCGATATATACGACAACACAAACATCGATGAGTTCCCGAAGGACATCGTTCATGAAGAATTGGAAGGCAGCAGGCGCGTTGCACAACCCGAAAGGCATCACCTGGTATTCGAATAATCCATATTTTGTACGGAAGGCCGTTTTCCATTTGTTGCCTTCTTTTACTCGCACCAGATGATAAGCCCCCCGGAGATCTAACTTGGTGTATACGCAAGCGTCCTTCACCTGGTCAAGGAGTTCAGGGATCAGAGGCAGAGGGTAACGGTTTTTAACAGTTATCTGGTTCAATGCGCGGTAGTCGATACAAGATCTAAGGTCGCCTTCTTTTTTGGGCACGAAGAACAAAGCCGAGGATGCCGGAGACTTTGACAGGTGAATGAAACCATTGGCTAGGTATTGATCTAAATATTGTCTCAAATGCAGATTCTCAGGTTCAGTAAGGGCATAAATCCTGCTACAAGGGGGTTGTGCACCGGGAACCAAATCGATTTGGCAATCGTATGATCTGTGGGGAGGTAACGTGTTGGCCTGTTCCTTTTGGAAGACGTCCTGAAAGTCTTGGTATTCCGGAGGTAGTTGCATGGAGACAGAGGTTACAGATGCTAGACTAATCTTCAGATTTTCTGGGTAGCAGGTTTGTGCACAATCCGGGAAGGTTATTCTCTTCGCTCGCCAATCAATTCGAGGATTATGTGTCTCTAACCAAGGGATTCCGAGAATAACCTGAAACTGTGGAGCCTTGATTACATCAAACACAACTGCCTCCCGATGGCCGTCCGGACCTATAAGTGTCACCTCAGCAGTGGAATGTGTTACCGGTCCAGAGGCAATTTCGGTTCCATCGACTGTGGTGATGACATCTTTGCTGGTTTTAGGACGCAGAGGGAGGTTAATCCTAGAGACCAATTCACGATCCACATAATTTCCTATAGCCCCACTATCGATGTATGCCTTTATTGCATGCAATCGCTTAGGCTGTTCCGGATCTACGAGGACCATTGGCACAATGAAATGCGAGATCTGAGAGTTAGTTTTCAAGCTCGGCAAGCGGACCCCTACGCTTGTCGGGCGTGGTCGTTTCCCGAAACAGAGTCTTCATGGTTTTTATCAGCGGCTCCTACCACCTTCTTGGGCGGTTTTGCCGGGCAATCTCGTAGAAAGTGTCCAGAGGACCCACAATAAAGACATAATTGCATCTGCCGTCTTCTTTCACGTTCTTTTTGAGTTAAAGGTCCTTTAACCCCTCCGATTTGCATAGGCTCAGAGACATCAGCACCCTTCGGGTTAGCGTGGGTCTTGACCAACACCCGGGTCTCAAACTTGGACCGATATGCTTTTCTGTTTTGAAGTCTGTGATCCAATTGGACCACTAAGTCTATATATTCTGTGCATTCTTGGGGCGGATTTACAACTTGGGCCAGGACATCTTTAAGTTCTCCGCGTAGACCTCGATAAAATAATGTGATTCTTTTATCCTCTGGCCACCCAGTTTCCACAATTAGTCTATTAAAGGTTGCAATGTAGGATAGGAGGTCCTGATTGCCCTGTCGCAGGGATAGGAGTTCGTCATCCAGAGCCTGCCCCTGAGAGTGTCGAGCAAATAACCTTTCCATGCTTGCTTGAAATCCTTGAAAATCACGGAGAATCGGGTCATCTTGAGTAACCAGTGGAACTGACCAATCGGCAGCACAGCCGCTGAGATATGACAATACAAAGCCTACCTTGGTCTGGTCATTAGGGAAGGCCCCAGGTCTGCACAGGAAGTGCAAACGACACTGATTCATGAATACGGCGAATCGTTTGGGGTCCAAAGCAAAGCGTTCGGGTGGGGCCAGCGGCATGTTTCCAGGTAGATTAATCTGCACAGAGTTACTGGGAACCACAGGAGCGGGGTTCCCCCCGGAACTGGGTAGAGGAGTGTGTCCTGCTTGACCTTGCAAAAACTGTCTAACCAGGTCATCAGTTCTTTCCTTTGATACAATCACTTCCCTCCTGAGAGCATTAGTCTCTTGACGAGCGGCGTGTACTTCGGCCCGTAATTCCCCCAGTAGTTGGGCCAACTGATCAGTCTCAGAAGTTTCCATAGCGCCTGGGTGGGAATTTGTAGGAAGGCTTTGCGTTCTGTAACGCTCACCTGACTCCCACGGAGGCGCTGGTCTAGTCTGGGTGGCTGTGGCCTCTTCGAGCGTGATGCGCAGAACTCGGAACACCGACTGAACAGGACCCTCAAATCTTGCTTGTCTGGCCCGTAGGAATATCCTTCTGCAGATGAGAAAGGGGATTAACAGTCTGCAGAATAGTGTGCTTGCTCCCCCCTTCCCCCCTTCGTTCTTCTCTAACTTCCTCCGAAATCCCCGGTTGAAGCTCACCTTATGGTTTGAAAGGATGAACTCTCCATCCTGCTTCTGGTGCAGGGGCGCGTGTTTGTCCAGTTACTTCACTGGTTTTCAGAATGGCGCTGGCAAAATCCCCTTGACCTTTCCGAGCGAAACGCCGTAAGTATAAAGATTACAAAAGTTCAAGTGTTGAGCCTCCTTTTCTGTTGCCTTCCTAACCTGTGATCTGTCCTTTATTTCAGGTGCAGAATGAAGGCGATGCGTTGAGGGATTGAATTGCCGATGGTAAACTCAGGTGAGTTAGCGATGGGGGCGATCCCTCTTAATGTCTTTATATTCCTCCAGTAATGTCTTCTGTCCTTTCCCCATAGGGACCGGGGTGCGGTACCTGCCAACGAAGCAGCGCCGACCCGAAATGAGGAATGATCCACCAACAGAGGACCGGTAAGTGTTATGGCGGAAAATTAGGCTTTCCTCATATGTTCCTTCTGCTCACCTTTTGTCTCTTCTTCTCTCCCCTAGGCGCAGAGATGTGGCGACCGGTGCAGACAGTCGCGGTGGAGCCAGAAGAACTCCAGAGGCTAGGCGAGTGAAGCGCAGCGCTACAGCGAGCAACGCGGTGCTTTTAAATGAAAGTCTTTTCTCAGGAACGCTGGCGTGAAGGTTCCGGATGCAGGTAAGAAGTTTGATAAAATTCTTGGTTTTCACCTTTCTCTTCTCTTCTTTCCTTACAGGTTTTCCAGGATCGAGGCGGGCGTGGCTGGAGACCAGATGCAGGAGAAAACACAGTGAGCGTTCAGCTGCTTGGATGCAGAAAAACGCGAAGCGTGAGCTACTGTCTGGGCGTGGCTTAAATAGCCCCCAAAGTAGTTCCAGGTAAGTATCCTTCCCTGGCCACGCCCGAGTGGAAAAATAGTCCCAATGACAAAATAGTCCCTTTCAGGTCTCAGGGAGGCCTGAATCTTGCAGCATGGTCTGCATCAGGTAAATGCACAAAATATCTTCCTTTATGAGCCTGGCGCGGTGTCCAGTCATAATTTCGAAAACATAATTTCGAAAGTCAAAAAAGTCGAATCAAAAATGTCGAAAAAAAAAATGTCGAATTGTTTTTTTTTTCGATATTTTTTTTTGGGCTCTAGTTTCTGTGAAAAAAATAGGTAAAAATAAAAAAAAGGGGGGTTGGGGGGGAACCCCCCCATTTTGAAAAAAAAAGTAATTAAAAAAAAATCGACGTTTTTTTCGACTTTTTGACTTTCGGATATTTTGTATTCGAAATTATGTCTATGAACCGCCTGGCGCCTATGGCGCCAGGACTGATGTCCAACATGAGCCTAGCGCCGACGGCGCCAGAACAGAGTCCAAAGAGCCCCTATAAGGGGCCGCTGGGCTTTTACCCGGGGGCATGATGCCTGCTCCCGGGGGTGCTGGGCCTGGCCTGGTGCTCCGGGGGTAGGCATCATGACAGTCATTGGCTGGGGGCAGTATGACCCAGAGCTCAGTGATTGGTTGTTAGGAGAAAGACAGTTTAGAAATGAAACTGAAACTGATGTTTTCTTTTACTGAGGATTCCCAGCCTGACAGGGAATATTCATGAACATGTGAATCCATGCCAGACCCATGCTGGAGAACAACAGTTACAGGTAAGTAACATGTTCCTTCTTTTCAATAATGTTATACCCTATGAATGTGAAATTACTACTTTTTCATGTTGTAACTTAAACAGCATTGAGAACGACAGGGGGTCGAAACACATGTTGGCTGTGATCAATACCACTATTAAATAGTTTTCAGAAACTTTAGATTAATGTTTTCATCATTGGTTTACACACAAATGTAATTAATGTAGAGCAGTGAAGGGCAAGTCGTTAACATTAGCATATTTTCTCTACAAAGTGTTTATTAGGTCTATGTGGCATCAGGAGCTCTAAAATACAGTCAACGGTAAGTGCCTGTGGCTATTGTACCTGCAAACTCAAATGCTTCACATGCCGCTAGGTTATAAGAATTGCTGTGTCTAATTAAAATGTCAGAAATCGGTCCTAGATAAAGCAGGAAACCTAAATGAGTAGAGGGAAACATAAACAGAAAACAAGGGTTAAAGGATCATCCCCGGTGAGGAGTGAACAATGTGCCTAGCTCACAATAAGTGTCCAGGCAAACGATATTAAATGTACCTGGGACAGGCAAAACAGAGTTGATGGCCTGCCATCATCTTCTGCGGCTAAATCTGGATGCTGTCGCACCTGCAGAAGGGGTCTTAGTCCCGTAACTCCTTAAAGATTTGTAAGTACAGGGGAATTAACTGAAATTAATGTTGCTGCATGCCACCACTGGTAAATAAGTAATTGTGCTAAAGTGCCTGCCATCGGACATCGGGCTTGAGGGGGAAAAGAACCTTGTATCTTACCTAGTGGTGTCCTCAGCGTGTTTCCATGGTAGCGCTCTCCGAGTGAAGCGGAGGAGCTGAAACGGAATATTTATAAGGATGATGCCCACTCATTGGATTGGTTGAGTGTGGTTAATGCTTAGCGTGTCAGAAGATAGCTGGTGGGTGGTAACAAGGGCGTCCATCTTAGAACAGACCTGGCTCTAAGTGGAGGTCCATGTGTAACTGAAGCAGCACTGATTGTGTGCGTGGCAAGGTGCTATTAGACCATGCCTGCAATCCGTTTGATCGTAATATCATTTACAAACAGGATTGTGTCCTGCAAGAGCTCTGTAGGGAAATTTGTACCGCTGAAATGTCATATAGTAGGAAACTGATGGTCATGTGTGAGGATGTCACATGTGGTTCTAAACAACATGGACCCTGAACTGGACACATTTAATATTTGCATCCATACGGACATTTCATTTTTTACATGAGCATGGGGCATGTGGCCATGAGGGGGAATGTCGCACGTGGTTCTATCTGCATCTAGAGCCTAATCTGGACATATTAAATAGTCACATCCATTCAAACATATAATTTAATGCATGAATAGTGGTCATGTTGCCCGGGACATTGCTAGTTCTTAGGGGGCACACTGTGACATGAGTGCCCTTGGACGGCATGGAGGACAGTCCAGCCCACACAAAAGACAACACAAACTCTATGTATGAAAAGGTGTTTGTTCATTGAGACCTCTGGTGAGTGTTTGTAATTGAAAGATCCACCCGGCTTCTTTATGCAAGAGTGCATTCGTCACATTAGTATTCACCACATCCATGACCCACCACATGATGTCGTCTGTGCCATGTTGAAATTCAATGAAGTGGGGAACTGAAGGGACTGTGTGGACTCTGCATCTTATTTTGGAACAATATTCTTTTGTTGTCCGAATGGCTTGTCTGGCCAACATATTGTAATCCACAGGGGCACTGAATTACATAAACCACTTTATTGGTTTTATAGTTAGAAAAGTTCATAATGCTTCATTCTGTCTGATTTGCTGAGAATGGTTTAGTCTTCCTGGTGAACCTACAGACGGTATATGTACCACAGGGATAGTGTCCTGTGATTTCCCTCATGTTCCATAACATACTACGAGTTTCCTTCTTCTTGAATATTGAGCGAGTGTAGCATTCCCTCAAGTTCTGTGATCATTTCAGTGCCATTTGTGGAAGTGGTTTGCCTGGGAGAATTAATTGCACCAGGGGCCAGAAGGTTTTGATAACTGTCCGCAGTCTACCTGTGTCAGCTCCATAGGTGGTCGCACATGTGAGTCTGTTATCTAAGTTGTTCTTGTTCTGTGGAGTGAGCAAGGTCTCTATGGGGGCGTTCTGGGCCCTCTTCTCGGAATTTGTAAGTAACTTCTTCGGGTACCCCCTGTGCTGTCAATCATTTTTCTAAGTCACTGGCATGTAGTGGGTAATCCATTATATCTGAACAATTCCTCCTGATCTTAAGATATTGCCCGTATGGAAGGTTCTCCTTCAGCGTTCTAGGGTGATGGCTATTGAAATGTAATAAGACGTTTCTATCAGTACTTTTCTCATATAGATTGCACGTGAGCTTGCCTTATTTATTTCTGATCGATTTGTACCAGGATTTATAAAAAACTGACTCAAGTTAAGTGCTGTGGAACGCCCCGGTATAGAGCCAGACTGGTCGAAATGAACCAGAGATGACAAAAAAGGAAGAAGCCTGTCCACAAGAATTTTAGAAAAGATCTTGGTTTCTACATTTATCAATGAATGGTCCTGTACAACGAACAGTCTGAGAGTCCTTGTCAGGCTCTAAAATCAAAGATATACCCTCTCTCATATTAGAGGGAAGCCTATGCATCAACATATATTCTTACCACACATGTAACAAATGATTTGCTACATTAGGGACAAATTCCTTATCGAATTCAGCCGTAAAACCCATCTGACCCTTGAGCCTTGGAAGAAGGCAAGTGCTTCATCGCGGTCATAATATCCTCAACCGTTATTGGTACTGCAAGAGTCATACAAGCCTCCTCATCCAATACCTTCAATGGGGTCTAGCTAACAAACGCACAAAGTGCTGCATGGTCCTTCACACCCCTTTCACTATATAAGGATTCATAAAATTTGTGAAACACTCCCATGATAAGTTTCGAGTCAGATACCCATTCCTCCTTATCATCCTTGATGGCTACAATATCCCAAGAGTACTACCGTTCCACCTCTCAAGAGTCACTAGATGCCACCCAGGTGTACCTTCCTCCCCATATCAGCAAACTCTGCGGGGAAACACCAAGTACAGCACCGCCCTAACTGTCAGGGTTAACAGGATCTCTCCCTTGATCCTCACCTGAATCTTCCTCAGTGGGTGGCGAAGAGGACCCTTTTTGGATCGTCTTCTTATCCTCCTTTTTCTTTTTTGAGGTCTTCCTTTCTTGTAAGAGATATGGTCTGTCACAAGGTGAATCAACTATGTCCGACTAATGAACGGTCAGACAAGGGACCCCACTCTCGGTACAGCCGAGTCCGGGGAAAAAGCTAAAGAAGGTAAAAAAAAACTGAAGCGTGATGTCATAGATTCCGGAGTACTCACAGGGTCGAGGATCCTTGTAGAATGTAGTGTAGATTCCGGTGAATGAAGGCAGCAATGGAAGGCAATATTGCGAGGAGAACCACAAAGAAGCTACCAGGGCTCTGTCACAAGGAGTAAAAGAGCAAGGAGCAAGTACTTTCAGGATTGAGAAACCAAGCACAGAAGAGCCGCAGGAATCCAAGAGGGAAACTCCAGAGACAGGGGAAGCAGGAGACCGAAGGAAAACCAAGAGAAGCAATGCAAGGGCTGAAAGGGGAAGCAGAGCGAGGAGGGACGCCGAAAAAGAGTGTGCTAGGATGCCAGAGAGGATTTCCTAGCACAAGAGTCTTACCCGCTAGAGGCGGAAGCAAAGGATAGCCAACTAGACAGTGACCAACTTTGAAAGGTCTAGAACATTGCCTACATTCCTCAGAAAACATAGTGGAACGTCAATGGTGGCTCGTCCACCTCTTCCATAGGCGCCAGCGGGAAAGCTCTGTGACACGATCGGCTTCCACCGTAAACAAGTCCAATGCCGATCTGATAGAGGAACCCACCTCATCCTGGCTCTTATTATTAGTGTTTTCCTGCAACATTTTTAGCTCCCCTCAAGCGCATCCAACCTACCCTTGATTGTTTTAAGCACTCCATATTCAAAGGACATACATCGGTCCTGCAAATAGACTTTGGACAAGACTGACTCTAAATTAATTCTGAAGAATTCCGTAATCGTATCTAGAACAGCCCCCTTGAACACACCATGTAATGTGTGCACCTTGAAGTGCCAGAATGGCCTCTGCAAAGTCTCACCCCACAAAGAGCATTGCTAATCCACCGAAGAATGGCCAGAGGATGTCCTTACCAGCAGACAACTATCTACTGTTGCATGTACTAAGAAATACGTGGCCAGGATATATGTTACCTTACATTGTGTACCAAAGATGCGTTTCTGGATGAAGTGTGCGCTAGACGTTATGTAGACCCAACTCAGAAATACCATTCAATATTTTTCGTTCAGCCAAGGAGTGTTGCCTTCCCCTGTGTCCAGTTTTCTCCAACATCAGATCCAAAACCGTGTTCAGGTCTCCAGCCAGTATCAACTGTGTATGGGAGTACTGGCGACACTTATCGAAAACAATCTGGTAAAACTCTGAATCATCCACATTCGGGCTGGAGACATTAATGAAGGTCAAGAGGCAATACCCCGACACCCCAGAGACAATAACATAACGCCCTGCCAGGTCACTCTCAACCCCCTGAATCCAAGGTATTTATGGACAAGAATGGACACCCCATTGGGGAATCTAGAATAGGATGTGTAGGCCTGCTCATTTCCCCACAATCTCGCATTGCTTCATTTGGTGCCTCAACAAGGTATGTTTCTTGAAGTATGAGAAAATGTGGCCGGCTTATTCATGCCCCAAACGCTCCAGCTAAGAATGGCACAAGCAGGTGACCATTCACTTTTTATTTACACCCTGCTATGCCAGTATCAGAAAGAATGTCATCTGAACATAATTTAAGCTTTCTGACCTCATCTTCGCATATCTCATCCAATGTGAACCAATGTTAACAAATAAACCCCGTACCCAACTCCCCCATCCGTCCCACCCCACCCCCCCACTGCCATCCTATAAATTGCAGTGAAATCCCCATCCATCACCCAATGCCCTCCCGACACCAACACAATATCCCAAGGATGCCAGGACCTGCACTCCACCCACCAAAACCGCACCAACAAGAGGGACGGCCGGCACACTGCACATCAACTAAGGATTCTAGCAATTAGTTATATTCCCACACATTACATAACACCGATCCACACACCACTGATCCTGCATAAGGATGCAACTCAAACGCATACCAAAAACCACAGGACTCTGCAACAGGGTCTCACATACTCCCATGGCCCAACAAAAAACATACGCAGTACATTTTTGCAATAGTTCATCTATTGGGGAGAGACTCCAAGAAGGACCACACCTTGGCCGGATCCATAAAAAAGTGTTTTATTGTCTGAACAACCAGCAATTTGGAGAGGCACAGCATAGCATATTGCAGCCTTCATTCACGTCCATTTTACTGCCACAAAACTAATGCAGGCCTTCTGCACTGCTGGTGTAAAGTTCGGGTAAATCGAAATCCTGGATGCCTGGTAGTGCAGGTGCCCCAGCTCTCTCGCTTTTCTCAAGTTGGTATCTCTTTCCCTGTAGTTGAGGAGCCGGACAATCCCAGGTCTAGGAGTGAGCCCTTTCCAGCAAATATTACTGAAAAGGGGCGGATAGACCAAAACGTCTTTGAGCAGAGTCTCAATGAACTCCTCCATATTTTGCTGCTTCACAGACTCCGGAATCCCCAGTATCCGAACATTATTACGAGAGGATCGAGCTTCTCAATACTCATTCTTCGCCTTCACTCGGCCCACCTCCTGCTGCAATGATTGAATGGCTTGGCGCACCTCTGAGCTCATATCCTCTAATGTTCCAATCCGATTGTTCCACTTCAGCGATCCTCCCACTCTCCTTCTTTATTCTCTAGCTTTCCAGTGATCAAATTAAACACCGCCTTTGTCTGTTCAAAGAGGACAGTGATATTCATGGGGGTCTGCAGAGCAACATCCCCGGACCTGACGCTGCCAGATCACTACCTCAGCCCCATTGTCTTCCTGGAGGGCAGGGAGCCCAATGACGCCCAGGGTCTGGTTTTACTGGGCGCCTCCATATTCACAAAGGAGAGCGTTGCTTGCTTTTTGTACCCTTCACCATTGGCACTATGCCACCAACTAGCAATTGGTCCATTATGAATCCGCAGCCGTTCTCTCAAAGAGCCTCTCAGTATCATTGAAAACTTCCCACAGAAAGTTGTACATTCCCAACTGGGAGATTAGTCGAAGAAGCACTGATGAGGGCAATGGGTCAAAGTAGCTTAATCCATACAGACGCAGCCAAAAAAGGGTGCGAGAGGCATGAAAGAGTCTGAACAAAAACTTCCAGCTCAGAGTCTTCTGCCCTCCGCTATGTAACATGTAATGAACTCCACCGTCTGCTCATCCAAGATTGGCATACACAAAAGTACACAATCTGCTGAAGTAGTGTGCAAACCCAAGCACTAATCTTGGGGACCTGGATTCAAAAGTAATCGTATCCTATAGCGTGGCTCCTATATGCAGACGACCTGGTGCTCGCTGACTAAACCCCAATTGGGGTTCAGAGACAACAACAAGCCCTTCAGAAGTATGCAACCAAAAACAAACTAAAAATAAATACTAAGAAAACAAACATCTTGAGATTGACATGCAAAAAGGGAATCCACAAAATTTCTGAGTTCAAGTGGTTCATAGAATCTGCCCAATTGATGAGCACTGAAGAGTATAAATATCTAGGAGTAAACATCAACAACAATAAATCGGACGCACCATATAAGTTCAAAATACAATGCCTAAGCTCACAAGGAAAGATCATTCATTCCAAATATGGTACATTTTCGTACATCCCTGCGCTGATATACTATAAGCAGAAACTTATACCCACAATAATATATGGAGAGCAATCCAAATTCCCTCAATACCAACCAAATTGAGATCTAATAGAAGGCACCTTCTGGAAATTATTATTACCTGTTCCAAGTAGTTATCCCATCGGCATCATTAGATAGGAACTGGGATTAATCGCACTCAAAGCCAAAGTGTAGTGGAATACATTATCCTTATATAGGAAAAACCTAATCAAAGAATCATTTGGACATACGCTGATTCTCATCATCGCAATGTCCATGAGCAACAATAACTACAAATATTTTGATTCATGGAGAGATCACTGTAAAGAGATCATGGAAAGAGCAGACATCAATGAGAATACGTGAAAAATATTGTGGATTTGCAACTGGGTACCCGTGCGCTAGTGATCACTGATTGTAATAAAGATAGATATGATTCATCAGGTAGTGTAAGCAGCAGTCCAACTCCCGCCAACCAATCCACTCAGGTTGGCCTAATAGAATAATTTAATACAGCTTGGGGTGGTGTTGCGCTTTACACCATTACACTAAAACAACTGCAATCATTTTCCAATGTTTAATTGAATCACAAGCAGCCGACACGCGTTTCGACACACAGGTCGTTTTGAAGGCGAGTTCAATTACAGAGAGAAGAATCTAGGTCAATCTCCTAATGGAAAGTCGTATGGTGGTATGAAGGATGTCATGATGATGAGAACACCCTAATAAGGAACCGAACAGAGCAAAAAGGAAACGCTGGAACCACGATAGGATTAATTCACTAATGAAATGCATAAGTTATCAAATCTGCAAAAGCACGTACTTTCTGCTAAAATAAATTAACCAAATACCAAAGTAAATACAAAAATGTCCTGACCAACAATATCAAGCAAAAGTATTGAGTTTACGATTCAATCTATGGCCTACCAAGATCCGTCCTTGCTGCTTGATCCAAAGACGGGGAGAGCAACGCGCAATGTAGAGTCTGCAACTCTGAAAGAGAGAGCGAAACATTGGAACATTTATTAGTGCATTGTAACAGTTAGACAGATCTACGCACAGAACACTACCACAAATATTTTAAGGAATATCGCATGTTGGATCAAAGACAAATGTGGAACTTCATAACAAATGCTGAGCACATATCGCTACATCTGGTGACGATAACATTTTTTAGAAAAACAGAACCTGAAACAAGAATAGAGCAGAAAAGCAAAGCATCATGTTAATGAATGAGAATGGTGAACTACTGCATAACATCTTTATATTGATTTTAAATTAAAAGGTGCTACTTCTGTTTAGTTTTAACAACTTGTATACGAAGTTGCAAAAGATTTTAATGTAAAGCCGAAACGCAATAAAAAAGAAAAAAAAGTAATTGTGTCTTCCCACCCACCTGAGGAGTCCAGAGCCTTAAGGTAGTGGTAAAAGTCAATGCAATCCACAGATGTTGCCACCTACAGCACGCCAGCCTGCAAATGGTGTGTAGCAGTGTCCTTCAACAGTAACGGTGCGAACATGAATGCCACTGCAAAACCAGTTACTATATGGTTATGCCAGTTTGCACCATCTCCAAGGTGATGATAGTTTTCCTTGCCCCACTTAATAGTTAGCATGTACACACTGGGCCTCATTGGGACTCCGGTACTAGCTCTGCTGGTAATTGCACATTCCTGGAGGCTGGAAAAAAATGCTCCCCATTCGAGCCCCATAGGGCTCAATGGGAATGGGGCGGCCGGATGCACCGCACCATTCTGAATGGTGCCGATGCATCCAAGATGGTCTGCTTGCGGGTGCCGGTCTGCCCACCAGGTCAGACCTGACAGGCGAAAAGGCACCAGCGAGCAGAACTCATAGTTTGCCAATCCAATGAGGCCCACTGTCCGAATCCACACGCCATCAGGCCAGGATCTCCACAACCTGCACTTTCCGCTGCAGTCTTCGGTGCTCAGGCACACGCCTTCCCTTGCCCTTCATTGCTAAAAGCAGGTCCACTGCACGTCTCGCTTATGCCACTATAGAGCTCCTCCGGCTCAGGTTGGCTCTCCTGCCTCCAAGCGCCACCCTCGGGGCCTGCACCTCACCGCCGATAGCTCCTAGGGAGTGTCTCTGGTACCTCCCACTGCCGTGCTCTAGCTCCCCTCGGGTGCACAATGGAACCGCGCCGGCTTCTCCATCCACTGCATCCCCTCCTTCGGCCACCAAGTACATGGTTCACCCAGCAGTCTGGCTCCCCACACCGTGGCTCCTAGTGCCGTCGCCCTGCAAATGTGGCTGTCGGACTCAGCCGGCACCACAGCAGCCACCTTCCCAGGCCTCCCGAGAGGTCCCACAGACCCAGAAGATCACTGTGGTGCAAACTGGCTCTCAGGCTGAACAAACCGGACCCACACTGCACCACACGAAGCCGGACCAACTCCGATTCCAAAATCAGCATTAAGAGGAACATGTTTCTCCCTTCCGAACATCTCCACGCCGGCCTGACCACTCCTGACTGTACAGAGCTCAAGATGGTGCGGCCATCTTGGTGAAGCGCCACCTAGCGTCCCCCTGAATTCCACATTGTTAGCTGTTTCTAGACGGATAGAATCAGGCAGATGGAATCAGGCAGACTGTGTTCCTTTAGCTTTAGGGTCTGTTCTGCTTGTCTTTGTCAAGTGTTTCAGGTACGTTTTCCTTACATTAAGAGTGGGGAGCTACCCGAAAATGAGCTTGTGCTACATTTCAAATCAAAGTAATTATTGTTACAATACAGCTTCTTTCTTGTCCGATAGTGCAGGAGTGAAATTGTGGTGTACGAGACCATTAGACAGTACTTACTCGTGTACGCAAAAGGGTACTTAACTAAATAATTGAGGACATTTTTTTTCAGATGTTCAATTGTCCCTGAATAAGCTTCCTATCAATTTAAAGTCATTGGGCCTCATTACGAGTATGGCGGTAAGGCAACAACGGCGCTGGTATCGCTACCGGCACTGTTGTTACCATAAAACCATACTACGAGTTCTGCTCGAGGGTGCCCTTACAGCCACCTGGTCAGACCAGGTGGCCGTACCGGCACCCGCGAGCAGAACTTGATGGTAATACCGGTACCATTACTAACGGTACCAGTGCTACTACCCTCCCCATTCCCATCGAGCCCTATGGGGCCGAATGGGGATGGGGAGTCCCTTATTACCGACACCCGCGAATGGGCAATTACCGGGTCTGCCAAACTCGGCATGACCCGATAATTGCCCATTCGTGGATGCTGGAAAAAAATGGATACCGGCGGCAGGCACGGCTACCGCCAGCCTCGTAATGAGGCCCATATATTTTGCCAAATAACTTCTCCACAAATGCTTATTTGTGAGCAGACACACCCACAGACACAAACAGAAAAACACTCCTCCTCAGGCCCTTTTTTACACCAGGTGTGTCCTCTTTTGTGTGCATGTCACCTTCTCGTTAGATTGGATTCAGGTGGGGCACGTAAATGAAACGGGAAGTAGGCAGAGCGGTGGGGGTGGGTCTAGTATCCTCCATCTGTCATATGTGGCTTCAGGGTTCACAGCTCACAACCCCAGGTATTTGATGCACTTCAAATGCATTTCTAGTGTCAACAGGTTCATCACTAACTTTGAAATCGGTCGCAATATGGAAATCTGATATGGCAACAAAATGGACCTCCTTTACAAGTACGGCGGCAATTCCATGATTTTTTGTAGGATTACTGCCAAATTTGGTTTACCATTAACACCACACATTCTGGCAGATTTCGAGTGCTGTTAAAGCAGGATTGATCCACATTTTTGGAGTCCATAGGACTCCCAAGGGATTTTTGCAGATTTGCCAAAGGCAGAAATTCCACTTGGAACTGATTTTTGGGGGTGAAATGGAGGATTCCCCTCCAGTAATGTGCTGTAGGCGAATCCTTCATTTCACCTCCAACCTCAATATGCTGGTGTGGTAAAATTGGCAGTAATTGCGTTATTACCCAAAACATGGCTAGAATGAAATTAGCATAAACAATATACCACATTGCCAAACTCGTAATGAGTCCTAAAGTATATTATTGGACCAGATACATCAATGATGTACTTTCATTTTGGCGGCATTCAATTCAGGTTTTTTTTTTTAACTCTTTTTTTATTAGTGGTAACAGAGAGGCAAACAGCACCATTGTACAGTACACTTCAAAGATACAACTAGAATAAATGTGGTCAATGCAGTTTCACATAACAATATTATGGTGACAAATCATCATCAGTAATCCTATTACACAGGTAGAGTCTAGGATTTTTGATTTTTAACTGGATCAATTCGATATACACCTCTAGAAACCTCACCATGCACCTTTCCGACACAACAATCAATTTGACTAGAAATGAATATCCATTTGTTGGAACGATTTCTCAAGAGGCAGCTTTAACCCTGCAAGCACATACAATGGGCAAGGAGGAACCATTGCTATGCGTACCTAACTTCCGAGGAGTGAGCGCACGTGTGAAACAGATTGCTCTCAAGTATGAGATGTTCAGCAAAACCATGACCTAGAGTCTCTCACATACGCCACAAGAATGTATCTGATTTACTGGTGAATGCAGATATTGGGCTTCTGCGGTGCAGGGAAAAAAAGTGGTGGTAATCCCATTAACACTGCTTTCACCCCCGAATTGCAGTTTTGGACTTGGAAAGTGAAGGATTTACTACAAGCAAGGAAAGGTGTGAGTTCGTTTATTACAAACTTTTTACACACTGTATCATCTATCTTTAAAATTCCAACTGAAAGCCTTTCTTCATCACTCTTTACAACTTAAACATTATTTAGAGAAGGAATCCTAGTGAGCATCCTGTTCAGTGTCACTATTATCAAATTCTCCTTCTTCAGAAGTGGTTGATTCTGTCAAAAAGTCCCCCTCCTCCTCCTCCTCACCTGAGGTGCTGAGCTCTGGCGAAGGCTCCTTCTTCCTTCTTCGTAGAGGAATCTCTTATTTTTTATTTTTTTTAATTGTTTTTAGCCGGTAGGGTCTGCCACGAAAGAAAGCCAGCCATCTTGGCTGCCTAAAAGGCAGATTAGGGACTTTGTTTCGGGGAAAGCTGGTTGAAAAGGGGAAAAAGCTGCAAGGCATAAAAAAAACCTGAAGAGAGAGTAGTTCGTGGTGTCCAGAGGAAAAAGCAGATACTCAGGAGGTGGTCCAGGTAGTGTAGGCTGTATTAGGTTGTCAAGGAGTATCAAATGCGGAAAAGAAGAACACTCCGTTCCGAACAAGGCCTGTAAATGGTAGGTACGAAGACTGAACCACAGCGGTTCCTGTATGGAGCCAACCCCCAGCAGGAGCGACTTTAAGAAACACAGCGTGCGTCCGAAAGGTAAGCAGAAGCTTAGAAGTGTTACAAGGACGTGACCGGAGCCACATAAACAGATAGTAGCAGGCGCGAGGATGCCAAAGGCAGAAGATGAAATGTAAGAAGAGGAAAATAAACCACGGGAGAACATGGCGAAAGACAAACAAAGAAGGAGGGGTCACGGCGGGGTGCCGCGAAAGGCAAAGGGTCGGAGACAGAACAAGTGA